>NC_139562.1:75032336-75144836 GCF_965112155.1 Podarcis liolepis | reverse complement strand
TCTCAGAGAAGCAGTGACACAACTGAATGCCGAGATACTTGCATCCAGGAAGATAGAGGAGGAAACAGCTGCCGCCTACAGAGATCTCCAGGTCAGGTTGGAAATGCTTACGAAGCAAGGGCAACTGACACCCAGACCGGAGGGGATTGGGTTGGGGAGACGAACAGGCGGTCTAGTCTCTCACTTCGAGGGGAATTTACAACAGTACACCAACTTTAGAGCAGATATAAAGTGTGCCCTGCAACTGCTGGACAAGGACTTTAGAGATGAGCAAGAGAAGGTGGGGTTTATCATGTCCCATTTGCATGGAGATGCTAAAGCATGGCTGCGCAATTTGTGGAGAGATAAGGATCCGGCGCTCCAGAATGCGGATGCCTTTATTAAAGCGATGGAATGGGTGCTTTTTATCAAGCATAGACGTGGATCTTGCCCGGAAGGAGGTACATGGACTGAAGCAAGGGAGGGCCAGTGTAAGACAGTATCATGCCCGCTTTTTTGCATTGGTCAGTGCCCTGGAATGGGACAGAGATTCGGCTCCAGTCAGAGACCTGTTTTGGGAAGGATTGAACGGAGTGGTTAAAGACGAAATTGCGAGGGGGGAGAGACCCCGGAGCACGCAGGAGAGCGTTCAGAGGGCGCTGGCGGTTGGGGTGCGTCTGGAAGAACGTCCATGGAGCAGGGACGAAGGGCGTGGAGGGCGCGAACCTGCCAGAGGCTACTCCTTCGTTCCCAGAGAAGCAGCGCGTGCACAATCCACACCTCCGCCAGGAGGAGGAGCGGAACCTATGGAGATTGGAGGTGCAAGGGCTCAGTCAACAAACAGAGCCCCAGCACGGGGAGCAGCAAAAGCGAAGCCTCCTAGAGGGAACCGGAAGTGTTACATCTGCGAAGATCCCCAGCACATGGCGAAAGAGTGTCCCCAGAGGCTCCACAAGCACACTGCAGCCTCAGCAATGGTAACTGCAGCAACTCAGCAAGGGGAACCACAGCAGGGAAACGACGGAGTCTGGCTGGAGAGAGAGGCACTGGGGCCCAGCCAGACGTGTCAGTGAAGCAGTCCCCAGAGATTTTGCAGCCCACAGACCCCCTCCCACCCACACCAGTGGTGAGGCTCACCGCATCGCTCCAGCTACCCAATGGACTCACCATGGACGTGCCAATCACCATTGACTCAGGAAGCAATGCGGACTTTATAGGGCAAGACTTTGTCGACCAGCACGCTATACAGCTGCTGCCTGCCACACTGCCCCTGCAGGTCGTCACGGTGGATGGCAGGGAGCTGCTAGGGGGGCAAGTGGTGAAGCAAACGCCACCAATGGTGATGCGACTTGGGAATCACAGGGAAGTTATTAGCTTCAATGTCACTCAACTTTCGGACACACCTATTGTATTGGGCATGAGTTGGCTGGACAAGCACAGCCCGACGCTGGCTTGGTACCAGAGGCAGCTGACCTTCGGCTCTTCCTATTGTGCTGAACACTGCATCCTGCCCCGGCAGGAAGGGGAGGAAGAGGAGTCACAGCTGCAGCTAGGGACGCTGCAAGCAGTTCCCCACAAGTACGCAGAATTTTTGGAGGTTTTCTGCGAGAAGGAGGCGGACAAGCTACCCCCCCCCACAGACCATACGACTGCAAGATTGACCTCCTGCCAGGGGCGGCGTTGCCAAAAGGGAAGCTGTATTCCATGTCTGAGGACGAACTACAGGAACTCAAAGAGTTCATAGATCACAATTTGGAGCGCGGTTTCATCCGAGAGTCCAAGGCAGTGGGGGGCAGTCCTGTATTCTTTGTCAAGAAGAAAGACACGCCCCAAAAAAGGCTCGTAGTGGACTATCGGACCTTGAACGCTGTGACCAAGCCATCGGACTTCCCCATGCCCAGGATCGACGACCTCCTCGCGACGGTGCGCAAAGGACGCGTCTTCACCAAGTTGGACCTGCGAGGGGCATACAACCTCATTCGCATGCGGGAAGGCGATGAGTGGAAGATAGCCATGTTCACGCCCCTGGGCACCTACGAATACAGAGTTATGCCTTTTGGATTGCAAAATGGCTCCCACTGTTTTCAAGCTTTCATGCATCACGTGTTGGCGGGGCTCCTCTACAAGAAGTGTGTCTGTTTCCTGGATGACATACTCATCTTTTCTGAATCGCAGCAGGATCACGACAGAGACGTCAAGGAAGTGCTGAGCAGACTGCGGCAGCATACGCTCTACGCCAAGCTGGAAAAATGCCAGTTCGACGTGTCGGAGGTGGACTTCCTGGGCTACAGGTTGTCCGACAAGGGGCTCGCCATGGACAGCGCCAAGGTTCGCGCGGTTTTGGATTGGAAAAGTCCGCGAAGCCGGAAGGAGGTCCAGCGGTTTGTCGGCTTTGCGAACTTCTATCGCAAGTTTATCAAGGGGTTTGCGATGCAGACGGCGGCCATCACAGACACGCTCAGCTCCAAGAAAAAGAAGTTCATCTGGACGGAGCAGGCAGAGCAGTCCTTTCAGGCACTCAAGCGTCTCTTCGCGTCGGAGGAGCAGTTACTACACGTCAACCCCAGCAGACCGATGAGGGTGGAGACGGACGCTTCGGACAGAGCCGTGGGAGCAGTTTTGTTGCAGCAAGACCCGCAGGGGGCTTGGAGACCGGGAGCGTTCTTGTCAGGGGTTCAGGAGCAGAGGCGAGGGCAAGGGAGGAAACAGAGAGCGAGGGGGAGGAGGCAGAAGAAAAGATGAGTGATGACGACGACCCGAGATCTCCGAGTCTTTCCAGTGAATCAGAAGATTCACAGAAAGGAGCACCAGTAGCCAGGGCAAGGGGGGAGACTAGGGGGACACCCCAGGAAGATAGAGCCAGAGGGGACTCAGAGGGGAGCAGTTGGAAATCGAGACCAGCGTCACCGCCAGAGAGCAGGGAAGAGGAAGGGCGCCAGGGGTCAAGCGCTGGCAGCTCACAACAGGAGGGAGGGCACGAGTCAGGAGTGGCCACACCTCCATCGGGGAGCGAAGAGACGGTTAGACGGAAGGTGGAAGGTTGGGCGCGCGCGCCAAGTTCAAATACACAGGAAGGTGACGCAGTAGGCAGCCCGGAAAGGGAGCCAGGTCCTAAAGCCCGACGCAAGGAGACAGGAGGGTCCGGGGGGTCAGCGTCAGAAGAATCCCGGAAGGAAGAGACCCCGGGGGGCAGAGGGACCCAGAGAAGAACAGTCAGGCGGAAAAGGTGGAGCAGGGCTAGGATATTAAGTTGGTGCACAAGGGGCGGAGACTCAGACGGAGCTTCGCCGATCTAAGCATAAGACGTAGAGTTGCACGCACCAGCTTGAGAATGGAAACTGTAACTCAATAAAGACTTTTATTTAATGATCGCTGGCTAGCGTGATCCTCTGTGAGCTAGGATCTAGAAGCAACTCTGACAGTAAGCTCCGTCTCATAAATTGTGGGCATCCACGGCCTCGCGGAGAGGAGAGAAAGCGGGTGCCTACTAGCGAGCTCACGAACGGCAGACAACATGACGGCTGAACAGCAGATAGCGGAACTCAGAGAAGCAGTGTCACGACTGAATGCCGAGGCTCTGGCATCCAGGAAGAGAGAGGAGGACGCAGCTGCCGCCTACAGGGATCTCCAGGTCAGGTTGGAAGTGCTTACGAAGCAAGGGCAACAGACACCCAAACCAGAGGGGATTGGGTTGGGGAGACGCACAGGCGGTCTGGTCTCTCACTTCGATGGGAATTTGCAACAGTACCCCAACTTTAGAGCAGATGTAATGTGTGCACTGCAACTGCTGCACAAAGACTTTAGAGATGAAGAAGAGAAGGTGGGGTTCATCATGTCCCATTTGCATGGAGACGCTAAAGCATGGCTGCGCAATTTGTGGAGAGATAAGGATCCGGCGCTCCAAAATGCGGATGCCTTTATTAAAGCGATGGATGGGTGTTTTTTATCAAGCATTGACGTGGATCTTGCCCGGAAGGAGGTGCATGGACTAAGGCAAGGGAGGGCCAGCGTAAGGCAGTACCATGCCCGCTTTTTCGCTTTGGTCAGTGCCCTGGAATGGGACAGAGATTCGGCCCCTGTAAGAGACCTGTTTTGGGAGGGATTGCACAGCTCGGTTAAAGATGAAATTGCGAGGGGGGAGAGACCCCGAACCACGCAGGAGATCGTTCAGAGGGCGCTGGCGGTGGGGGTGCGGCTGGAAGAACGTCCGTGGAGCAGGGACGAAGGGCGTGGAGGGCGCGAACCAGCCAGGGGCTCCTCCTTCCTTCCCAGAGAAGCAGCGCGTACGCAATCCACGCCTCCGCCAGGAGGAGGGGCGGAACCTATGGAGGTTGGAGGTGCAAGGGCTCAGTCAGCAGCCAGAGCCCTAGCACCGGCGACAGTGAAAGCGAAGCCTCCTAGAGGGAACAGGAAGTGTTACATATGTGATGATCCCCAGCATATGGCGAAAGAGTGTCCCCGGAGGCTCCACAAGCACACTGCAGCCTCAGCAATGGTAACTGCAGCAGCGCAGCAAGCAGAACCACAGCAGGGAAACGACGCAGTCTGGCTGGAGGAAGAGGCACTGGGGCCCAGCCAGACGTGTCAGTGAAGAAGTCCCCGGAGATTTTACAGCCCATGGACCCCATCCCGCCCAAACCAGTAGTAAGGCTCACCGCATCTCTCCAGCTGCCCAATGGAATCACCATGGACGTGCCAATCACCATTGACTCAGGAAGCAATGCGGACTTTATAGGGCAGGACTTTGTCGACCGGCACGCTATACAGTTGCTGCCTGCCACGCTGCCCCTGCAGGTTGTCACGGTGGATGGCAGGGAGCTGCTCGGGGGGCAAGTGGTGAAGCAGACGCCACCAATGGTGATGCGACTTGGGAATCACAGGGAAGTCATCAGCTTCAACGTCACTCAACTATCGGACACGCCCATTGTATTGGGCATGAGTTGGCTGGACAAGCACAGCCCGACGCTGGCTTGGTACCAGAGGCAGCTGACCTTCGGCTCTTCCTTTTGCGCCGAACACTGCATCGTGCCCCGGCAGGAAGGAGAGGAAGAGGAGTCACAGCTGCAGCTAGGCACGCTGCAAGCGGTTCCCCACAAGTACGCAGAATTTTTGGAGGTTTTCTGCGAGAAGGAGGCAGACAGGCTACCCCCCCACAGACCATATGACTGCAAAATTGACCTGCTGCCGGGGGCGGCGCTGCCCAAAGGGAAGCTGTATTCCATGTCTGAGGACGAACTGCAGGAACTCAAGGAGTTCATAGATCATAATTTGGAGCGCGGTTTCATCCGAGAGTCCAAGGCAGCGGGGGGCAGTCCGGTTTTCTTTGTTAAGAAGCGGGACACGCCCCAAAAAAGACTCGTAGTGGACTACCGCATTTTGAACAGTGTGACCAAGCCATCGGACTTCCCCATGCCCCGAATCGACGACCTCCTCGCAAAGGTACGCAAGGGCAGCGTGTTCACCAAGTTGGACCTGCGAGGGGCGTACAACCTCATTCGCATGCGGGAAGGAGATGAGTGGAAGACAGCCATGTTCACGCCCCTGGGCACCTACGAATATAGAGTTATGCCTTTTGGATTGCAAAATGGCTCCCACGTTTTTCAAGCTTTCATGCATCACGTGTTGGCGGGGCTCCTCTACAAGACGTGCGTCTGTTTCTTGGATGACATCCTGATCTTTTCGGAATCGCAGCAGGAGCATGACAGACACGTCAGGGAAGTGCTGAGCAGGCTACAGCAACATAGGCTTTACGCCAAGCTGGAGAAGTGCCAATTCGACGTGACGGAGGTGGATTTCCTGGGCTACAAGTTGTCTGACAAAGGGCTCGCCATGGACAGTGCCAAGGTTCGAGCAGTGTTGGATTGGAAAAGCCCACGCAACCGGAAGGAGGTCCAACGGTTTGTCGGCTTCGCAAACTTCTATCGCAAGTTTATCAAAGGCTTTGCTATGCAGACAGCGGCCATCACGGACACGCTCAGCTCCAAGAAAAAGAAGTTCATCTGGACAGAGCAGGCGGAGCAGTCCTTTCAGGCACTCAAGCGTCTCTTCGCGTCGGAAGAGCAGCTGCTTCATGTCGACCCCAGCAGGCCGATGAGGGTGGAGACAGACGCTTCGGACAGAGCCGTCGGAGCAGTCCTGCTGCAGAAGGACCCGCAGGGGGTTTGGAGACCGGGAGCGTTTTACTCGAGGAAGCTCAGCAAGTCCGAACAGAACTACACCATCTGGGACAGGGAGTTGCTGGCCATTCATGCAGCCTTCAAAGCGTGGAGGCACTTCCTGATCGGCGCCAAGCACACGGTGCAGGTCTGCACAGACCACAAGAATCTGGAGCACTGGCGCACGGCACAGTTCCTGAACCAGAGGCAAATACGTTGGGCTGAGTTCTTTGCGAACTTTGACTTCCGAATAGAGTATGTCCCGGGGGACACCAACATCATGGCGGATGCTCTCTCCCGTAAGCCACAGTATCTGGAGGAGGCAACGCCAGCGGCCGCCATGCACATCTTCGCACCGACAGTGTGGGCGTGCGCTGCGGCAACAGTTGACCTGGAGGCGGTGCGACGAGCGTTGCAGGATGACTCCTTCGCGCAAGCAAAGATGGCAGAGGTGCACAGGGGCACGGCAGCAACCGACGAGTTCCAGCTGCGAGATGGATTGCTCATCCGTAAGGGGGCCATCTACGTGCCGGGAGACGAACTTCGCGCCAAGGTACTGCAGCAGCTGCACGACGCGCCCACTGCCGGGCACTCTGGCAAGGAGAAGACGATGGAATTAGTCGCCAGAGACTTCTGGTGGCCCGGAATGAGAGGGGAAGTCGCAGACTACGTGGCGAGGTGTGACACCTGCCAGAGGGCCAAACCAGTGCACAGACCGCCGGCCGGACTGCTGGAACCGCTGCAAACGCCGTTCGAACCATGGGAGAGAGTGGCCCTGGACTTTGTCACGGATCTGCCCAGCTCGAGGGGCAAGACGGCTGTGCTGGTGGTGGTGGACTTGTTCTCCAAGATGGCACATTTCATTCCGTGTGCGAAGGTGGCCACGGCGGAACAAACCGCCAAACTATTCATATATCACGTGTTCAAGGTTCACGGTCTGCCGTGGTCTATTCTGTCCGACCGAGGGCGACAGTTCATCTCGAACTTCTGGCAGAAGCTGATGGGCTTCCTGAACGTCAAGATCAACCTGGCGTCGGCGAGACACCCGCAGACCAACGGGCAAGCGGAGCGGGTCAATGCCATCATGCAGCAGTACCTGAGATGTTATGCGAATCAACAGCCTGCGACGTGGGTGGATTACCTGCCTCTCGCCGAGTTCGCCTACAACAACACGAAGCACGTGTCCACGGGGGTCACGCCGTTCTTCGCCAACAACGGGAGGCACCCCAGAACCTTCCCGGGACTGGAAAGAATGGGGGAGGGGGAACCGCAGACAGCAGATGCGTTCGCGTTGGAGTTGCAGGAGGTCCACGATCAGCTGCGGCGGCACCTGGAGCTGGCTAAACACGCATACAAGGTACAAGCGGACAAACACAGAAGGCTTGGCGAAGAGATCCATGTGGGAGACTGGGTCTGGTTAGCGGCCCACGCAGTGCCGGCCAGGTCGTTGGCGAAGAAGAAACTAGGGCATAAACAACTGGGGCCCTACCAAGTTGAAGAGCAGGTCAACCCGGTGGCTTTCAGGCTGGCGCTTCCGGCGGGCTCCAGGATGCATCCGGTGTTCCACAGATCGGTGCTCACTCCCTACAAGGCACCTCACAGGTTTCAGGAACCAGGAACGGCACCGAGTCCGCTCCGAGAGAGAACCGGGCACGGGGGAGTGGCACAGGAGGAGCGCATCAACGAAGTCACGGAGATTTTGGACTCCAGATGGGGGGAAGAGGGGGTAGAATACCTTCTCGCCAAGGAGGGCACCCCGGCCAGTGCCAACAGCTGGGTGCCGGGCTACGCTTTAGACGAACCTCTGCTCAAAGAAGAGTTTCATGCCCTTTTCCCACATAGGCCAATGCCAGCAGACTTTTTCGACGACTGGCTTTTCACGCCCACGCTTTCAGCCAGCACGTTCTGGGGGTTCGACTCGGACGAGGAACCGACACGAGACGCCCGTTCTCAAGAGGGGTCACCCTCGGGATCTGCTTCAGAACCCTCGTATTGGTGGGATGATCGACCAGAGGAGCAGTTCCGCAGAAAGTGGCTGGAGGGTCGAGGACGAGCAACGTCTCCAGAAGGAAGCGAGGGAGAGACGGACATGGAGGTTTTCGGGGACGACCCGGGTTTCGAGCACGGCGGCACAGAGATGGAAGCGGAGGTGACCGTCGTCGACGAGAGCAGGGAGGAAGAACCGGAAGACTTCAGATGGAGGCCCGCCACGGGAAGCGAACTGTACCCGACATTCGTCCCCTTGACACGGCAGCACCCAGCTCCCGCACCGGAAGGAGGGGAGGGGGGAAGAGGGGGCTTCGAGGGGGGGATGGATGTCAGGGGTTCAGGAGCAGAGGCGAGGGCAAGGGAGGAAACAGAGAGCGAGGGGGAGGAGGCAGAAGAAAAGATGAGTGATGACGACGACCCGAGATCTCCGAGTCTTTCCAGTGAATCAGAAGATTCACAGAAAGGAGCACCAGTAGCCAGGGCAAGGGGGGAGACTAGGGGGACACCCCAGGAAGATAGAGCCAGAGGGGACTCAGAGGGGAGCAGTTGGAAATCGGGACCAGCGTCACCGCCAGAGAGCAGGGAAGAGGAAGGGCGCCAGGGATCAAGCGCTGGCAGCTCACAACAGGAGGGAGGGCACGAGTCAGGAGTGGCCACACCTCCATCGGGGAGTGAAGAGACGGTTAGACGGAAGGTGGAAGGTTGGGCGCGCGCGCCAAGTTCAAATACACAGGAAGGTGACGCAGTAGGCAGCCCGGAAAGGGAGCCAGGTCCTAAAGCCCGGCGCAAGGAGACAGGAGGGTCCGGGGGGTCAGCGTCAGAAGAATCCCGGAAGGAAGAGACCCCGGGGGGCAGAGGGACCCAGAGAAGAACAGTCAGGTGGAAAAGGTGGAGCCGGGCTAGGATATTAAGTTGGTGCACAAGGGGCGGAGACTCAGACGGAGCTTCGCCGATCTAAGCATAAGACGTAGAGTTGCACTCACCAGCTTGAGAATGGAAACTGTAACTCAATAAAGACTTTAATGATCGCTGGCTAGCGTGATCCTCTGTGAGCTAGGATCTAGAAGCAACTCTCACAGTTCTACTCCAGGAAGCTCACCAAGTCAGAACAGAACTACACCATCTGGGACAGGGAGTTGTTGGCCATTCATGCAGCCTTCAAGGCGTGGAGGCACTTCCTCATCGGAGCCAAGCACACAGTGCAGGTCCGCACGGACCACAAGAATCTGGAGCACTGGCGCACGGCGCAGTTCCTGAACCAGAGGCAGATACGTTGGGCAGAGTTCTTTGCGGACTTCGACTTCCGTATAGAGTATGTCCCGGGGGACACCAACATCATGGCGGACGCCCTCTCCCGTAAACCGCAATACCTTGAGGAGGCGACGCCAGCGGCGGCCATGCACATCTTCGCACCGACAGCGGGGGCGTAAGCTTCGGCGACTGTTGACTTGGAGGCGGTACGACGTGCGTTGCAGGACGACTCCTTCGCGCGAGCCAAGATGGCAGAGGCGCACAAAGGCACGGCGGCGACCGGCGAGTTCCAGGTTCGCGATGGATTACTCCTCCGTAAAGGGGCCATCTACGTGCCGGGGGACGATCTTCGCGCCAAGGTACTGCAGCAGTTGCACGACGTGCCCACTGCCGGGCACTTTGGCACAGAGAAGACGATAGAATTAGTTGCCAGAGACTTCTGGTGGCCCAGGATGAGAGGGGAAGTTGCGGACTACGTGGCGAGGTGCGACACCTGCCAGAGGGCCAAACCAGTGCACAGGCCGCCGGCGGGACTGCTGGAACCGCTGCAAACCCCGTTCGAACCTTGGGAGAGAGTGGCCCTGGACTTTGTCACGGATCTGCCCAGCTCGAGGGGCAAGACGGCAGTGCTAGTGGTGGTGGACTTGTTCTCCAAGATGGCGCATTTCATTCCGTGTGCGAAGGTGGCCAAGGCGGAACAAACCGCCAAACTGTTCATAGACCATGTGTTCAAGGTTCACGGTCTGCCGCGGTCTATACTGTCTGACCGGGGGCGGCAGTTCATCTCGAACTTCTGGCAGAAGCTGATGGGCTTCCTGAATGTCAAGATCAACCTGGCTTCGGCTAGACACCCGCAGACCAACGGGCAAGCGGAGCGGGTCAATGCCATCATGCAGCAGTACCTGAGATGTTATGCGAATCAACAGCCTGCCATGTGGATGGATTACCTGCCTCTCGCCGAGTTCGCCTACAACAACACGAAGCACGTGTCAACGGGGGTGACGCCGTTCTTCGCCAACAACGGAAGGCACCCCAGAACCTTCCCGGGACTGGAAAGAATGGGGGAGGGGGAGCCGCAGACAGCGGACGCGTTCGCGTCGGAGTTGCAGGAGGTCCACGATCAGCTTCGGCGGCACCTGGAACTGGCTAAACACGCATACAAGGTGCAAGCGGACAAACACAGGAGGGTTGGCGAAGAGATCCATGTGGGAGACTGGGTCTGGTTGGCAGCCCACGCAGTGCCGGCCAGGTCGTTAGCGAAGAAGAAACTAGGGCATAAACAACTAGGACCCTACCAAGTCGAAGAGCAGGTCAACCCGGTGGCCTTCAGGCTGACGCTTCCGGAGGGTTCCAGGATGCATCCGGTGTTCCACAGATCACTCCCTACAAGACACCTCACAGATTTCAGGAACCAGGAACGGCACCGAGTCCGCTCCGAGAGGGAACCGAGCAAGGGGGAGTGCCACAGGAGGAGCCCATCAACGAGGTCACAGAGATTTTGGACTCTAGATGGGGAGAGGAGGGAGTTGAATACCTTCTCGCCAAGGAGGGCACCCCGGCCAGCGCCAACAGCTGGGTGCCGGGCTACGCTTTGGAGGAACCTCTGCTCAAAGACGAGTTTCATGCCCTCTTCCCACACAGACCCATGCCAGCGGACTTTTTCGACGATTGGCTTTTCACACCGACGCTTTCAGCCAGCACGTTCCACGGGTTTGACTCGGACGCGGAACCGACACTGGACACACGTTCCACGGAGGGGTCACCCTCGGGATCTGCCTCAGTACCCTCGTATTGGTGGGATGATCAACCAGAGGAGCAGTGGCGCAGGAAGTGGCTGGAGGTTCCAGGTCGAGCGACGGACCCGGGAGCGACTGAGGCAGAGACGGACGTGGACATGTACGGGGAGGATTTTGGGTTCGAGCATGGAGGCACAGAGATGGAAGCGGAGGTGACCGTTGTCGACGAGCGCAAGGAGGAAGAACCGGAAGTCTTCAGTTGGAGGCCCGCCAAGGGGAGCGAACTGTATACGGCATTCGTCCCCATGACACTGCAGGACCCAGCTCCCGCACCAGAAGGAGGGGAGGGGGGAACGGGGGGCTTCGAGGGGGGATGGATGTCAGGGGTTCAGGAGCAGAGGCGAGGGCAAGGGAGGAAACAGAGAGTGAGGGGGAGGAGTCCGAAGAAAAGATGAGTGACGACGACGACCCGAGATCTCCGAGCCTGTCCAGTGAATCAGAAGATTCACAGAAAGGAGCGCCAGTGGCCAGAGCAAGGGGGGAGCTTAGGGGGACACCCCAGGAAGAAGGGTCCAGAGAGGGTTCAGAGGGCAGCAGTTGGAAATCGGGGCCAGTGTCACCAACAGAGCGCAGTGGGGAGGAAAGGCGCCAGGTATCGAGCTCTGGCAGCTCGCAGCAGGGGGGAGGGCATGAGTCAGGAGTGGCCACACCTCCATCGGAGAGCGAAGAAACGGTCGAGCGGAAAGTGGAAGGTTGGGCGCGCGCGCCAAGTTCAAATGCACCGGAAGGCGGCGCAGTGAGCAGCCCGGAAAGGGAGCCAGGTCCTAAAGCCCGACGCAAGGAGACAGAAGGGTCCGGGGGGTCAGCGTCAGAAGAGTCCAGGAAGGAAGAGACCACGGGGGGCAGAGGGACCCAGAGGAGAACGGTCAGGCGGAAAAGGTGGAGTAAGGCTAGGGTATTAAGTTGGTGTACAAGGGGCGGAGACTCAGACGGAGCTTCGCCGGTCTAGCTTATAAGACGTAGAGCTGCACGCAGCAGCTTGGAAATGGAAATTGTAACTCAATAAAGACGTTTATAAAGTGAACGCTGGCTAGCGTGATCCTCTGTGAGCTAGGATCTGAGAGCAGCTCTGACAACCATTGACTCTGGTAGCAACGCGGACTTTATAGGACAGGATTTCATCGAGCAGCACAACATAACGCTACTGCCAGCCACACTGCCCCTGAAGGTTGTCACGGTGGATGGCAGGGAATTGCTAGGGGGGCAGGTGGTGAAGCAAACGCCACCGATGGTGATGCAAATTGGAAATCACAGGGAAGTCATCAGCTTTAATGTCACCCAACTGTCGGACACGCCTGTAGTATTGGGCATGAGTTGGCTGGACAGGCACAGTCCAACGTTGGCTTGGTACCAGCGGCAACTAACTTTCGGCTCCTCTTACTGTGCAGAACACTGCATCCTGCCCAGACCGGAGGGGGAAGAAGAGGACACGCAGCTGCAATTAGGCACGCTGCAAGCAGTGCCCCACAAGTACGCAGAATTTTTGGAGGTTTTCTGCGAGAAGGAGGCGGACAAGCTACCTCCCCACAGGCCCTATGACTGCAAGATTGACCTCCTGCCAGGGGCGACGCTGCCGACAGGGAAACTGTATTCCATGTCTGAAGATGAGCTACAGGAACTCAGGGAGTTCATAGATCATAATTTGAAGCGCGGATTCATCCGGGAGTCCAAGGCAGTGGGGGGCAGTCCCGTATTCTTTGTGAAGAAAAAGGACACGCCCCAAAAAAGACTTGTGGTGGACTATAGAATTTTGAAATCGAAAACCAAGCCCACGGCTTTCCCCATGCCCAAGATCGACGACCTGCTCGCGACGGTGGGCAAAGGACGCGTGTTCACCAAGTTGGATCTGCGAGGGGCGTACAACCTTATTCGCATACGGGAGGGCGACGAGTGGAAGACGGCCATGTTCACGCCCCTGGGCACCTACGAATACAGAGTTATGCCATTTGGATTGCAAAATGGCTCCCACTGTTTTCAAGCTTTCATGCATCACGTGTTAGCGGGGCTCCTCTACAAGAAGTGTGTCTGCTTCCTGGACGACATCCTGATATTTTCAGAATCGCAGGAGGTTCACGACAGAGACGTCAAGGAAGTTCTGCAAAGGCTACAGGAGCATAGACTGTACGCCAAGCTGGAGAAGTGCCAGTTCGACATGACGGAGGTGGATTTCCTGGGCTACAAATTGTCGGACAAGGGGCTCGCCATGGACAGCGCCAAGGTTCGCTCAGTGTTGGACTGGAAGAGCCCGCGCAACCGGAAGGAGGTCCAGCGATTTGTCGGCTTTGCGAACTTCTATCGCAAGTTCATCAAGGGGTTCGCTATGCAGACGGCGGCCATTACCGACACGCTCAGCTCCAAGAAGAAGAAGTTCATCTGGACGGAGCAGGCGGAGCAGTCCTTTCAGAAACTCAAGCGTCTCTTCTCGTCCGAAGAGCAGCTACTGCATGTAAATCCCAGCAGACCGATGAGGGTTGAAACAGACGCCTCAGACAGGAACATGGGAACAGTAATGTTGCAGCAAGACCCGCATGGGGATTGGAGGCCGTGCGCCTTCTACTCCAGGAAGCTCAGCAAGTCGGAGCAGAACTACACCATCTGGGACAGGGAGTTGCTTGCCATTCATGCAGCATTCAAGGCATGGAGGCACTTCCTGATTGGAGCCAAACACACAGTGCAGGTCCGCACGGACCATAAGAACCTGGAGTACTGGCGCACGGCGAGGTTCCTGAACCAGAGGCACATACGTTGGGCGGAGTTCTTTGCGGACTTCGACTTCAGAATAGAGTACGTCCCAGGTGACAACAACGTCATGGCGGATGCACTGTCCAGGAAGCCGCAATACCTCGAGGAGGCGACGCCAGCGGCGGCCAAGCACATTTTCGCACCAGAAGCGTGGGCGTGCGCTTCGGCAACCGTGGACCTGGATGCTGTACGTCGCGCGTTGCAGGAAGACTCCTTCGCACGAGCGAAGATGGAGGAGGTGCACAGGGGCACGGCAAAGGGCGACGAGTTCCAGATACGCGAAGGGTTGCTCATCCGCAAAGGGGCCCTCTACGTGCCGGGAGACGAACTCCGCGCTAAGGTACTGCAGCAGTTGCACGACGCACCCACCGCCGGGCACTTTGGCACAGAGAAGACGATAGAATTAGTCGCCAGAGACTTCTGGTGGCCCAAGATGCGGGGGGAAGTCGCGGATTACGTCGCGAGGTGAGACACCTGCCAGAGGGCTAGGCCAGTGCATAAATCGCCGGCGGGACTGCTGGAACCGCTGCAAACTCCGCTCGAACCGTGGGAGCGGGTGGCCCTGGACTTTGTCACGGATCTGCCCAGCTCGAGGGGCAAGACAGCAGTGCTAGTGGTGGTGGACTTGTTAACCAAAATGGCGCATTTCATTCCGTGTGCGAAGGTGGCAGACCGCCAAACTGTTCATAGATCACGTGTTCAAGGTTCACGGTCTGCCACGGTCTATACTGTCCGACCGGGGGCGACAGTTCATCTCGAACTTCTGGCAGAAGCTGATGGGCATCCTGAACGTCAAGATCAACCTAGCGTCGGCAAGACACCCGCAGACCAACGGACAAGCGGAGCGGGTCAATGCCATCATGCAGCAGTACCTGAGATGTTACGCAAATCAGCAGCCTGCCACTCGCCGAGTTTGCCTACAACAACACGAAGCACGTGTCCACGGGGGTGACGCCGTTCTTCGCCAACAATGGGAGGCATCCCAGAACCTTCCCGGGATTAGAGAGAGTGGGTGAATGAACAACAACAGTGCAATGCAAGCTTATTCGTCCTCTTTCTATTGACGTCGAACCAATACACCTATGCTTGATTTGGGCTCATAACAAACATTTCACTGCGATTTTTGGTTGAATGTGCATTCTAACCCCTTAAACACCAATTTGAAATAAGCCCCATAAGTGCGTTATCATCTTATTCCTATGTAGATGGAAACCAAAATACCTTTATGCTTTGGTTGTGGTGATTCTGGTGCACACCCAAAAAATACCACGCGAATTGAAATAAGCCCAATCGAAGCATATTCGTCTTCCTATTACGCATATGTAAGCCGAAATATGGTGTTTTGTTATTTTGGTCTCTTTACATACTGTCAGGGGTTCAGGAGCAGAGTCGAGGGCAAGGGAGGAAACAGAGAGCGAGGGGGAGGAGTCCGAAGAAAAGATGAGCGATGACGACGACCCGAGATCTCTGAGTCTTTCCAGTGAATCAGAAGATTCACAGAAAGGAGCGCCAGTGGCCAGAGCAAGGGGGGAGCCTAGGGGGACACCCCAGGAAGAAGGGTCCAGAGGGGGTTCAGAGGGCAGCAGTTGGAAATCGGGGCCAGCATCCCCTACAGAGCGCAGTGGAGAGGAAGGGCGCCAGGTATCGAGCTCTGGCAGCTCGCAGCAGGGGGGAGGGCATGAGTCAGGAGTGGCCACACCTCCATCGGGGAGCGAAGAAATGGTCAAGCGGAAAGTGGAAGGTTGGGCGCGCGTGCCAAGTTCAAATGCACAGGAAGGTGGCGCAGTAAGCAGCCCGGAAAGGGAGCCAGGTCCTAAAGCACGACGCAAGGAGACAGAAGGGTCCGGGGGGTCAGCGTCAGAAGAGTCCAGGAAGGAAGAGACCACGGGGGGCAGAGGGACCCAGAGAAGAACGGTCAGGCAGAAAAGGTGGAGTAAGGCTAGGGTATTAAGTTGGTGTACAGGGGGCGGAGACTCAGACGGAGCTTCGCCGGTCTAGCTTATAAGACGTAGAGCTGCACGCGGCAGCTTGGAAATGGAAACTGTAACTCAATAAAGACTTATACAAAGTGAACGCTGGCTAGCGTGATCCTCTGGGAGCTAGGATCTGGGAGCAGCTCTGACACATACACTTTGCGATTTCTGGGTAAATGTGCATTAACACCAAAGAACACGACATTGAAATAAGCTAAATCCAAGATTATCCTTTCTGTGTAGATGGAACCCAAAACAACTCATTTTGCTTTGTTGAGAATTATGACAGTTCGCTTTGCTATTTGTGGGTGAATGAAAAACAGTGCAATGCAAGCTTATTCGTCCTCTTTCTATTGACGTCGAACCAATACACCTATCCTTGATTTGAGATGATAACAAACATTTCAATATGCGATTTTTGGTTGAATGTGCATTCTAACCCCTAAAACACCAATTTGAAATAAGCCCCATAAGTGCGTTATCATCTTATTCCTAAGTAGATGGATGCCAAAATAACTTTTTGCTTTGGTTGTGGTGATTCTGGTGCACACCCAAAAAATACCACGCGATTTGAAATAAGCCCAATCGAAGCATATCCGTCTTCTTTCTAGGCATATGTAAGCGGAAATATGGTGTTTTGTTATTTTGGTCTCATTGCATACACTGCGATTTCTGGGTAAATGTGCATTAACACCAAAGAACACGACTTTGAAATAAGCGAAATCCAAGATTGTTCTTTCTGTGTAGATGGAACCCAAAACAACCTGTTTTGCTTGGTTGAGAATTTTGACACTTCGCTTTGCTATTTGTGGAATGAACAACAACAGTGCAATGCAAGCTTATTCGTCCTCCTATTGCCGTGGAACCAATATACCTGTGCTTTATTTGTGCTCATAACAAACATCTCACTGCGATTTTTGGTTGAATGTTCATTCTAACCGCCAAAAAACCAATTTGAAAGAAGCCCAATCAGAGCGTTATCATCTTCTTTTTATGTAGATGGAAGCGAAAACACCTTTTTGCTTTAGTTGGCATGATTCTGGTGCACACCCAAAAAACACCATGCGAATTGAAGTAAGCCCAATCAAAGCTTATTCGTTTTCTTTCTACGCACATGTTAGCGGAAATATGGTGTTTTGTTATTTTGGTCTCATTACATACTGTCAGAGCTGCTCTCAGATCCTAGCTCACAGGATCCAACTGAAGAATTATGACAGTTCGCTTTGCTATTTGTGGGTGAATGAAAAACAGTGCAATGCAAGCTTATTCGTCCTCTTTCTATTGACGTCGAACCAATACACCTATCCTTGATTTGAGATGATAACAAACATTTCAATATGCGATTTTTGGTTGAATGTGCATTCTAACCCCTAAAACACCAAGTTGAAATAAGCCCCATAAGTGCGTTATCATCTTATTCCTATGTAGATGGATGCCAAAATACCTTTTTGCTTTGGTTGTGGTGATTCTGGTGCACACCCAAAAAATACCACGCGATATGAAATAAGCCCAATTGAAGCATATTCCTCTTCTTTCTACTCATATGTAAGCGGAAATATGGTGTTTTCTTATTTTGGTCTCTTTACATACTGTCAGAGCTGCTTGAAGATCCTAGCTCACAGAGGATCACGCTAGCCAGCGATCACTAAGTAAAAGTCTTTATTGAATTACAGTTTCCATTCTCACGCTGCTGCGCGCAACTCTACGTCTAGTAGCTAGATCGGCGAAGCTCCGTCTGAGTCTCCGCCCCGTGTGCACCAACTTAATATCCTAGCCTTGCTCCACCTTTTCCGCCTGACTGTCCTCCTCTGGGTCCCTCTACCCCCCGGGGCTTCTTCCTTCCGGGATTCTTCTGACGCTGACCCGGACCCTCCTGCCTCCTTGCGCCGGGCTTTAGGACCTGGTTCCCTTTCGGGGCTGCTTACTGCGCCGCCTTCCTCTGCATTTGAACTTGGCGCGCACGCCCAACCTTCCACTTTCCTCTTAACCGTTTCTTCGCTCCCCGATGGAGGTGTGGCCACTCCTGACCCATGCCCTCCCTCCTGTGGTGAGCTGCCAGCGCTTCCCCCCTGGCTCCCTTCCTCTTCCCTGCTTCCTGGCGGTGACGCTGGTCCCGATTTCCAGCTGCTCCCCCCTGAGTCCCCTCTGGCTCTATCTTCCTGGGGTGCCCCCCTAGACTCCCCCCTTGCCCTGGCCACTGGTGCTCCTTTCTGTGAATCCTCTGATTCACTGGAAAGACTAGGAGATCTCGGGTCGTCGTCATCACTCATCTTTTCTTCTGCCTCCTCCCCTTCGCTCTCTGTTTCCTCCCTTGCCCGTGCCTCTGCTCCTAAACCCCTGACATCCATCCCCCCCTCGAAGCCCCCCATTCCCCCCTCCCCTCCTTCCGGTGCTGGAGCTGGGGGCTGCTGTTGCAAAGGGACGAACGTCGGATATCGGTCGCTTCCCGTGGCGGGCCTCCATCTGAAGTCTCGCGGGTCTTCCTCCCTGCTCTCGTCGACAACGGTCACCTCCGCTTCCATCTCTGTGCCGCCGTGCTCGAAACCAGGGTCGTCCCCGAAAACGTCCATGTCCGTCTCTCCCTCACTTCCTCCTGGCGGTGTTGCTCGTCCTGGGCCTTCCAGCCACCGTCTGCGGAACTGCTCCTCTGGTCTATCGTCCCACCAATACGAGGGTTCTGATGCAGATCCCAAGGGTGACCCCTCCGGGGAACGGACGTCTTGTGTCGGGTCCTCGTCCGAGTCGAACCCCCGGAAAGTGCTGGCCGAAAGCGTGGGCGTGAAAAGCCAGTCGTCGAAAAAGTCTGCTGGCATAGGTCTATGGGGGAAGAGGGCATGAAACTCGTCTTTGAGGAGAGGTTCGTCCAAGGCGTAGCCCGGCACCCAGCTGTTCGCACTGGCCGGGGTGCCCTCCTTGGCGAGAAAGTATTCTACCCCCTCTTCCCCCCATCTGGAGTCCAAAATCTCCGTGACTTCGTTGATGCGCTCCTTCTGTGCCACTCCCGCGTGCCCTGTTCTGTCTCTGACCGGACTCGGCGCCGTTCCGGGTTCCTGGAACCTGTGCGGTGCCTTGTAGGGAGTGAGCACCGATCTGTGGAATACCGGATGCATTCTGGAACCCTCCGGAAGTGCCAGTCTGAAAGCTACCGGGTTGACCTGCTCTTCGACTTGGTAGGGCCCCAGTTGTTTATGCCCTAGTTTCTTCTTGGCCAACGACCTGGCCGGCACTGCGTGGGCTGCTAACCAAACCCAGTCTCCCACGCGGAGCTCTTCGCCAACCCTTCTGTGCTTGTCCGCTTGTACCTTGTATGCGTGCTTGGCCAGCTCCAGGTGGCGCCTCAGCTGATCGTGGACTTCCTGCAGCTCCGACGCGAACGCATCTGCTGTCTGCGGCTCCCCCTCCCCCCTTCTTTCCAGTCCCGGGAAGGTTCTGGGGTGCCTCCCGTTGTTGGCGAAGAACGGCGTGACCCCCGTGGACACGTGCTTCGTGTTGTTGTAGGCGAACTCGGCAAGCGGCAGGTAATCCACCCACGTCGCAGGCTGTTGATTTGCATAACATCTCAGGTACTGCTGCATGATGGCATTGACCCGCTCCGCTTGCCCGTTGGTCTGCGGGTGTCTCGCCGACGCCAGGTTGCTCTTGACGTTCAGGAAGCCCATCAGCTTCTGCCAGAAATTCGAGATGAACTGCCGCCCCCGGTCGGACAGAATAGACCGTGGCAGACCGTGAACCTTGAACACGTGGTCTATGAACAGTTTGGCGGTTTACTCCGCCGTGGCCACCTTAGCACACGGAATGAAATGCGCCATCTTGGAAAACAGGTCCACCACCACCAGCACTGCCGTCTTGCCCCTCGAGCTGGGCAGATCCGTGACAAAGTCCAGGGCCACCCTTTCCCAAGGTTCGACCGGAGTTTGCAGCGGTTCCAACAATCCGGCCGGCGGTTTGTGCACTGGTTTGGCCCTCTGGCAGGTGTCACACCTCGCCACGTAGTCTGCGACCTCCCCTCTCATTCCAGGCCACCAGAAATCCCTGGCTACTAATTCCACCGTCTTCTCCTTGCCAAAGTGCCCGGCCGTGGGCGCGTCGTGCAGCTGCTGCAGCACCTTGGCGCGAAGGTCGTCTCCCGGCACGTAGATGGCCCCTTTACGGATGAGCAATCCATCTCGTAGCTGGAAACCGTCGGCCGCAGCCGTGCCCCTTTGCACCTCTGCCATCTTTGCTTGCGCGAAGGAGTCATCCTGCAACGCTCGTCGCACCGCCTCCAGGTCCACGGTGGCCGCGGCGCACGCCCATACTGTTGGTGTGAAGATGTGCATGGCGGCCGCTGGCGTTGCGTCCTCCAGATACTGTGGCTTACGGGAGAGGGCGTCCGCCATGATGTTAGTGTCCCCCGGGACATACTCTATGCGGAAGTCGAAGTTCGCAAAAAACTCAGCCCAACGTATCTGCCTCTGGTTTAGGAACTGTGCCGTGCGCCAGTGCTCCAGATTCTTGTGGTCCGTGCAAACCTGCACCGTGTGCTTGGCGCCGATCAGGAAGTGCCTCCACGCTTTGAACGCTGCATGAATGGCCAGCAACTCCCTGTCCCAGATGGTGTAGTTCTGCTCGGACTTGCTGAGCTTCCTGGAGTAAAACGCTGCCGGTCGCCACACCCCCTGCTGGTCCTTTTGTAGCAGGACCGCCCCCACGGCTCTGTCCGAGGCGTCTGTCTCCACCCTCATCGGCCTGCTGGGGTTGACGTGAAGCAGCTGCTCTTCCGACGCGAAGAGACGCTTGAGTGCCTGGAAGGACTGCTCCGCCTCCTCTGTCCAAACGAACTTCTTTTTCTTGGAGCTAAGCGTGTCTGTGATGGCCGCTGTCTGCATAGCGAAGCCCTTGATAAACTTGCGATAGAAGTTCGCAAAGCCGACAAACCTCTGGACCTCCTTCCGGTTGCGTGGACTCTTCCAATCCAATACCGCGCGAACCTTGGCGCTGTCCATGGCGAGCCCCTTGTCAGACAACTTGTAGCCCAGAAAATCCACCTCCGTCACGTCAAATTGGCACTTCTCCAGCTTGGCGTAGAGCCTATGTTGCTTTAGTCTGGTCAGCACTTCCTTGACGTGTCTGTCATGCTCCTGCTGCGATTCCGAAAAGATCAGGATGTCATCTAAGAAACAGACGCACGTCTTGTAGAGAAGTCCCGCCAACACGTGATGCATGAAAGCTTGAAAAACGTGGGAGCCATTTTGCAATCCAAAGGGCATAACTCTGTATTCGTAGGTACCCAGTGGCGTGAACATGGCCGTCTTCCACTCATCTTCCTCCCGCATACGAATGAGGTTGTACGCCCCTCACAGGTCTAACTTGGTGAACACTTTCCCCTTCCGCACCTTCGCCAGGAGGTCGTCGATTCGGGGCATGGGGAAGTCCGACGGCTTGGTCCCATTGTTTAAAATGCGATAGTCCACGACCAGTCTTTTTTGGGGCGTGTCTCGCTTTTTAACAAAGAATACTGGACTGCCCCCCGCTGCCTTGGACTCTCGGATGAAACCGCGCTCCAAATTATGATCTATGAACTGTTTGAGTTCCTGCAGCTCGTCCTCTGACATGGAATAGAGTTTCCCCTTAGGCAGCGCCACCCCCGGCAGCAGGTCAATCTTGCAGTCATATGGTCTGTGAGGGGGTAGCCTGTCTGCCTCCTTCTCGCAGAAAACTTCCAAAAATTCTGCGTACTTGTGGGGAATCGCTTGCAGCGTGCCTAGCAGCAGCTGTGACTCCTCTTCCTCTTCTTCCTGCCGGGGCACGATGCAGTGTTCAGCACAAAAGGAAGAGCCGAAGATCAGCTGCCTCTGGTACCAAGCCAGCGTTGGGCTGTGCTTGTCTAGCCAACTCATTCCCAATACAATGGGCGTATCCGATAGTTGAGTGACATTGAAGCTGATGATTTCTTTGTGATTTCCAAGTCGCATCGCCATGGGCGGCGTCTGCTTCACCACTTGCCCCCCTAGCAGCTCCCTGCCATCCACCGTGACAACCTGCAGGGGCAGTGTGGCCGGCAGCAACTGTATAGCGTGCTTGTCGACAAAGTCCTGCCCTATAAAGTCCGCGTTGCTGCCCGAGTCAACTGTGATGGGCACGTCAGTGGTGATTCCATTGGGCAGCTGGAGAGATGCGGTGAGCCTCACCACTGGTTTGGGCGGGAGGGGGTTCACGGGCTGTAAAACCTCTGGGGACTGCGTCACTAACACGTCTGGCTGGGCCCCAGGGCCTCTTCCTCCAGCCAGACTGCGTCGTTTCCCTGCTGTGGTCCCCCTTGCTGCGGTGCTGCAGTCACCATTGCCGAGGCTGCAGTAAGCTTGTGGAGCCTCTGGGGACACTCTTTTGCCATATGCCCTGGCTCCTCACAGACGTAACACTTCCTGTTCCCTCTAGGAGGCTTCGCTTTCACTGCTGCCGGTGCTAGGGCTCTGGTTGCTGACTGAGCCCTTGCACCTCCAACCTCCATAGGTTCGGCTCCTCCTCCTGGCGGAGGCGTGGATTGCGCCCGCGCTGCTTCTCTGGGAAGGAAGGAGGGGCCCCTGGCTGGTTCGCGCCCTCCACGCCCTTCGTCCCTGCTCCACGGACGTTCTTCCAGCCTCACCCCCACTGCCAGTGCCCTCTGAACGACCTCCTGGGTGTTTCGGGGTCTCTCCCCCCTCGCGATCTCATCTTTAATCGAGTTGTGCAGCCCCTCCCAAAAGAGGTCTCTTACAGGAGCCGAATCTCTGTCCCATTCCAGGGCACTGACCAAGGCGAAAAAGCGGGCATGGTACTGCCTGACGCTGGCCCTCCCTTGTCTCAGCCCATGCACCTCCTTCCGTGCAAGATCCACGTCAATACTTGATAAAAAACACCCATCCATCGCTTTAATAAAGGCATCTGCATTCTGGAGCGCCGGATCCTTATCTCTCCATAAATTGCGTAGCCATGCTTTAGCATCCCCATGCAAATGGGACATGATGAATCCCACTCTCTCTTGCTCATCTCTAAAGTCTTTATGCAGCAGTTGCAGTGCGCACAGTACGTCGGCTCTAAAGTTGGGATACTGTTGCAGGTTCCCATCGAAGTGAGAGACCAGCCCGCCTGTTCGTCTCGCCAACCCAATTCCCTCCTGCCGGGGTGTCTGCTTTGTCAGCACGTCTAACCTGACCTGGAGATCCCTGCAGGCGGCAGCTGCCTCCTCCTCTCTCTTCCTGGATGCGAGAGCCTCGGCATTCAGTTGTGCCACTGCTTTTCTGAGTTCCTCTATCTGCTGCTCAGCCGTCATGTCGTCTGCCGTTCGTGAGCTCGCTAGTAGGCACCTGGTTTAGGAGCAGAGGCACGGGCAAGGGAGGAAACAGAGAGCGAAGGGGAGGAGGCAGAAGAAAAGATGAGTGATGACGACGACCCGAGATCTCCTAGTCTTTCCAGTGAATCAGAGGATTCACAGAAAGGAGCACCAGTGGCCAGGGCAAGGGGGGAGTCTAGGGGGGCACCCCAGGAAGATAGAGCCAGAGGGGACTCAGGGGAGAGCAGCTGGAAATCGGGACCAGCGTCACCGCCAGGGAGCAGGGAAGAGGAAGGGAGCCAGGGGGGAAGCGCTGGCAGCTCACCACAGGAGGGAGGGCATGAGTCAGGAGTGGCCACACCTCCATCGGGGAGCGAAGAAACGGTTAAGAGGAAAGTGGAAGGTTGGGCGCGCGCGCCAAGTTCAAATGCAGAGGAAGGCGGCGCAGTAAGCAGCCCCGAAAGAGAGCCAGGTCCTAAAGCCCGGCGCAAGGAGACAGGAGGGTCCGGGTCAGCGTCAGAAGAATCCCGGAAGGAAGAAACCCCGGGGGGTAGAGGGACCCAGAGGAGGACAGTCAGGCGGAAAAGGTGGAGCAAGGCTAGGATATTAAGTTGGTGCACACGGGGCGGAGACTCAGACGGAGCTTCGCCGATCTAGCTACTAGACGTAGAGTTGCGCGCAGCAGCGTGAGAATGGAAACTGTAATTCAATAAAGACTTTTACTTAATGATCGCTGGCTAGCGTGATCCTGTGTGAGCTAGGATCTTCAAGCAGCTCTGACAGTAAGCTCCGTCTCCCTCTTGTGGGCATCTACAGCCTCGAGGAGGGGAGAGAAACAGGTGCCTACTAGCGAGCTCACGAACGGCAGACGACATGACGGCTGAGCAGCAGATAGAGGAACTCAGAAACGCAGTGGCACAACTGAACGCCGAGGCTCTCGCATCCAGGAAGAGAGAGGAGGAGGCAGCTGCCGCCTGCAGGGATCTCCAGGTCAGGTTAGACGTGCTGACAAAGCAGACACCCCGGCAGGAGGGAATTGGGTTGGCGAGACGGACAGGCGGGCTGGTCTCTCACTTCGATGGGAACCTGCAACAGTATCCCAACTTTAGAGCCGACGTACTGTGCGCACTGCAACTGCTGCATAAAGACTTTAGAGATGAACAAGAGAGAGTGGGGTTCATCATGTCCCATTTGCATGGGGATGCGAAAGCATGGCTACGCAATTTATGGAGAGATAAGGATCCGGCGCTCCAGAATGCAGATGCCTTTATTAAAGCGATGGATGGGTGTTTTTTATCAAGTATTGACGTGGATCTTGCACGGAAGGAGGTGCATGGGCTGAGACAAGGGAGGGCCAGCGTCAGGCAGTATCATGCCCGCTTTTTCGCCTTGGTCAGTGCCCTGGAATGGGACAGAGATTCGGCTCCTGTAAGAGACCTCTTTTGGGAGGGGCTGCACAACTCGATTAAAGATGAGATCGCGAGGGGGGAGAGACCCCGAACCACCCAGGAGGTCGTTCAGAGGGCACTGGCAGTGGGGGTGAGGCTGGAAGGACGTCCGTGGAGCAGGGACGAAGGGCGTGGAGGGCGCGAACCAGCCAGGGGCCCCTCCTTCCTTCCCAGAGAAGCAGCGCGGGCGCAATCCACGCCTCCGCCAGGAGGAGGAGCCGAACCTATGGAGGTTGGAGGTGCAAGGGCTCAGTCAACAACCAGAGCCCTAGCACCGGCAGCAGTGAAAGCGAAGCCTCCTAGAGGGAACAGGAAGTGTTACGTCTGTGAAGAGCCAGGGCATATGGCAAAAGAGTGTCCCCAGAGGCTCCACAAGCTTACTGCAGCCTCGGCAATGGTGACTGCAGCACCGCAGCAAGGGGGACCACAGCAGGGAAACGACGCAGTCTGGCTGGAGGAAGAGGCCCTGGGGCCCAGCCAGACGTGTTAGTGACGCAGTCCCCAGAGGTTTTACAGCCCGTGAACCCCCTCCCGCCCAAACCAGTGGTGAGGCTCACCGCATCTCTCCAGCTGCCCAATGGAATCACCACTGACGTGCCAATCACCATTGACTCAGGCAGCAATGCGGACTTTATAGGGCAGGACTTTGTCGACAAACACGCTATACAGTTGCTGCCGGCCACACTGCCCCTGCAGGTTGTCACGGTGGATGGCAGGGAGTTGCTAGGGGGGCAAGTGGTGAAGCAGACGCCGCCCATGGCGATGCGACTTGGAAATCACAAAGAAATCATCAGCTTCAATGTCACTCAACTATCGGATACGCCCATTGTATTGGGAATGAGTTGGCTGGACAAGCACAGCCCAACGCTGGCTTGGTACCAGAGGCAGCTGATCTTCGGCTCTTCCTTTTGTGCTGAACACTGCATCGTGCCCCGGCAGGAAGGAGAGGAAGAGGAGTCACAGCTGTTGCTAGGCACGCTGCAAGCGATTCCCCACAAGTACGCAGAATTTTTGGAAGTTTTCTGCGAGAAGGAGGCGGACAGGCTGCCCCCTCACAGACCATATGACTGCAAGATTGACCTGCTGCCGGGGGTGGCGCTGCCTAAGGGGAAACTGTATTCCATGTCAGAGGACGAGCTGCAGGAACTCAAACAGTTCATAGATCATAATTTGGAGCGCGGTTTCATCCGAGAGTCCAAGGCAGCGGGGGGCAGCCCAGTATTCTTTGTTAAGAAGCGAGACACGCCCCAAAAAAGACTGGTCGTGGACTATCGCATTTTAAACAATGGGACCAAGCCGTCGGACTTCCCCATGCCCCAAATCGACGACCTCCTGGCGAAGGTGCGGAAGGGGAAAGTGTTCACCAAGTTAGACCTGCGAGGGGCGTACAACCTCATTCGTATGCGGGAGGGAGATGAGTGGAAGACGGCCATGTTCACGCCACTGGGTACCTACGAATACAGAGTTATGCCCTTTGGATTGCAAAATGGCTCCCACGTTTTTCAAGCTTTCATGCATCACGTGTTGGCGGGACTTCTCTACAAGACGTGCATCTGTTTCTTAGATGACATCCTGATCTTTTCGGAATCGCAGCAGGAGCATGACAGACACGTCAAGGAAGTGCTGACCAGACTAAAGCAACATAGGCTCTACGCCAAGCTGGAGAAGTGCCAATTTGACGTGACGGAGGTGGATTTTCTGGGCTACAAGTTGTCTGACAAGGGGCTCGCCATGGACAGCGCCAAGGTTCGCGCGGTATTGGATTGGAAGAGTCCACGCAACCGGAAGGAGGTCCAGAGGTTTGTCGGCTTTGCGAACTTCTATCGCAAGTTTATCAAGGGCTTCGCGATGCAGACAGCGGCCATCACAGACACGCTTAGCTCCAAGAAAAAGAAGTTCGTTTGGACAGAGGAGGCGGAGCAGTCCTTTCAGGCACTCAAGCGTCTCTTCGCGTCGGAAGAGCAGCTGCTTCACGTCAACCCCAGCAGGCCGATGAGGGTGGAGACAGACGCCTCGGACAGAGCCGTGGGGGCGGTCCTGCTGCAAAAGGACCAGCAGGGGGTGTGGCGACCGGCAGTGTTTTACTCCAGGAAGCTCAGCAAGTCCGAGCAGAACTACACCATCTGGGACAGGGAGTTGCTGGCCATTCATGCAGCGTTCAAAGCGTGGAGGCACTTCCTGATCGGCGCCAAGCACACGGTGCAGGTTTGCACGGACCACAAGAATCTGGAGCACTGGCGCACGGCACAGTTCCTAAACCAGAGGCAGATACGTTGGGCGGAGTTTTTTGCGAACTTCGACTTCCGCATAGAGTATGTCCCGGGGGACACTAACATCATGGCGGACGCCCTCTCCCGTAAGCCACAGTATCTGGAGGACGCAACGCCAGCGGCCGCCATGCACATCTTCGCACCAACAGTATGGGCGTGCGCCGCGGCCACTGTGGACCTGGAGGCGGTGCGACGAGCGTTGCAGGATGACTCCTTTGCGCAAGCAAAGATGGCAGAGGTGCAAAGGGGCACAGCTGCGGCCGACGGTTTCCAGCTACGAGATGGTTTGCTCATCCGTAAGGGGGCCATCTACGTGCCGGGAGACGACCTTCGCGCCAAGGTGCTGCAGGAGCTGCACGACGCGCCCACGGCCGGGCACTTTGGCAAGGAGAAGACGGTGGAATTAGTAGCCAGGGATTTCTGGTGGCCTGGAATGAGAGGGGAGGTCGCAGACTACGTGGCGAGGTGTGACACCTGCCAGAGGGCCAAACCAGTGCACAAACCGCCGGCCGGACTGTTGGAACCGCTGCAAACTCCGGTCGAACCTTGGGAGAGGGTGGCCCTGGACTTTGTCACGGATCTGCCCAGCTCGAGGGGCAAGACGGCAGTGCTGGTGGTGGTGGACCTGTTTTCCAAGATGGCGCATTTCATTCCGTGTGCTAAGGTGGCCACGGCGGAGCAAACCGCCAAACTGTTCATAGACCACGTGTTCAAGGTTCACGGTCTGCCACGGTCTATTCTGTCCGACCGGGGGCGGCAGTTCATCTCGAATTTCTGGCAGAAGCTGATGGGCTTCCTGAACGTCAAGATCAACCTGGCGTCGGCGAGACACCCGCAGACCAACGGGCAAGCAGAGCGGGTCAATGCCATCATGCAGCAGTACCTGAGATGTTATGCAAATCAACAGCCTGCGACGTGGGTGGATTACCTGCCGCTTGCCGAGTTCGCCTACAACAACACGAAGCACGTGTCCACGGGGGTCACGCCGTTCTTCGCCAACAACGGGAGGCACCCCAGAACCTTCCCGGGACTGGAAAGAAGGGGGGAGGGGGAGCCGCAGACAGCAGATGCGTTCGCGTCGGAGCTGCAGGAAGTCCACGATCAGCTGAGGCGCCACCTGGAGCTGGCCAAACACGCATACAAGGTACAAGCGGACAAGCACAGAAGGGTTGGCGAAGAGCTCCACGTGGGAGACTGGGTTTGGTTAGCAGCCCACGCAGTGCCGGCCAGGTCGTTGGCCAAGAAGAAACTAGGGCATAAACAACTGGGGCCCTACCAAGTCGAAGAGCAGGTCAACCCGGTAGCTTTCAGACTGGCACTTCCGGAGGGTTCCAGAATGCATCCGGTATTCCACAGATCGGTGCTCACTCCCTACAAGGCACCGCACAGGTTCCAGGAACCCGGAACAGCGCCGAGTCCGGTCAGAGACAGAACAGGGCACGCGGGAGTGGCACAGAAGGAGCGCATCAACGAAGTCACGGAGATTTTGGACTCCAGATGGGGGGAAGAGGGGGTAGAATACTTTCTCGCCAAGGAGGGCACCCCGGCCAGTGCGAACAGCTGGGTGCCGGGCTACGCCTTGGACGAACCTCTCCTCAAAGACGAGTTTCATGCCCTCTTTCCCCATAGACCTATGCCAGCAGACTTTTTCGACGACTGGCTTTTCACGCCCACGCTTTCGGCCAGCACTTTCCGGGGGTTCGACTCGGACGAGGACCCGACACAAGACGTCCGTTCCCCGGAGGGGTCACCCTCGGGATCTGCATCAGAACCCTCGTATTGGTGGGACGATAGACCAGAGGAGCAGTTCCGCAGACGGTGGCTGGAAGGCCCAGGACGAGCAACACCGCCAGGAGGAAGTGAGGGAGAGACGGACATGGACGTTTTCGGGGACGGCCCTGGTTTCGAGCACGGCGGCACAGAGATGGAAGCGGAGGTGACCGTTGTCGACGAGAGCAGGGAGGAAGACCCGCGAGACTTCAGATGGAGGCCCGCCACGGGAAGCGACCGATATCCGACGTTCGTCCCTTTGCAACAGCAGCCCCCAGCTCCAGCACCGGAAGGAGGGGAGGGGGGAATGGGGGGCTTCGAGGGGGGGATGGATGTCAGGGGTTTAGGAGCAGAGGCACGGGCAAGGGAGGAAACAGAGAGCGAAGGGGAGGAGGCAGAAGAAAAGATGAGTGATGACGACGACCCGAGATCTCCTAGTCTTTCCAGTGAATCAGAGGATTCACAGAAAGGAGCACCAGTGGCCAGGGCAAGGGGGGAGTCTAGGGGGGCACCCCAGGAAGATAGAGCCAGAGGGGACTCAGGGGAGAGCAGCTGGAAATCGGGACCAGCGTCACCGCCAGGGAGCAGGGAAGAGGAAGGGAGCCAGGGGGGAAGCGCTGGCAGCTCACCACAGGAGGGAGGGCATGAGTCAGGAGTGGCCACACCTCCATCGGGGAGCGAAGAAACGGTTAAGAGGAAAGTGGAAGGTTGGGCGCGCGCGCCAAGTTCAAATGCAGAGGAAGGCGGCGCAGTAAGCAGCCCCGAAAGAGAGCCAGGTCCTAAAGCCCGGCGCAAGGAGACAGGAGGGTCCGGGTCAGCGTCAGAAGAATCCCGGAAGGAAGAAACCCCGGGGGGTAGAGGGACCCAGAGGAGGACAGTCAGGCGGAAAAGGTGGAGCAAGGCTAGGATATTAAGTTGGTGCACACGGGGCGGAGACTCAGACGGAGCTTCGCCGATCTAGCTACTAGACGTAGAGTTGCGCGCAGCAGCGTGAGAATGGAAACTGTAATTCAATAAAGACTTTTACTTAATGATCGCTGGCTAGCGTGATCCTGTGTGAGCTAGGATCTTCAAGCAGCTCTGACAGCACCTGTTTCTCTCCCCTCCTCGAGGCTGTAGATGCCCACAATCGGGAGACGGAGCTTACTGTCAGAGCTGCTTGAAGATCCTAGCTCACAGAGGATCACGCTAGCCAGCGATCACTAAGTAAAAGTCTTTATTGAATTACAGTTTCCATTCTCACGCTGCTGCGCGCAACTCTACGTCTAGTAGCTAGATCGGCGAAGCTCCGTCTGAGTCTCCGCCCCGTGTGCACCAACTTAATATCCTAGCCTTGCTCCACCTTTTCCGCCTGACTGTCCTCCTCTGGGTCCCTCTACCCCCCGGGGCTTCTTCCTTCCGGGATTCTTCTGACGCTGACCCGGACCCTCCTGCCTCCTTGCGCCGGGCTTTAGGACCTGGTTCCCTTTCGGGGCTGCTTACTGCGCCGCCTTCCTCTGCATTTGAACTTGGCGCGCGCGCCCAACCTTCCACTTTCCTCTTAACCGTTTCTTCGCTCCCCGATGGAGGTGTGGCCACTCCTGACTCATGCCCTCCCTCCTGTGGTGAGCTGCCAGCGCTTCCCCCCTGGCTCCCTTCCTCTTCCCTGCTTCCTGGCGGTGACGCTGGTCCCGATTTCCAGCTGCTCCCCCCTGAGTCCCCTCTGCCTCTATCTTCCTGGGGTGCCCCCCTAGACTCCCCCCTTGCCCTGGCCACTGGTGCTCCTTTCTGTGAATCCTCTGATTCACTGGAAAGACTAGGAGATCTCGGGTCGTCGTCATCACTCATCTTTTCTTCTGCCTCCTCCCCTTCGCTCTCTGTTTCCTCCCTTGCCCGTGCCTCTGCTCCTAAACCCCTGACACATACACTTTGCGATTTCTGGGTAAATGTGCATTAACACCAAAGAACACTACTTTAACATAAGCGAAATCCAAGATAGTTCTTTCTGTGTAGATGGAACCCAAAACAACCTGTTTTGTTTTGTTGAGAATTATGACACTTCGCTTTGCTATTTGTGGGTGAATGAACAACAACAGTGCAATGCTAGCTTATTCGTCCTCTTTCTATTGACGTCGAACCAATACACCTATGCTTGATTTGGGCTCAAAACAAACATTTCACTGCGATTTTTAGTTGAATGTGCATTCTAAACCCTAAAACAGCAATTTGAAATAAGCCCCATAAGTGCGTTATTCCTATGTAGATGGAAGCCAAAATACCTTTTTGCTTTGGTTGTGGTGATTCTGGTGCACACCCAAAAAATACCACGCGATTTGAAATAAGCCCAATCGAAGCATATTCGTCTTCTTTCAAGGCATATGTAAGCGGAAATATGCTGTTTTGTTATTTTGGTCTCATTGCATACACTGCGATTTCTGGGTAAATGTGCATTAACACCAAGGAAAACGACTTTGAAATAAGCGAAATCCAAGATTGTTCTTTCTGTGTAGATGGAACCCAAAACAACCTGTTTTGTTTTGTTGAGAATTATGACAGTTCGCTTTGCTATTTGTGGCTGAATGAACAACAACAGTGCAATGCAAGCTTATTCGTCCTCTTTCTATTGACGTCGAACCAATACACCTATGCTTGATTTGGGCTCAGAACAAACATTTCACTGCGATTTTTGGTTGAATGTGCATTCTAACCCCTAAAACAGCAATTTGAAATAAGCCCCACAAGTGTGTTATCATCTTATTCCTATGTAGATGGAAGCCAAAATACCTTTTTGCTTTGGTTGTGGTGATTCTGGTGCATACCCAAAAAATACCACGCGAATTGAAATAAGCCCAATCGAAGCATATTCGTCTTCTTTCTAGGCATATGTAAGTGGAAATATGGTGTTTTGTTATTTTGGTCTCTTTACATACACTTTGCGATTTCTGGGTAAATGTGCATTAACACCAAAGAACACGACATTGAAATAAGCTAAATCCAAGATTGTCCTTTCTGTGTAGATGGAACCCAAAACAACTCGTTTTGCTTTGTTGAGAATTATGACAGTTCGCTTTGCTATTTGTGGGTGAATGAAAAACAGTGCAATGCAAGCTTATTCGTCCTCTTTCTATTGACGTCGAACCAATACACCTATCCTTGATTTGAGATGATAACAAACATTTGGATATGCGATTTTTGGTTGAATGTGCATTCTAACCCCTAAAACAGCAATTTGAAATAAGCCCCATAAGTGCGTTATCATCTTATTCCTATGTAGATGGATGCCAAAATACCTTTTTGCTTTGGTTGTCGTGATTCTGGTGCACACCCAAAAAATACCACGCGATATGAAATAAGCCCAATCGAAGCATATTCGTCTTCTTTCTACTCATATGTAAGCGGAAATATGGTGTTTTCTTATTCTAACCCCCAAAAAACCAATTTAAAATGAGCCCAAACAGAGCGTTATCATCTTCTTTTTATGTAGATGGAAGTGAAAACACCTTTTTGCTTTTTTTGCGTGATTCTGGTGCACACCCAAAAATCACCATGGGAATTGAAGTAAGCCCAATCAAAGCTTATTCGTCTTCTTTCTACGCACATGTTAGCGGAAATATGGTGTTGTTATTTTGGTCTCATTACATACACTTTGCGATTTCTGGGTAAATGTGCATTAACACTAAAGAACATGACTTTGAAATAAGCTAAATCCAATTGTCCTTTCTGTGTAGATGGAACCCAAAACAACTTTTTGCTTTGTTGAGAATTATGACAGTTCGCTTTGCTATTTGTGGGTGAATGAACAACAACAGTGCAATGCAAGCTTATTCGTCCTCTTTCTATTGACGTCGAACCAATACACCTATCCTTGATTTGAGATGATAACAAACATTTCACTGCGATTTTTGGTTGAATGTGCATTCTAACCCCTAAAACACCAATTTGAAATAAGCCGCATAAGGGCGTTATCATCTTATTCCTATGCAGATGGATGCCAGAATACCTTTTTGCTTTGGTTGTGGTGATTCTGGTGCACACCCAAAAAATACCACGCGATTTGAAATAAGCCCAATCGAAGCAAATTCGTCTTCTTTCTAGGCATATGTAAGCGGAAATATGGTGGTTTGTTATTTTGGTCTCATTGCATACTGTCAGAGCTGCTCTCAGATCCTAGCTCACAGAGGATCACGCTAGCCAGCGTTCACTTTATAAAAGTCTTTATTGAGTTACAGTTTCCATTTCCAAGCTGCTGCGTGCAGCTCTACGTCTTATAGCTAGACCGGCGAAGCTCCGTCTGAGTCTCCGCCCCCTGTACACCAACTTAATACCCTAGCCTTACTCCACCTTTTCCGCCTGACTGTTCTTCTCTGGGTCCCTCTGCCCCCCGGGGTCTCTTCCTTCCGGGATTCTTCTGACGCTGACCCCCCGGACCCTCCTGTCTCCTTGCGCCGGGCTTTAGGACCTGGCTCCCTTTCCGGGCTGCTTACTGCGCCACTTTCCTGTGCATTTGAACTTGGCGCGCGCGCCCAACCTTCCACTTTCCGTCTGACCGTTTCTTCGCTCCCCGATGGAGGTGTGGCCACTCCTGACTCGTGCCCTCCCGGCTGTTGTGAGCTTCCAGCGCTTGATACCTGGCGCCCTTCATCTCCCCTGCTCTCTGTTGGTGACGCTGGTCCCAATTTCCAACTGCTCCCCTCTGAGCCCCCTCTGGCCCTTTCTTCCTGGGGTGTCTCCCTAGGCTCCCCCCTTGCCCTGGCGACTGGTGCTCCTTTCTGTGAATCTTCTGATTCACTGGAAAGACTCGGAGATCTCGGGTCGTCGTCATCACTCATCTTTTCTTCTGCCTCCTCCCCCTCGCTCTCTGTTTCCTCCCTTGCCCTTGCCTCTGCTCCTGAACCCCTGACACATACACTCCGAATAATGGGTAAATGTGCATTAACACCAAGGAACACGACTTTGAAATAAGCGAAATCCAAGATTGTTCTTTCTGTGTAGATGGAACCCAAAACAACTCGTTTTGCTTTGTTGAGAATTATGACAGTTCGCTTTGCTATTTGTGGGTGAATGAAAAACAGTGCAATGCAAGCTTATTCGTCCTCTTTCTATTGACGTCGAACCAATAGATCTATCCTTGATTTGAGATGATAACAATCATTTCAATATGCGATTTTTGGTTGAATGTGCATTCTAACCCCTAAAACAGCAATTTGAAATAAGCCCCATAAGTGCGTTATCATCTTATTCCTATGTAGATGGATGCCAAAATACCTTTTTGCTTTGGTTGTCGTGATTCTGGTGCACACCCCAAAAATACCACGCGATATGAAATAAGCCCAATCGAAGCATATTCGTCTTCTTTCTACTCATATGTAAGCGGAAATATGGTGTTTTCTTATTTTGGTCTCTTTACATACACTTTGCGATTTCTGGGTAAATGTGCATTAACACCAAAGAACACTACTTTAACATAAGCGAAATCCAAGATAGTTCTTTCTGTGTAGATGGAACCCAAAACAACCTGTTTTGTTTTGTTGAGAATTATGACACTTCGCTTTGCTATTTGTGGGTGAATGAACAACAACAGTGCAATGCAAGCTTATTCGTCCTCTTTCTATTGCCGTGGAACCAATATACCTATGGTTGATTTGGGCTCAAAACAAACATTTCGTTCTTCGATTTTTGGTTGAGTGTGCATTCTAACCCCCAAAAAACCAATTTAAAATGAGCCCAAACAGAGCGTTATCATCTTCTTTTTATGTAGATGGAAGTGAAAACACCTTTTTGCTTTTTTTGCGTGATTCTGGTGCACACCCAAAAATCACCATGCAAATTGAAGTAAGCCCAATCAAAGCTTATTCGTCTTCTTTCTACGCACATGTTAGCGGAAATATGGTGTTGTTATTTTGGTCTCATTACATACACTTTGCGATTTCTGGGTAAATGTGCATTAACACTAAAGAACATGACTTTGAAATAAGCTAAATCCAAGATTGTCCTTTCTGTGTAGATGGAACCGAAAAACAACTTTTTGCTTTGTTGAGAATTATGACAGTTCGCTTTGCTATTTGTGGGTGAATGAACAACAACAGTGCAATGCAAGCTTATTCGTCCTCTTTCTATTGACGTCGAACCAATACACCTATCCTTGATTTGAGATGATAACAAACATTTCACTGCGATTTTTAGTTGAATGTGCATTCTAAACCCTAAAACAGCAATTTGAAATAAGCCCCATAAGTGCGTTATTCCTATGTAGATGGAAGCCAAAATACCTTTTTGCTTTGGTTGTGGTGATTCTGGTGCACACCCAAAAAATACCACGCGATTTGAAATAAGCCCAATCGAAGCATATTCGTCTTCTTTCAAGGCATATGTAAGCGGAAATATGCTGTTTTGTTATTTTGGTCTCATTGCATACACTGCGATTTCTGGGTAAATGTGCATTAACACCAAGGAAAACGACTTTGAAATAAGCGAAATCCAAGATTGTTCTTTCTGTGTAGATGGAACCCAAAACAACCTGTTTTGTTTTGTTGAGAATTATGACAGTTCGCTTTGCTATTTGTGGGTGAATGAACAGCAACAGTGCAATGCAAGCTTATTCGTCCTCTTTCTATTGACGTCGAACCAATACACCTATCCTTGATTTGAGATGATAACAAACATTTCAATATGCGATTTTTGGTTGAATGTGCATTCTAACCCCTAAAACACCAAGTTGAAATAAGCCCCATAAGTGCGTTATCATCTTATTCCTATGTAGATGGAAGCCAAAATACCTTTTTGCTTTGGTTGTGGTGATTGTGGTGCACACCCAAAAAATACCACGCGAATTGAAATAAGCCCAATCGAAGCATATTCGTCTTCCTATTACGCATATGTAAGCCGAAATATGGTGTTTTGTTATTTTGGTCTCTTTACATACTGTCAGGGGTTTAGGAGCAGAAGCACGGGCAAGGGAGGAAACAGAGAGCGAAGGGGAGGAGGCAGAAGAAAAGATGAGTGACGACGACGACCCGAGATCTCCTAGTCTTTCCAGTGAATCAGAGGATTCACAGAAAGGAGCACCAGTGGCGAGGGCAAGGGGGGAGTCTAGGGGGGCACCCCAGGAAGACAGAGCCAGAGAGGACTCAGGGGGGAGCAGCTGGAAATCGGGACCTGCGTCACCGCCAGGAAGCAGGGAAGAGGAAGGGAGCCAGGGGGGAAGCGCTGGCAGCTCACCACAGGAGGGAGGACATGAGTCAGGAGTGGCCACACCTCCACAGGAGGGAGGACATGAGTCGGGGATGGCCACACCTCCATCGGGGAGCGAAGAAACGGTTGAGAGGAAAGTGGAAGGTTGGGCGCGCGCGCCAAGTTCAAATGCAGAGGAAGGCGGCGCAGTAAGCAGCCCCGAAAGAGAGCCAGGTCCTAAAGCCCGGCGCAAGGAGGCAGGAGGGTCTGGGTCAGCGTCAGAAGAATCCCGGAAGGAAGAAGCCCCGGGGGGTAGAGGGACCCAGAGGAGGACAGTCAGGAGGAAAAGGTGGAGCAAGGCTAGGATATTAAGTTGGTGCACACAGGGCGGAGACTCAGACGGAGCTTCGCCGACCTAGCTACTAGGCGTAGAGTTGCGCGCAGCAGCGTGAGAATGGAAACTGTAATTCAATAAAGACTTTTACTTAATGACCGCTGGCTAGCGTGATCCTCTGTGAGCTAGGATCTTCAAGCAGCTCTGACAGTAAGCTCCGTCTCCACTTGTGGGCATCTACAGCCTTGAGGAGGGGAGAGACACAGGTGCCTACTAGCAAGCTCACGAACGGCAGACGACATGACGGCTGAGCAGCAGATAGAGGAACTCAGAAACGCGGTGGCACAACTGAACGCCGAGGCTCTAGCATCCAGGAAGAGGGAGGAGGAAGCAGCCGCAGCCTGCAGGGATCTCCAGGTCAGGTTAGACGTGCTGACAAAGCAGACACCCCGGCAGGAGGGCATTGGGTTGGCGAGACGGACAGGCGGGCTGGTCTCTCACTTCGATGGGAACCTGCAACAGTATCCCAACTTTAGAGCCGACGTACTGTGCGCACTGCAACTGCTGCATAAAGACTTTAGAGATGAACAAGAGAGAGTGGGGTTCATCATGTCCCATCTGCATGGGGATGCGAGAGCATGGCTACGCAATTTATGGAGAGATAAGGATCCGGCGCTACAGAATGCAGATGCCTTTATTAAAGCAATGGATGGGTGTTTTTTATCAAGTATTGACGTGGATCTTGCACGGAAGGAGGTGCATGGGCTGAGACAAGGGAGGGCCAGCGTCAGGCAGTACCATGCCCGCTTTTTCGCCTTGGTCAGTGCCCTGGAATGGGACAGAGATTCGGCTCCTGTAAGAGACCTCTTTTGGGAGGGGCTGCATAACTCGATTAAAGATGAGATCGCCAGGGGGGAGAGACCCCGAACCACCCAGGAGGTCGTTCAGAGGGCACTGGCAGTGGGGGTGAGGCTGGAAGGACGTCCGTGGAACAGGGACGAAGGGCGTGGAGGGCGCGAACCAGCCGGGGGCCCCTCCTTCTTTCCCAGGGAAGCAGCGCGGGCGCAATCCACGCCTCCGCCAGGAGGAGGAGCCGAACCTATGGAGGTGGGAGGTGCAAGGGCTCAGTCAGCAACCAGAGCCCTAGCACCAGCAGCAGTGAAAGCGAAGCCTCCTAGAGGGAACAGGAAGTGTTACGTCTGTGAGGAGCCAGGGCATATGGCGAAAGAGTGTCCCCAGAGGCCCCACAAGCTCACTGCAGCCTCAGCAATGGTGACTGCAGCAACACAGCAAGGAGGACCACAGCAGGGAAACGAGGCTGTCTGGCTGGAGGAAGAGGCACTGGGGCCCAGCCAGACGTGTTAGTGACGCAGTCCCCAGCGATTTTACAGCCCGTGAACCCCCTCCCGCCCAAACCAGTAGTGAGGCTCACAGCGTCTCTCCAACTGCCCAATGGAATCACCATGGACGTGCCAATCACCATTGACTCAGGCAGCAATGCGGACTTTATAGGGCAGGACTTTGTCGACAGGCACGCTGTGCAGTTGCTGCCGGCCACACTGCCCCTGCAGGTTGTCACGGTGGATGGCAGGGAGCTGCTCGGGGGGCAAGTGGTGAAGCAGACGCCACCAATGGTGATGCGACTTGGGAATCACAGAGAAATCATCAGCTTCAACGTCACTCGACTATCTGACACGCCCATTGTATTGGGCATGAGTTGGCTGGACAAGCACAGCCCAGCGATGGCTTGGTACCAGAGGCAGCTGACCTTCGGCTCTTCCTTTTGTGCTGAACACTGCATCGTGCCCAGGCAGGAAGGAGAGGAAGAGGAGTCACAGCTGCTGCTAGGCACGCTGCAAGCGATTCCACACAAGTACGCTGAATTTTTGGAAGTTTTCTGCGAGAAGGAGGCAGACAGGCTACCCCCTCACAGACCATATGACTGCAAAATTGACCTGCTGCCGGGGGCGGCGCTGCCTAAAGGGAAACTGTATTCCATGTCAGAGGACGAACTGCAGGAACTCAAAGAGTTCATTGACCATAATTTGCAACGCGGCTTCATCCGGGAGTCCAGGGCAGTGGGGGGCAGTCCCGTATTCTTTGTTAAGAAGCGGGACACGCCCCAGAAAAGACTGGTAGTGGATTACAGGATTTTGAACAGTCTGACTAGGCCATCGGACTTCCCCATGCCCCGTATTGACGACCTCCTCGCAAAGGTACGGAAGGGCAGAGTGTTCACCAAGTTGGACCTGCGGGGGGCGTACAACCTCATTCGCATGCGGGAAGGAGATGAGTGGAAGACAGCCATGTTCACGCCACTGGGGACCTACGAATATAGAGTTATGCCTTTTGGATTGCAAAATGGCTCCCACGTTTTTCAAGCGTTTATGCATCACGTGTTGGCGGGACTTCTCTACAAGACGTGCGTCTGTTTCTTAGATGACATCCTGATCTTTTCGGAGTCGCAGCAGGAGCATGACGGACACGTCAAGGAAGTGCTGAGCAGGCTAAAGCAACATAGGCTCTACGCCAAGCTGGAGAAGTGCCAATTTGACGTGCCGGAGGTGGATTTTCTGGGCTACAAGCTGTCTGACAAGGGGCTCGCCATGGACAGCGCCAAGGTTCGAGCGGTGTTGGATTGGAAGAGTCCGCGCAACCGGAAGGAGGTCCAACGGTTTGTCGGCTTTGCGAACTTCTATCGCAAGTTTATCAAGGGCTTCGCGATGCAGACAGCGGCCATCACTGACACGCTTAGCTCCAAGAAGAAGAAGTTCGTTTGGACAGCGCAGGCGGAGCAGTCCTTTCAGGCACTCAAGCGTCTCTTCGCGTCGGAAGAGCAGCTGCTTCATGTCAACCCCAGCAAGCCGATGAGGGTGGAGACAGACGCCTCGGACAGAGCCGTGGGGGCGGTCCTGTTGCAGAAAGACCCGCAGGGGGTGTGGCGACCGGGAGCGTTTTACTCCAGGAAGCTCAGCAAGTCCGAACAGAACTACACCATCTGGGACAGGGAGTTGCTGGCCATTCACGCAGCGTTCAAGGCGTGGAGGCACTTTCTGATCGGCGCCAAGCACACGGTGCAGGTTTGCACGGACCACAAGAATCTAGAGCACTGGCGCACGGCACAGTTCCTGAACCAGAGGCAGATACGTTGGGCTGAGTTCTTTGCAAACTTCGACTTCCGAATAGAGTATGTCCCGGGGGACACCAACATCATGGCAGACGCTCTCTCCCGTAAGCCACAGTATCTGGAGGACGCAACGCCAGCGGCCGCCATGCACATCTTCGCACCAGCAGTGTGGGCGTGCGCCGCGGCGACCGTGGACCTAGAGGCGGTGCGACGTGCGTTGCAGGAGGACTCCTTCGCACAAGCAAAGATGGCAGAGGTGCAAAGGGGCAAGGCAGCGGCCGACGGTTTCCGGCTACGAGATGGATTGCTCATCCGAAAAGGGGCCATCTACGTGCCGGGAGACGAACTTCGAGCCAAGGTGCTGCAGCAGCTGCACGACGCGCCCACGGCCGGGCACTTTGGCAAGGAGAAGACGGTGGAATTAGTAGCCAGGGATTTCTGGTGGCCTGGAATGAGAGGGGAGGTCGCAGACTACGTGGCGAGGTGCGACACCTGCCAGAGGGCCAAACCAGTGCACAAACCGCCGGCCGGACTGTTGGAACCGCTGCAAACTCCGGTCGAACCTTGGGAAAGGGTGGCTCTGGACTTTGTCACGGATCTGCCCAGCTCAAGGGGCAAGACGGCAGTGCTGGTGGTGGTGGACCTGTTTTCCAAGATGGCGCATTTCATTCCGTGTGCGAAGGTGGCCACGGCGGAGCAAACCGCCAAACTGTTCATAGACCACGTGTTCAAGGTTCACGGTCTGCCACGGTCTATTCTGTCCGACCGGGGGCGGCAGTTCATCTCGAATTTCTGGCAGAAGCTGATGGGCTTCCTGAACGTCAAGATCAACCTGGCGTCGGCGAGACACCCGCAGACCAACGGGCAAGCGGAGCGGGTCAATGCCATCATGCAGCAGTACCTGAGATGTTATGCAAATCAACAGCCTGCAACGTGGGTGGATTACCTACCGCTTGCCGAGTTCGCCTACAACAACACGAAGCACGTGTCCACGGGGGTCACGCCGTTCTTCGCCAACAACGGGAGGCACCCCAGAACCTTCCCGGGACTGGAAAGAATGGGGGAGGGGGAGCCGCAGACAGCAGATGCGTTCGCGTCGGAGCTGCAGGAGGTCCACGATCAGCTGAGGCGCCACCTGGAGCTGGCCAAGCACGCATACAAGGTACAAGCAGACAAGCACAGAAGGGTTGGAGAAGAGCTCCACGTGGGAGACTGGGTTTGGTTAGCAGCCCACGCAGTGCCGGCCAGGTCGTTGGCCAAGAAGAAACTAGGGCATAAGCAACTGGGGCCCTACCAAGTCGAAGAGCAGGTCAACCCGGTAGCTTTCAGACTGGCACTTCCGGAGGGTTCCAGAATGCATCCGGTATTCCACAGATCGGTGCTCACTCCCTACAAGGCACCGCACAGGTTCCAGGAACCCGGAACAGCGCCGAGTCCGGTCAGAGACAGAACAGGGCACGCGGGAGTGGCACAGAAGGAGCGCATCAACGAAGTCACGGAGATTTTGGACTCCAGATGGGGGGAAGAGGGGGTAGAATACTTTCTCGCCAAGGAGGGCACCCCGGCCAGTGCGAACAGCTGGGTGCCGGGCTACGCCTTGGACGAACCTCTCCTCAAAGACGAGTTTCATGCCCTCTTTCCCCATAGACCTATGCCAGCAGAATATTTTGACGACTGGCTTTTCACGCCCACACTTTCGGCCAGCACTTTCCGGGGGTTCGACTCGGACGAGGACCCGACACAAGACGTCCGTTCCCCGGAGGGGTCACCCTCGGGATCTGCATCAGAACCCTCGTATTGGTGGGACGATAGGCCAGAGGAGCAGTGGCGCAGACGGTGGCTGGAAGGCCCAGGACGAGCAACACCGACAGGAGGAAGTGAGGGAGAGACGGACATGGACGTTTTCGGGGACGACCCTGGTTTCGAGCACGGCGGCACAGAGATGGAAGCGGAGGTGACTGTCGTCGACGAGAGCGGGGAGGAAGACCCGGGAGACTTCAGATGGAGGCCTGCCAAGGGAAGCGACCGATACCCGACGTTCGTCCCTTTGCAACAGCAGCCCCCAGCTCCAGCACCGGAAGGAGGGGAGGGGGGAATGGGGGGCTTCGAGGGGGGGATGGATGTCAGGGGTTTAGGAGCAGAAGCACGGGCAAGGGAGGAAACAGAGAGCGAAGGGGAGGAGGCAGAAGAAAAGATGAGTGACGACGACGACCCGAGATCTCCTAGTCTTTCCAGTGAATCAGAGGATTCACAGAAAGGAGCACCAGTGGCGAGGGCAAGGGGGGAGTCTAGGGGGGCACCCCAGGAAGACAGAGCCAGAGAGGACTCAGGGGGGAGCAGCTGGAAATCGGGACCAGCGTCACCGCCAGGAAGCAGGGAAGAGGAAGGGAGCCAGGGGGGGAAGCGCTGGCAGCTCACCACAGGAGGGAGGACATGAGTCAGGAGTGGCCACACCTCCACAGGAGGGAGGACATGAGTCGGGGATGGCCACACCTCCATCGGGGAGCGAAGAAACGGTTGAGAGGAAAGTGGAAGGTTGGGCGCGCGCGCCAAGTTCAAATGCAGAGGAAGGCGGCGCAGTAAGCAGCCCCGAAAGAGAGCCAGGTCCTAAAGCCCGGCGCAAGGAGGCAGGAGGGTCTGGGTCAGCGTCAGAAGAATCCCGGAAGGAAGAAGCCCCGGGGGGTAGAGGGACCCAGAGGAGGACAGTCAGGAGGAAAAGGTGGAGCAAGGCTAGGATATTAAGTTGGTGCACACAGGGCGGAGACTCAGACGGAGCTTCGCCGACCTAGCTACTAGGCGTAGAGTTGCGCGCAGCAGCGTGAGAATGGAAACTGTAATTCAATAAAGACTTTTACTTAATGACCGCTGGCTAGCGTGATCCTCTGTGAGCTAGGATCTTCAAGCAGCTCTGACACATACACTTTGCGATTTCTGGGTAAATGTGCATTAACACTAAAGAACATGACTTTGAAATAAGCTAAATCCAAGATTGTCCTTTCTGTGTAGATGGAACCCAAAACAACTTTTTGCTTTGTTGAGAATTATGACAGTTCGCTTTGCTATTTGTGGGTGAATGAACAACAACAGTGCAATGCAAGCTTATTCGTCCTCTTTCTATTGACGTCGAACCAATACACCTATCCTTGATTTGAGATGATAACAAACATTTCACTGCGATTTTTGGTTGAATGTGCATTCTAACCCCTAAAACACCAATTTGAAATAAGCCGCATAAGTGCGTTATCATCTTATTCCTATGCAGATGGATGCCAGAATACCTTTTTGCTTTGGTTGTGGTGATTCTGGTGCACACCCAAAAAATACCACGCGATTTGAAATAAGCCCAATCGAAGCAAATTCGTCTTCTTTCTAGGCATATGTAAGCGGAAATATGGTGTTTTGTTATTTTGGTCTCATTGCATACTGTCAGAGCTGCTCTCAGATCCTAGCTCACAGAGGATCACGCTAGCCAGCGTTCACTTTATAAAAGTCTTTATTGAGTTACAGTTTCCATTTCCAAGCTGCTGCGTGCAGCTCTACGTCTTATAGCTAGACCGGCGAAGCTCCGTCTGAGTCTCCGCCCCCTGTACACCAACTTAATACCCTAGCCTTACTCCACCTTTTCCGCCTGACTGTTCTTCTCTGGGTCCCTCTGCCCCCCGGGGTCTCTTCCTTCCGGGATTCTTCTGACGCTGACCCCCCGGACCCTCCTGTCTCCTTGCGCCGGGCTTTAGGACCTGGCTCCCTTTCCGGGCTGCTTACTGCGCCACTTTCCTGTGCATTTGAACTTGGCGCGCGCGCCCAACCTTCCACTTTCCGTCTGACCGTTTCTTCGCTCCCCGATGGAGGTGTGGCCACTCCTGACTCGTGCCCTCCCGGCTGTTGTGAGCTTCCAGCGCTTGATACCTGGCGCCCTTCCTCTCCCCTGCTCTCTGTTGGTGACGCTGGTCCCAATTTCCAACTGCTCCCCTCTGAGCCCCCTCTGGCCCTTTCTTCCTGGGGTGTCTCCCTAGGCTCCCCCCTTGCCCTGGCGACTGGTGCTCCTTTCTGTGAATCTTCTGATTCACTGGAAAGACTCGGAGATCTCGGGTCGTCGTCATCACTCATCTTTTCTTCTGCCTCCTCCCCCTCGCTCTCTGTTTCCTCCCTTGCCCTTGCCTCTGCTCCTGAACCCCTGACACATACACTCCGAATAATGGGTAAATGTGCATTAACACCAAGGAACACGACTTTGAAATAAGCGAAATCCAAGATTGTTCTTTCTGTGTAGATGGAACCCAAAACAACTCGTTTTGCTTTGTTGAGAATTATGACAGTTCGCTTTGCTATTTGTGGGTGAATGAAAAACAGTGCAATGCAAGCTTATTCGTCCTCTTTCTATTGACGTCGAACCAATACACCTATCCTTGATTTGAGATGATAACAATCATTTCAATATACGATTTTTGGTTGAATGTGCATTCTAACCCCTAAAACACCAAGTTGAAATATTCCAAGTTGATATTCGTCTTCTTTCTACTCATATGTAAGCGGAAATATGGTGTTTTCTTATTTTGGTTTCTTTACATACACTTTGCGATTTCTGGGTAAATTTGCATTAACACCAAAGAACACGACTTTAACATAAGCGAAATCCAAGATAGTTCTTTCTATCAAAGAGTGTGCATTCTAGCCCCCAAAAAACCAATTTAAAATGAGCCCAAACAGAGCGTTATCATCTTCTTTTTATGTAGATGGAAGTGAAAACACCTTTTTGCTTTTTTTGCGTGATTCTGGTACACACCCAAAAAACACCATGCGAATTGAAGTAAGCCCAATCAAAGCTTATTCGTCTTCTTTCTACGCACATGTTAGCGGAAATATGGTGTTTTGTTATTTTGGTCTCATTACATACACTTTGCGATTTCTGGGTAAATGTGCATTAACACTAAAGAACACAACTTTGAAATAAGCTAAATCCAAGATTGTCCTTTCTGTGTAGATGGAACCCAAAACAACTCGTTTTGCTTTGTTGAGAATTATGACAGTTCGCTTTGCTATTTGTGGGTGAATGAACAGCAACAGTGCAATGCAAGCTTATTTGTCCTCTTTCTATTGACGTCGAACCAATACACCTATCCTTGATTTGAGATGACAACAAACATTTCAATATGCGATTTTTGGTTGAATGTGCATTCTAACCCCTAAAACACCAAGTTGAAATAAGCCCCATAAGTGCGTTATCATCTTATTCCTATGTAGATGGAAGCCAAAATACCTTTTTGCTTTGGTTGTGGTGATTCTGGTGCACACCCAAAAATTACCACGCGAATTGAAATAAGCCCAATCGAAGCATATTCGTCTTCCTATTACGCATATGTAAGCCGAAATATGGTGTTTTGTTATTTTGGTCTCAGCCAGCGATCATTAAGTAAAAGTCGTTATTGAATTACAGTTTCCATTCTCACGCTGCTGCGCGCAACTCTACGTCTAGTAGCTAGATCGGCGAAGCTCCGTCTGAGTCTCCGCCCCGTGTGCACCAACTTAATATCCTAGCCTTGCTCCACCTTTTCCGCCTGACTGTCCTCCTCTGGGTCCCTCTACCCCCCGGGGCTTCTTCCTTCCGGGATTCTTCTGACGCTGACCCGGACCCTCCTGCCTCCTTGCGCCGGGCTTTAGGACCTGGTTCCCTTTCGGGGCTGCTTACTGCGCCGCCTTCCTCTGCATTTGAACTTGGCGCGCGCGCCCAACCTTCCACTTTCCTCTTAACCGTTTCTTCGCTCCCCGATGGAGGTGTGGCCACTCCTGACTCATGCCCTCCCTCCTGTGGTGAGCTGCCAGCGCTTCCCCCCTGGCTCCTTTCCTCTTCCCTGCTTCCTGGCGGTGACGCTGGTCCCGATTTCCAGCTGCTCCCCTCTGAGTCCCCTCTGGCTCTATCTTCCTGGGGTGCCCCCCTAGACTCCCCCCTTGCCCTGGCCACTGGTGCTCCTTTCTGTGAATCCTCTGATTCACTGGAAAGACTAGGAGATCTCGGGTCGTCGTCATCACTCATCTTTTCTTCTGCCTCCTCCCCTTCGCTCTCTGTTTCCTCCCTTGCCCGTGCCTCTGCTCCTAAACCCCTGACATCCATCCCCCCCTCGAAGCCCCCCATTCCCCCCTCCCCTCCTTCCGGTGCTGGAGCTGGGGGCTGCTGTTGCAAAGGGACGAACGTCGGATATCGGTCGCTTCCCGTGGCGGGTCTCCATCTGAAGTCTCGCGGGTCTTCCTCCCTGCTCTCGTCGACAACGGTCACCTCCGCTTCCATCTCTGTGCCGCCGTGCTCGAAACCAGGGTCGTCCCCGAAAACGTCCATGTCCGTCTCTCCCTCACTTCCTCCTGGCGGTGTTGCTCGTCCTGGGCCTTCCAGCCACCGTCTGCGGAACTGCTCCTCTGGTCTATCGTCCCACCAATACGAGGGTTCTGATGCAGATCCCGAGGGTGACCCCTCCGGGGAACGGACGTCTTGTGTCGGGTCCTCGTCCGAGTCGAACCCCCGGAAAGTGCTGGCCGAAAGCGTGGGCGTGAAAAGCCAGTCGTCGAAAAAGTCTGCTGGCATAGGTCTATGGGGGAAGAGGGCATGAAACTCGTCTTTGAGGAGAGGTTCGTCCAAGGCGTAGCCCGGCACCCAGCTGTTCGCACTGGCCGGGGTGCCCTCCTTGGCGAGAAAGTATTCTACCCCCTCTTCCCCCCATCTGGAGTCCAAAATCTCCGTGACTTCGTTGATGCGCTCCTTCTGTGCCACTCCCGCGTGCCCTGTTCTGTCTCTGACCGGACTCGGCGCCGTTCCGGGTTCCTGGAACCTGTGCGGTGCCTTGTAGGGAGTGAGCACCGATCTGTGGAATACCGGATGCATTCTGGAACCCTCCGGAAGTGCCAGTCTGAACGCTACCGGGTTGACCTGCTCTTCGACTTGGTAGGGCCCCAGTTGTTTATGCCCTAGTTTCTTCTTGGCCAACGACCTGGCCGGCACTGCGTGGGCTGCTAACCAAACCCAGTCTCCCACGTGGAGCTCTTTGCCAACCCTTCTGTGCTTGTCCGCTTGTACCTTGTATGCGTGCTTGGCCAGCTCCAGGTGGCGCCTCAGCTGATCGTGGACTTCCTGCAGCTCCGACGCGAACGCATCTGCTGTCTGCGGCTCCCCCTCTCCCATTCTTTCCAGTCCCGGGAAGGTTCTGGGGTGCCTCCCGTTGTTGGCGAAGAACGGCGTGACCCCCGTGGACACGTGCTTCGTGTTGTTGTAGGCGAACTCGGCAAGCGGCAGGTAATCCACCCACGTTGCAGGCTGTTGATTTGCATAACATCTCAGGTACTGCTGCATGATGGCATTGACCCGCTCCGCTTGCCCGTTGTTCTGCGGGTGTCTCGCCGACGCCAGGTTGATCTTGACATTCAGGAAGCCCATCAGCTTCTGCCAGAAATTCGAGATGAACTGCCGCCCCCGGTCGGACAGAATAGACCGTGGCAGACCGTGAACCTTGAACACGTGGTCTATGAACAGTTCGGCGGTTTGCTCCGCCGTGGCCACCTTAGCACACGGAATGAAATGCGCCATCTTGGAAAACAGGTCTACCACCACCAGCACTGCCGTCTTGCCCCTCGAGCTGGGCAGATCCGTGACAAAGTCCAGGGCCACCCTTTCCCAAGGTTCGACCGGAGTTTGCAGCGGTTCCAACAGTCCGGCCGGCGGTTTGTGCACTGGTTTGGCCCTCTGGCAGGTGTCACACCTCGCCACGTAGTCTGCGACCTCCCCTCTCATTCCAGGCCACCAGAAATCCCTGGCTACTAATTCCACCGTCTTCTCCTTGCCAAAGTGCCCGGCCGTGGGCGCGTCGTGCAGCTGCTGCAGCACCTTGGCGCGAAGGTCGTCTCCCGGCACGTAGATGGCCCCTTTACGGATGAGCAATCCATCTCGTAGCTGGAAACCGTCGGCCGCAGCCGTGCCCCTTTGCACCTCTGCCATCTTTGCTTGCGCGAAGGAGTCATCCTGCAACGCTCGTCGCACCGCCTCCAGGTCCACGGTGGCCGCGGCGCACGCCCATACTGTTGGTGCGAAGATGTGCATGGCGGCCGCTGGCGTTGCGTCCTCCAGATACTGTGGCTTTTGGGAGAGGGCGTCCGCCATGATGTTAGTGTCCCCCGGGACATACTCTATGCGGAAGTCGAAGTTCGCAAAAAACTCAGCCCAACGTATCTGCCTCTGGTTTAGGAACTGTGCCGTGCGCCAGTGCTCCAGATTCTTGTGGTCCGTGCAAACCTGCACCGTGTGCTTGGCGCCGATCAGGAAGTGCCTCCACGCTTTAAACGCTGCATGAATGGCCAGCAACTCCCTGTCCCAGATGGTGTAGTTCTGCTCGGACTTGCTGAGCTTCCTGGAGTAAAACGCTGCCGGTCGCCACACCCCCTGCTGGTCCTTTTGCAGCAGGACCGCCCCCACGGCTCTGTCCGAGGCGTCTGTCTCCACCCTCATCGGCCTGCTGGGGTTGACGTGAAGCAGCTGCTCTTCCGACGCGAAGAGACGCTTGAGTGCCTGAAAGGACTGCTCCGCCTCCTCTGTCCAAACGAACTTCTTTTTCTTGGAGCTAAGCGTGTCTGTGATGGCCGCTGTCTGCATAGCGAAGCCCTTGATAAACTTGCGATAGAAGTTCGCAAAGCCGACAAACCTTTGGACCTCCTTCCGGTTGCGTGGACTCTTCCAATCCAATACCGCGCGAACCTTGGCGCTGTCCATGGCGAGCCCCTTGTCAGACAACTTGTAGCCCAGAAAATCCACCTCCGTCACGTCAAATTGGCACTTCTCCAGCTTGGCGTAGAGCCTATGTTGCTTTAGTCTGGTCAGCACTTCCTTGACGTGTCTGTCATGCTCCTGCTGCGATTCCGAAAAGATCAGGATGTCATCTAAGAAACAGACGCACGTCTTGTAGAGAAGTCCCGCCAACACGTGATGCATGAAAGCTTGAAAAACGTGGGAGCCATTTTGCAATCCAAAGGGCATAACTCTGTATTCGTAGGTACCCAGTGGCGTGAACATGGCCGTCTTCCACTCATCTCCCTCCCGCATACGAATGAGGTTGTACGCCCCTCGCAGGTCTAACTTGGTGAACACTTTTCCCTTCCGCACCTTCGCCAGGAGGTCGTCGATTCGGGGCATGGGGAAGTCCGACGGCTTGGTCCCATTGTTTAAAATGCGATAGTCCACGACCAGTCTTTTTTGGGGCGTGTCTCGCTTTTTAACAAAGAATACTGGACTGCCCCCCGCTGCCTTGGACTCTCGGATGAAACCGCGCTCCAAATTATGATCTATGAACTGTTTGAGTTCCTGCAGCTCGTCCTCTGACATGGAATACAGTTTCCCCTTAGGCAGCGCCACCCCCGGCAGCAGGTCAATCTTGCAATCATATGGTCTGTGAGGGGGTAGCCTGTCTGCCTCCTTCTCGCAGAAAACTTCCAAAAATTCTGCGTACTTGTGGGGAATCGCTTGCAGCGTGCCTAGCAGCAGCTGTGACTCCTCTTCCTCTCCTTCCTGCCGGGGCATGATGCAGTGTTCAGCACAAAAGGAAGAGCCGAAGATCAGCTGCCTCTGGTACCAAGCCAGCGTTGGGCTGTGCTTGTCCAGCCAACTCATTCCCAATACAATGGGCGTATCCGATAGTTGAGTGACATTGAAGCTGATGATTTCTTTGTGATTTCCAAGTCGCATCGCCATGGGCGGCGTCTGCTTCACCACTTGCCCCCCTAGCAACTCCCTGCCATCCACCGTGACAACCTGCAGGGGCAGCGTGGCAGGCAGCAACTGTATAGCGTGCCGGTCGACAAAGTCCTGCCCTATAAAGTCCGCATTGCTTCCTGAGTCAATAGTGATTGGCACGTCAGTGGTGATTCCATTGGGCAGCTGGAGAGATGCGGTGAGCCTCACCACTGGTTTGGGCGGGAGGGGGTTCACGGGCTGTAAAACCTCTGGGGACTGCGTCACTAACACGTCTGGCTGGGCCCCAGGGCCTCTTCCTCCAGCCAGACTGCGTCGTTTCCCTGCTGTGGTCCCCCTTGCTGCGTTGCTGCAGTCACCATTGCCGAGGCTGCAGTAAGCTTGTGGAGCCTCTGGGGACACTCTTTTGCCATATGCCCTGGCTCCTCACAGACGTAACACTTCCTGTTCCCTCTAGGAGGCTTCGCTTTCACTGCTGCCGGTGCTAGGGCTCTGGTTGCTGACTGAGCCCTTGCACCTCCAACCTCCATAGGTTCGGCTCCTCCTCCTGGCGGAGGCGTGGATTGCGCCCGCGCTGCTTCTCTGGGAAGGAAGGAGGGGCCCCTGGCTGGTTCGCGCCCTCCACGCCCTTCGTCCCTGCTCCACGGACGTCCTTCCAGCCTCACCCCCACTGCCAGTGCCCTCTGAACGACCTCCTGGGTGGTTCGGGGTCTCTCCCCCCTCGCGATCTCATCTTTAATCGAGTTGTGCAGCCCCTCCCAAAAGAGGTCTCTTACAGGAGCCGAATCTCTGTCCCATTCCAGGGCACTGACCAAGGCGAAAAAGCGGGCATGATACTGCCTGACGCTGGCCCTCCCTTGTCTCAGCCCATGCACCTCCTTCCGTGCAAGATCCACGTCAATACTTGATAAAAAACACCCATCCATCGCTTTAATAAAGGCATCTGCATTCTGGAGCGCCGGATCCTTATCTCTCCATAAATTGCGTAGCCATGCTCTAGCATCCCCATGCAAATGGGACATGATGAATCCCACTCTCTCTTGCTCATCTCTAAAGTCTTTATGCAGCAGTTGCAGTGCGCACAGTACGTCGGCTCTAAAGTTGGGATACTGTTGCAGGTTCCCATCGAAGTGAGAGACCAGCCCGCCTGTCCGTCTCGCCAACCCAATTCCCTCCTGCCGGGGTGTCTGCTTTGTCAGCACGTCTAACCTGACCTGGAGATCCCTGCAGGCGGCAGCTGCTTCCTCCTCTCTCTTCCTGGATGCGAGAGCCTCGGCATTCAGTTGTGCCACTGCTTTTCTGAGTTCCTCTATCTGCTGCTCAGCCGTCATGTCGTCTGCCGTTCGTGAGCTCGCTAGTAGGCACCTGTTTCTCTCCCCTCCTCGAGGCTGTAGATGCCCACAATCGTGAGACGGAGCTTACTGTCAGAGCTGCTTGAAGATCCTAGCTCACAGAGGATCACGCTAGCCAGCGATCATTAAGTAAAAGTCATTATTGAATTACAGTTTCCATTCTCACGCTGCTGCGCGCAACTCTATGTCTAGTAGCTAGATCGGCGAAGCTCCGTCTGAGTCTCCGCCCCGTGTGCACCAACTTAATATCCTAGCCTTGCTCCACCTTTTCCGCCTGACTGTCCTCCTCTGGGTCCCTCTACCCCCCGGGGCTTCTTCCTTCCGGGATTCTTCTGACGCTGACCCGGACCCTCCTGCCTCCTTGCGCCGGGCTTTAGGACCTGGTTCCCTTTCGGGGCTGCTTACTGCGCCGCCTTCCTCTGCATTTGAACTTGGCGCGCGCGCCCAACCTTCCACTTTCCTCTTAACCGTTTCTTCGCTCCCCGATGGAGGTGTGGCCACTCCTGACTCATGCCCTCCCTCCTGTGGTGAGCTGCCAGCGCTTCCCCCCTGGCTCCTTTCCTCTTCCCTGCTTCCTGGCGGTGACGCTGGTCCCGATTTCCAGCTGCTCCCCTCTGAGTCCCCTCTGGCTCTATCTTCCTGGGGTGCCCCCCTAGACTCCCCCCTTGCCCTGGCCACTGGTGCTCCTTTCTGTGAATCCTCTGATTCACTGGAAAGACTAGGAGATCTCGGGTCGTCGTCATCACTCATCTTTTCTTCTGCCTCCTCCCCTTCGCTCTCTGTTTCCTCCCTTGCACGTGCCTCTGCTCCTAAACCCCTGACACATACACTTTGCGATTTCTGGGTAAATGTGCATTAACACCAAAGAACACTACTTTAACATAAGCGAAATCCAAGATAGTTCTTTCTGTGTAGATGGAACCCAAAACAACCTGTTTTGTTTTGTTGAGAATTATGACACTTCGCTTTGCTATTTGTGGGTGAATGAACAACAACAGTGCAATGCAAGTTTATTCGTCCTCTTTCTATTGCCGTGGAACCAATATACCTATGGTTGATTTGGGCTCAAAACAAACATTTCGCTCTTCGATTTTTGGTTGAGTGTGCATTCTAACCCCCAAAAAACCAATTTAAAATGAGCCCAAACAGAGCGTTATCATCTTCTTTTTATGTAGATGGAAGTGAAAACACCTTTTTGCTTTTTTTGCGTGATTCTGGTACACACCCAAAAATCACCATGCGAATTGAAGTCCCAATCAAAGCTTATTCGTCTTCTTTCTACGCACATGTTAGCGGAAATATGGTGTTGTTATTTTGGTCTCATTACATACACTTTGCGATTTCTGGGTAAATGTGCATTAACACTAAAGAACATGACTTTGAAATAAGCTAAATCCAAGATTGTCCTTTCTGTGTAGATGGAACCCAAAACAACTTTTTGCTTTGTTGAGAATTATGACAGTTCGCTTTGCTATTTGTGGGTGAATGAACAACAACAGTGCAATGCAAGCTTATTCGTCCTCTTTCTATTGACGTCGAACCAATACACCTATCCTTGATTTGAGATGATAACAAACATTTCACTGCGACTTTTAGTTGAATGTGCATTCTAAACCCTAAAACAGCAATTTGAAATAAGCCCCATGTGCGTTATTCCTATGTAGATGGAAGCCAAAATACCTTTTTGCTTTGGTTGTGGTGATTCTGGTGCACACCCAAAAAATACCACGCGATTTGAAATAAGCCCAATCGAAGCATATTCGTCTTCTTTCAAGGCATATGTAAGCGGAAATATGCTGTTTTGTTATTTTGGTCTCATTGCATACACTGCGATTTCTGGGTAAATGTGCATTAACACCAAGGAAAACGACTTTGAAATAAGCGAAATCCAAGATTGTTCTTTCTGTGTAGATGGAACCCAAAACAACCTGTTTTGTTTTGTTGAGAATTATGACAGTTCATAGAATCATAGAATCATAGAATCATAGAATCAGAGAGTTGGAAGAGACCACAAGGGCCATCGAGTCCAACCCCCTGCCAAGCAGGAAACACCATCAGAGCACTCCTGACATATGGTTGTCAAGCCTCTGCTTAAAGACCTCCAAAGTAGGAGACTCCACCACACTCCTGGGCAGCAAATTCCACTGTCGAACAGCTCTTACTGTCAGGAAGTTCTTCCTAATGTTTAGGTGGAATCTTCTTTCTTGTAGTTTGGATCCATTGCTCCGTGTCCGCTTCTCTGGAGCAGCAGAAAACAACCTTTCTCCCTCCTCTATGTGACATCCTTTGATATATTTGAACATGGCTATCATATCACCCCTTAACCTCCTCTTCTCCAGGCTAAACATGCCCAGCTCCCTTAGCCGTTCCTCATAAGGCATCGTTTCCAGGCCTTTGACCATTTTGGTTGCCCTCCTCTGGACACATTCCAGTTTGTCAGTGTCCTTCTTGAATTGTGGTGCCCAGAACTGGACACAGTACTCCAGGTGTGGTCTGACCAGAGCAGAATACAGTGGCACGATTACTTCCCTTGATCTAGATGCTATACTCCTATTGATGCAGCCCAGAATTGCATTGGCTTTTTTAGCTGCCGCGTCACACTGTTGGCTCATGTCAAGTTTGTGGTCAACCAAGACTCCTAGATCCTTTTCACATGTACTGCTCTCAAGCCAGGTGTCACCCATCTTGTAGTTCGCTTTGCTATTTGTGGGTGAATGAACAGCAACAGTGCAATGCAAGCTTATTCGTCCTCTTTCTATTGACGTCGAACCAATACACCTATCCTTGATTTGAGATGATAACAAACATTTCAATATGCGATTTTTGGTTGAATGTGCATTCTAACCCCTAAAACACCAAGTTGAAATAAGCCCCATAAGTGCGTTATCATCTTATTCCTATGTAGATGGAAGCCAAAATACCTTTTTGCTTTGGTTGTGGTGATTCTGGTGCACACCCAAAAAATACCACGCGAATTGAAATAAGCCCAATCGAAGCATATTCGTCTTCCTATTACGCATATGTAAGCCGAAATATGGTGTTTTGTTATTTTGGTCTCTTTACATACATTTTGCGATTTCTGGGTAAATGTGCATTAACACCAAAGAACACGACATTGAAATAAGCTAAATCCAAGACTGTCCTTTCTGTGTAGATGGAACCCAAAACAACTCGTTTTGCTTTGTTGAGAATTATGAGAGTTCGCTTTGCTATTTGTGGGTGAATGAACAACAACAGTGCAATGCAAGCTTATTCGTCCTCTTTCTATTGACGTCGAACCAATACACCTATCCTTGATTTGAGATGATAACAAACATTTCACTGCGATTTTTGGTTGAATGTGCATTCTAACCCTTAAAACACCAATTTGAAATAAGCCGCATAGGTGCGTTAATATCTTATTCCTATGTAGATGGATTCCAGAATACCTTTTTGCTTTGGTTGTGGTGATTCTGGTGCACACCCAAAAAATACCACGCGAATTGAAATAAGCCCAATCGAAGCATATTCGTCTTCTTTCAAGGCATATGTAAGCGGAAATATGGTGTTTTGTTATTTTGGTCTCATTGCATACTCTCCTAATTCTGGGTAAATGTGCATTAACACCAAAGAACACGACATTGAAATAAGCTAAATCCAAGATTGTCCTTTCTGTGTAGATGGAACCCAAAACAACTCGTTTTGCTTTGTTGAGAATTATGACAGTTCGCTTAGCTATTTGTGGGTGAATGAAAAACAGTGCAATGCAAGCTTATTCGTCCTCTTTCTACTGACGTCGAACCAATACACCTATCCTTGATTTGAGATGATAACAAACATTTCAATATGCGATTTTTGGTTGAATGTGCATTCTAACCCCTAAAACACCAAGTTGAAATAAGCCCCATAAGTGCGTTATCATCTTATTCCTATGTAGATGGAAGCCAAAATACCTTTTTGCTTTGGTTGTGGTGATTCTGGTTGTCAGAGCTGCTTAAAGATCCTAGCTCACAGAGGATCACGCTAGCCAGCGATCATTAAGTAAAAGTCTTTATTGAGTTACAGTCTCCATTCTCAAGCTGCTGCGTGCAACTCTACATCTAGTGGCTAGATCGGCGAAGCTCCGTCTGAGTCTCCACCCCGTGTGCACCAACTTAATATCCTAGCCCGGCTCCACCTTTTCCGCCTGACTGTCCTCCTCTGGGTCCCTCTACCCCCCGGGGTCTCTTCCTTCTCCCCCCGGACCTTCCTGTCTCCTTTAGGACCTGGCTCCCTTTCCGGGCTGCTTACTGCGCCGCCTTCCTGTGCATTTGAACTTGGCGCGCGCGCCCAACCTTCCACTTTCCGCTTAACCGTTTCTTCGCTCCCCGATGGAGGTGTGGCCACTCCTGACTCGTGCCCTCCCTCCTGTGGTGAGCTGCCAGCGCTTGCCCCCTGGCTCCCTTCCTCTTCCCTGCTCTCTGGCGGTGACGCTGGTCCCGATTTCCAACTGCTCTCCTCTGAGTCCCCTCTGGCTCTATCTTCCTGGGGTGCCCCCCTAGACTCCCCCCTTGCCCTGGCCACTGGTGCTCCTTTCTGTGAATCTTCTGATTCACTGGAAAGACTCGGAGATCTCGGGTCGTCGTCATCACTCATCTTTTCTTCTGCCTCCTCCCCTTCGCTCTCTGTTTCCTCCCTTGCCCTTGCCTCTGCTCCTGAACCCCTGACATCCATCCCCCCCTCGAAGCCCCCATTCCCCCCTCCCCTCCTTCCGGTGCGGGAGCTGGGTTCTGCTGTGTCAAAGGGACGAACGTCGGATATCGTTCGTGTCAGGGGTTCAGGAGCAGAGACGCAGAGAAGGGAGGAGACAGAGAGCGAGGGGGAGGAATACGAAGGAAGGATGAGTGGGGATGACGACCCGAGATCACCGAGCCTGTCTAGCGAGTCCGAGGATTCCCAGAAGGGAGCGCCAGCAGCCAAAGCAAGGGGGGAGAGCAGGGGGACACCCCAGGAAGAAGGGTCCAGAGAGGGATCAGAAAGCAGCAGTTGGAGATCGGGACCCACGTTCCCAGCCGGGAGCAGCGGGGAGAAAGGGGACCAGATATCGGGCTCCGGAGACTTTCAGAAGGAGGGAGGGCATGAGTCAGGAGTAGTCACGCCCACCTCGGGGAGCGAGGAAACGATCAAGAGGAAAGTGGAGAGTTGGGCGCGCGCGCCAAGTTCAAATGTAACGGAAGCTGGCGCAGTCAGCAGCCCAGAGAGCGAACCGGGTCCCAAAGCCCGCCGCAAGGAGGCGGAAGGGTCAGGGGGGTCCGCGTCAGAAGAGAGTAGGAAGGGAGAGACCCAGGGGGGCAGGAGGACCCAGAGACGGAAGGAAAGGCGCAGGAGGTGGAGCAAGGCTAGGGTATTAAGCTGGTGCGCTAGAGGCGGAGACTCAGACGGGTCTTCGTCGTTCTGACCTAGAAGAAGTAGGGCTGCACGTTGCAGTTTGGAAATGGAACCTGTAATCCAATAAAGACTCTTTGAAACTGAACGCTGGCTGACTTGGTCCTATGTGAGCTGGGACTGGGCGGCAGCCCTGACAGTAAGACCCGTCTCACAAGCTTCTGACACCTGATACCTCGCAGCGGAGACAGAAGCAGCTGGAGGAGGGGATCGGTGTGTGGGAGCAAGCTCACGACGGTTGGCAAAGATGACGGAAGCAGAGAAAGTTTCAGCGCTGCAACAGGCAGTTACCCAATTGAATGCGGAGGTACTGGCATCCAAGAAAAGGGAGGAGGATGCGGCAGCCACCTACCGAGATCTCCACGCCAGGTTTGAAGCATGGGTTAAGCATGGGCAGCCAGGACCCAGACCGGAGGGGGTTGGGTTGGCACGGAGAGCAGGAGGGCTGGTGGCTCACTTCGATGGGAATTTACAACAGTACCCCAACTTTCGAGCAGATGTGATGTGCGCACTGCAACTGCTGGCAAAAGACTTTAGAGATGAGCAAGAGAAAGTGGGGTTTATACTGTCCCATTTGCATGGGGATGCGAAAGCGTGGCTGCGCAATTTGTGGAGGGATAAAGATCCGGCGCTTCAGAGTGCAGATGCCTTTATCAAAGCGATGGATGCATGTTTTTTGTCTACCATTGATGTGGATCTTGCCCGACGGGAGATTCATGGACTGAAACAAGGGAGGGCGAGCGTCCGGCAGTACCACGCCCGCTTTTTTGCGCTGGTCAGTGCATTGGAATGGGACCGGGACTCGCCCCCAGTCAGGGACCTGTTCTGGGAGGGTCTCAGCTCTGCTGTGAAGGATGAAATTGCGAGGGGGGAGAGGCCCCGAAGCACGCAGGAGGTGGTCCAAAGGGCGCTGACTGTGGGGGTGAGGCTGGAGGAACGTCCATGGTGCAGAGATGAAGGACGTGGAGGGCGCGAAGCAGCGAGAAGTTTCTCTTTCATTCCAAGGGAAGCAGCGCGTGCGCAATCCACACCTCCGCCAGGAGGGGGAGTGGAACCTACGGAAGTGGCAGGAGACACCAGGTCCAGCGACAGACGCAGAGACGGACATGGACGTTTGCGGGGAGGACCTTGGTTTCGAGCACGGCGGCACCGAAATGGAGGCGGAGGAGACCACCGTTGACGAACGCGGGGAGGAAGACTCGGAGGTCTTCAGTTGGCGGCCAGCAACAGGGAGCGAACTGTATCCGACATTCACTCCCGTGATGACGGAGCACCCACCAACCACCCTTGAAAGCGGGGAGGGGGGAAGGGGGGGCTTCGAGGGGGGGATGGATGTCAGGGGTTCAGGAGCAGAGACGCAGAGAAGGGAGGAGACAGAGAGCGAGGGGGAGGAATACGAAGGAAGGATGAGTGGGGATGACGACCCGAGATCACCGAGCCTGTCTAGCGAGTCCGAGGATTCCCAGAAGGGAGCGCCAGCAGCCAAAGCAAGGGGGGAGAGCAGGGGGACACCCCAGGAAGAAGGGTCCAGAGAGGGATCAGAAAGCAGCAGTTGGAGATCGGGACCCACGTTCCCAGCCGGGAGCAGCGGGGAGAAAGGGGACCAGATATCGGGCTCCGGAGACTTTCAGAAGGAGGGAGGGCATGAGTCAGGAGTAGTCACGCCCACCTCGGGGAGCGAGGAAACGATCAAGAGGAAAGTGGAGAGTTGGGCGCGCGCGCCAAGTTCAAATGTAACGGAAGCTGGCGCAGTCAGCAGCCCAGAGAGCGAACCGGGTCCCAAAGCCCGCCGCAAGGAGGCGGAAGGGTCAGGGGGGTCCGCGTCAGAAGAGAGTAGGAAGGGAGAGACCCAGGGGGGCAGGAGGACCCAGAGACGGAAGGAAAGGCGCAGGAGGTGGAGCAAGGCTAGGGTATTAAGCTGGTGCGCTAGAGGCGGAGACTCAGACGGGTCTTCGTCGTTCTGACCTAGAAGAAGTAGGGCTGCACGTTGCAGTTTGGAAATGGAACCTGTAATCCAATAAAGACTCTTTGAAACTGAACGCTGGCTGACTTGGTCCTATGTGAGCTGGGACTGGGCGGCAGCCCTGACAGTTCGCTTCCCGTGGCGGGCCTCCATCTGAAGTCTCCCGGGTCTTCCTCCCTGCTCTCGTCGACGACGGTCACCTCCGCTTCCATCTCTGTGCCGCCGTGCTCGAAACCAGGGTCGTCCCCGAAAACGTCCATGTCCGTCTCTCCCTCACTTCCTCCTGGCGGCGTCGCTCGTCCTGGACCTTCCAGCCACTTCCTGCGCCACTGCTCCTCTGGTCTATCGTCCCACCAATACGAGGGTTCTGAGGCAGATCCCGAGGGTGACCCCTCCGGGGAACGGGCGTCTCGTGTCGGTTCCTCGTCCGAGTCGAACCCCCGGAACGTGCTGGCTGAAAGCGTGGGCGTGAAAAGCCAGTCGTCGAAAAAGTCTGCTGGCCTTGGCCTATGTGGGAAGAGGGCATGAAACTCTTCTTTGAGCAGAGGTTCGTCATAAGCGTAGCCCGGCACCCAGCTGTTGGCACTGGCCGGGGTGCCCTCCTTGGCGAGAAGGTATTCTACCCCCTCTTCCCCCCATCTGGAGTCCAAAATCTCCGTGACTTCGTTGATGCGCTCCTCCTGTGCCACTCCCGCGTGCCCGGTTCTGTCTCTGAACGGACTCGGTGCCGTTCCGGGTTCCTGAAACCTGTGCGGTGCCTTGTAGGGAGTGAGCACCGATCTGTGGAACACCGGATGCATCCTGTAACCCTCCGGAAGCGCCAGCCTGAAAGCTACCGGGTTGACCCGCTCTTCGACTTGGTAGGGCCCCAGTTGCTTATGCCCTAGTTTCTTCTTGGCCAACGACCTGGCCGGCACTGCGTGGGCTGCTAACCAGACCCAGTCTCCCACGTGGATCTCTTCGCCAACCCTCCTGTGTTTGTCCGCTTGTACCTTGTATGCGTGTTTGGCCAGCTCCAGGTGGCGCCGCAGCTGATCGTGGACTTCCTGCAACTCCGACGCGAACGCATCTGCCGTCTGCGGCTCCCCCTCCCCCAGTCTTTCCAGTCCCGGGAAGGTTCTGGGGTGCCTCCCGTTGTTGGCGAAGAACGGCGTGACCCCCGTGGACACGTGCTTCGTGTTGTTGTAGGCGAACTCGGCGAGCAGCAGGTAATCCACCCACGTCGCAGGCTGTTGATTCGCATAACATCTCAGGTACTGCTGCATGATGGCATTGGCCCGCTCCGCTTGCCCGTTGGTCTGCGGGTGTCTCGCCGACGCCAGGTTGATCTTGACGTTCAGGAAGCCCATCAGCTTCTGCCAGAAATTCGAGATGAACTGCCGCCCCCGGTCGGACAGAATAGACCGTGGCAGACCGTGAACCTTGAACACGTGGTCTATGAACAGTTTGGCGGTTTGCTCCGCCGTGGCCACCTTAGCACACGGAATGAAATGTGCCATCTTGGAAAACAAATCCACCACCACCAGCACTGCCGTCTTGCCCCTCGAGCTGGGCAGATCCGTGACAAAGTCCAGGGCCACCCTCTCCCATGGTTCGACCGGAGTTTGCAGCGGTTCCAACAGTCCGGCCGGCGGTCTGTGCACTGGCTTGGCCCTCTGGCAGGTGTCACACCTCGCCACGTAGTCCGCGACCTCCCCTCTCATTCCGGGCCACCAGAAATCCCTGGCTACTAATTCCACCGTCTTCTCCTTGCCAAAGTGCCCGGCAGTGGGCGCGTCGTGCAGCTGCTGCAGCACCTTGGCGCGAAGTTCGTCTCCCGGCACGTAGATGGCCCCTTTACGGATGAGCAATCCATCTCTCAGCTGGAAACCGTCGGTCGCTGCCTTGCCCCTTTGCACCTCTGCCATCTTTGCTTGCGCGAAGGAGTCATCCTGCAACGCTCGTCGCACCGCCTCCAGGTCCACGGTTGCCGCGGCGCACGCCCACACTGTTGGTGCGAAGATGTGCATGGCGGCCGCTGGCGTTGCGTCCTCCAGATACTGTGGCTTACGGGAGAGAGCGTCCGCCATGATGTTGGTGTCCCCCGGGACATACTCTATGCGGAAGTCGAAGTTCGCAAAGAACTCAGCCCAACGTACCTGCCTCTGGTTCAGGAACTGTGCTGTTCGCCAGTGCTCCAGATTCTTGTGGTCCGTGCAAGCCTGCACCGTGTGCTTGGCTCCGATCAGGAAGTGCCTCCACGCTTTGAACGCTGCATGAATGGCCAGCAACTCCCTGTCCCAGATGGTGTAGTTCTGCTCGGACTTGCTGAGCTTCCTGTAGTAAAACGCTCCCGGCCGCCAAACCCCCTGCGGGTCTTTCTGCAGCAGGACTGCCCCCACGGCTCTGTCCGAGGCGTCTGTCTCCACCCTCATCGGCCTGCTGGGGTCGACATGCAGCAGCTGCTCTTCCGACGCGAAGAGACGCTTGAGTGCCTGAAAGGACTGCTCCGCCTGCTCTGTCCAAACGAACTTCTTTTTCTTGGAGCTAAGCGTGTCCGTGATGGCCGCTGTCTGCATAGCGAAGCCCTTGATAAACTTGCGATAGAAGTACGCAAAGCCGACAAACCGTTGGACCTCCTTCCGGTTGCGTGGGCTCTTCCAATCCAACACCGCTCGAACCTTGGCGCTGTCCATGGCGAGCCCCTTGTCAGACAGCTTGTAGCCCAGAAAATCCACCTCCGTCACGTCAAATTGGCACTTCTCCAGCTTGGCATAGAGCCTATGTTGCTTTAGACTGCTCAGCACTTCCTTGACGTGTCCGTCATGTTCCTGCTGCGATTCCGAAAAGATCAGGATGTCATCCAAGAAACAGACGCACGTCTTGTAGAGAAGTCCCGCCAACACGTGATGCATGAATGCTTGAAAAACGTGGGAGCCATTTTGTAATCCAAAAGGCATAACTCTATATTCGTAGGTACCCAGTGGCGTGAACATGGCTGTCTTCCACTCATCTCCTTCCCGCATGCGAATGAGGTTGTACGCCCCTCGCAGGTCTAACTTGGTGAACACCTTTCCCTTCCGCACCTTCGCTAGGAGGTCGTCGATTCGGGGCATGGGGAAGTCCGATGGCTTGGTCCCATTGTTTAAACTGCGATAGTCCACTACCAGTCTTTTTTGGGGCGTGTCCCGCTTTTTAACAAAGAATACAGGACTGCCCCCCGCTGCCTTGGACTCTCGGATGAAACCGCTGTCAGGGGTTTAGGAGCAGAGGCAAGGGCAAGGGAGGAAACAGAGAGCGAAGGGGAGGAGGCAGAAGAAAAGATGAGTGATGACGACGACCCGAGATCTCCGAGTCTTTCCAGTGAATCAGAGGATTCACAGAAAGGAGCACCAGTGGCCAGGGCAAGGGGGGAGTCTAGGGGGGCACCCCAGGAAGATAGAGCCAGAGGGGACTCAGAGGAGAGCAGTTGGAAATCGGGACCAGCGTCACCGCCAGAGAGCAGGGAAGAGGAAAGGAGCCAGGGGGCAAGCGCTGGCAGCTCACCACAGGAGGGAGGGCACGAGTCAGGAGTGGCCACACCTCCATCGGGGAGCGAAGAAACGGTTAAGCGGAAAGTGGAAGGTTGGGCGCGGGCGCCAAGTTCAAATGCAGAGGAAGGTGGCGCAGTAAGCAGCCCGGAAAGGGAGCCAGGTCCTAAAGCCCGGCGCAAGGAGACAGGAGGGTCCGGGGGGTCAGCGTCAGAAGAATCCCGGAAGGAAGAGACCCCGGGGGGTAGAGGGACCCAGAGGAGGACAGTCAGGCGGAAAAGGTGGAGCCGGGCTAGGATATTAAGTTGGTGCACACGGGGCGGAGACTCAGACGGAGCTTCGCCGATCTAGCTACTAGACGTGGAGTTGCGCGCAGCAGCGTGAGAATGGAAACTGTAACTCAATAAAGACTTTTACTTAATGATCGCTGGCTAGCGTGATCCTCTGTGAGCTAGGATCTTCAAGCAGCTCTGACAACCGCGCTCCAAATTATGATCTATGAACTCTTTGAGTTCTTGCAGTTCGTCCTCTGACATGGAATACAGTTTCCCTTTAGGCAGCGCCGCCCCCGGCAGCAGGTCAATTTTGCAGTCATATGGTCTGTGAGGGGGTAGCCTGTCTGCCTCCTTCTCGCAGAAAACTTCCAAAAATTCTGCGTACTTGTGGGGAATCGCTTGCAGCGTGCCTAGCAGCAGCTGTGACTCCTCTTCCTCTCCTTCCTGCCGGGGCACGATGCAGTGTTCAGCACAAAAGGAAGAGCCGAAGGTCAGCTGCCTCTGGTACCAAGCCAGCGTTGGGCTGTGCTTGTCCAGCCAACTCATTCCCAATACAATGGGCGTATCCGATAGTTGAGTGACGTTGAAGCTGATGATTTCTTTGTGATTCCCAAGGCGCATCACCATTGGTGGCGTCTGCTGCACCACTTGCCCCCCGAGCAGTTCCCTGCCATCCACCGTGACAACCTGCAGGGGCAGTGTGGCCGGCAGCAGCTGTATAGCGTGCCGGTCGACAAAGTCCTGCCCTATAAAGTCCGCATTGCTGCCTGAGTCAATGGTGATTGGCACGTCCATGGTGATTCCATTGGGCAGCTGGAGAGATGCGGTGAGCCTCACTACTGGTTTGGGCGGGAGGGGGTTCACGGGCTGTAAAATCTCTGGGGACTGCGTCACTAACACGTCTGGCTGGGCCCCAGGGCCTCTTCCTCCAGCCAGACTGCGTCGTTTCCCTGCTGTGGTCCTCCTTGCTGCGTTGCTGCAGTCACCATTGCTGAGGCTGCAGTGAGCTTGTGGGGCCTCTGGGGACACTCTTTCGCCATATGCCCTGGCTCCTCACAGACGTAACACTTCCTGTTCCCTCTAGGAGGCTTCGCTTTCACTGCTGCCGGTGCTAGGGCTCTGGTTGCTGACTGAGCCCTTGCACCTCCAACCTCCATAGGTTCCGCTCCTCCTCCTGACGGAGGCGTGGAATGCGCACGCGCTGCTTCTCTGGGAAGGAAGGAGGAGCCCCTGGCTGGTTCGCGCCCTCCACGCCCTTCGTCCCTGCTCCATGGACGTTCTTCCATCCGCACCCCCACCGCCAGCGCCCTTTGAACGATCTCCTGCGTGGTCCGGGGTCTCTCCCCCCTCGCGATTTCATCTTTAATCGAGCTGTGCAACCCCTCCCAAAAGAGGTCTCTTACAGGGGCCGAATCTCTGTCCCATTCCAGGGCACTGACCAAAGCGAAAAAGCGGGCATGGTACTGCCTCACGCTGGCCCTCCCTTGCCTTAGTCCATGCACCTCCTTCCGGGCAAGATCCACGTCAATGCTTGATAAAAAACACCCATCCATCGCTTTAATAAAGGCATCCGCATTTTGGAGCGCCGGATCCTTATCTCTCCACAAATTGCGCAGCCATGCTTTAGCATCTCCATGCAAATGGGACATGATGAATCCCACTTTCTCTTGCTCATCTCTAAAGTCTTTATTCAGCAGTTGCAGTGCGCACAGTACGTCTGCTCTAAAGTTGGGATACTGTTGCAGGTTCCCATCGAAGTGAGAGACTAGACCGCCTGTTCGTCTCGCCAACCCAATTCCCTCCTGCCTGGGTGTCAGTTGCCCTTGCTTTGTAAGCACGTCCAACCTGACCTGGAGATCCCTGCAGGCGGCAGCTGCCTCCTCCTCTCTCTTCCTGGATGCGAGAGCCGCTGCATTCAGTTGTGACACTGCTTCTCTGAGTTCCGCTATCTGCTGCTCAGCCATCATGTCAGGTGCCGTTCGTGAGCTCGCTGGTAGGCACCTGCTTCTCTCCCCTCCTCGAGGCTGTAGATGCCCACAATCAAGAGACGGAGCTTACTGTCAGAGCTGCTTGAAGATCCTAGCTCACAGAGGATCACGCTAGCCAGCGATCATTAAGTAAAAGTCTTTATTGAGTTACAGTTTCCATTCTCAAGCTGCTGCGTGCAACTCTACGTCTAGTAGCTAGATCGGCGAAGCTCCGTCTGAATCTCTGCCCCTTGTACACCAACTCAATATCCTCGCCCTGCTCCACCTTTTCCGCCTGACTATTCTCCTCTGGGTCCCTCTGCCCCCCGGGGTCTCCTCCCTCCGGGATTCTTCTGACGCTGACCCCCCGGGCCCTCCTGTCTCCTTGCGCCGGGCTTTAGGACCTGGCTCCCTTTCCGGGCTGCCTCCTGCGCCGCCTTCCGGTGCATTTGAACTTGGCGCGCGCGCCCAACCTTCCACCTTCCGTCTAACCGTCTCTTCGCTCCCCGATGGAGGTGTGGCCACTCCTGACTCGTGTCCTCCCTCCTGTTGTGAGCTGCCGGCGCTTGCCCCCTGGCTCCCTTCCTCTTCCCTGCTCTCTGGCGGTGACGCTGGTCCCGATTTCCAACTGCTCTCCTCTGAGTCCCCTCTGGCTCTATCTTCCTGGGGTGCCCCCCTAGACTCCCCCCTTGCCCTGGCCACTGGTGCTCCTTTCTGTGAATCCTCTGATTCACTGGAATGATTCGGAGATCTCGGGTCGTCGTCATCACTCATCTTTTCTTCTGCCTCCTCTCCTTCGCTCTCTGTTTCCTCCCTTGCCCTTGCCTCTGCTCCTAAACCCCTGACATCCCCATAAGTGCGTTATCATCTTATTCCTATGTAGATGGATGCCAAAATACCTTTTTGCTTTGGTTGTCGTGATTCTGGTGCACACCCAAAAAATACCACGCGATATGAAATAAGCCCAATCGAAGCATATTCGTCTTCTTTCTACTCATATGTAAGCGGAAATATGGTGTTTTCTTATTTTGGTCTCTTTACATACACTTTGCGATTTCTGGGTAAATGTGCATTAACACCAAAGAACACTACTTTAACATAAGCGAAATCCAAGATAGTTCTTTCTGTGTAGATGGAACCCAAAACAACCTGTTTTGTTTTGTTGAGAATTATGACACTTCGCTTTGCTATTTGTGGGTGAATGAACAACAACAGTGCAATGCAAGCTTATTCGTCCTCTTTCTATTGCCGTGGAACCAATATACCTATGGTTGATTTGGGCTCAAAACAAACATTTCGCTCTTCGATTTTTGGTTGAGTGTGCATTCTAGCCCCCAAAAAACCAATTTAAAATGAGCCCAAACAGAGCGTTATCATCTTCTTTTTATGTAGATGGAAGTGAAAACACCTTTTTGCTTTTTTTGCGTGATTCTGGTACACACCCAAAAAACACCATGCGAATTGAAGTAAGCCCAATGAAAACTTATTCGTCTTCTTTCTACGCACATGTTAGCGGAAATATAGTTGTCAGAGCTGCTTGAAGATCCTAGCTCACAGAGGATCACGCTAGCCAGCGGTCATTAAGTAAAAGTCTTTATTGAATTACAGTTTCCATTCTCACGCTGCTGCGCGCAACTCTACGCCTAGTAGCTAGGTCGGCGAAGCTCCGTCTGAGTCTCCGCCCTGTGTGCACCAACTTAATATCCTAGCCTTGCTCCACCTTTTCCTCCTGACTGTCCTCCTCTGGGTCCCTCTACCCCCCGGGGCTTCTTCCTTCCGGGATTCTTCTGACGCTGACCCAGACCCTCCTGCCTCCTTGCGCCGGGCTTTAGGACCTGGCTCTCTTTCAGGGCTGCTTACTGCGCCGCCTTCCTCTGCATTTGAACTTGGCGCGCGCGCCCAACCTTCCACTTTCCTCTCAACCGTTTCTTCGCTCCCCGATGGAGGTGTGGCCATCCCCGACTCATGTCCTCCCTCCTGTGGAGGTGTGGCCACTCCTGACTCATGTCCTCCCTCCTGTGGTGAGCTGCCAGCGCTTCCCCCCTGGCTCCCTTCCTCTTCCCTGCTTCCTGGCGGTGACGCTGGTCCCGATTTCCAGCTGCTCCCCCCTGAGTCCTCTCTGGCTCTGTCTTCCTGGGGTGCCCCCCTAGACTCCCCCCTTGCCCTCGCCACTGGTGCTCCTTTCTGTGAATCCTCTGATTCACTGGAAAGACTAGGAGATCTCGGGTCGTCGTCGTCACTCATCTTTTCTTCTGCCTCCTCCCCTTCGCTCTCTGTTTCCTCCCTTGCCCGTGCTTCTGCTCCTAAACCCCTGACATCCATCCCCCCCTCGAAGCCCCCCATGCCCCCCTCCCCTCCTTCCGGTGCTGGAGCTGGGGGCTGCTGTTGCAAAGGGACGAACGTCGGGTATCGGTCGCTTCCCGTGGCAGGCCTCCATCTGAAGTCTCCCGGGTCTTCCTCCCCGCTCTCGTCGACGACAGTCACCTCCGCTTCCATCTCTGTGCCGCCGTGCTCGAAACCAGGGTCGTCCCCGAAAACGTCCATGTCCGTCTCTCCCTCACTTCCTCCTGTCGGTGTTGCTCGTCCTGGGCCTTCCAGCCACCGTCTGCGCCACTGCTCCTCTGGCCTATCGTCCCACCAATACGAGGGTTCTGATGCAGATCCCGAGGGTGACCCCTCCGGGGAACGGACGTCTTGTGTCGGGTCCTCGTCCGAGTCGAACCCCCGGAAAGTGCTGGCCGAAAGTGTGGGCGTGAAAAGCCAGTCGTCAAAATATTCTGCTGGCATAGGTCTATGGGGAAAGAGGGCATGAAACTCGTCTTTGAGGAGAGGTTCGTCCAAGGCGTAGCCCGGCACCCAGCTGTTCGCACTGGCCGGGGTGCCCTCCTTGGCGAGAAAGTATTCTACCCCCTCTTCCCCCCATCTGGAGTCCAAAATCTCAGTGACTTCGTTGATGCGCTCCTTCTGTGCCACTTCCGCGTGCCCTGTTCTGTCTCTGACCGGACTCGGCGCTGTTCCGGGTTCCTGGAACCTGTGCGGTGCCTTGTAGGGAGTGAGCACCGATCTGTGGAATACCGGATGCATTCTGGAACCCTCCGGAAGTGCCAGTCTGAAAGCTACCGGGTTGACCTGCTCTTCGACTTGGTAGGGCCCCAGTTGCTTATGCCCTAGTTTCTTCTTGGCCAACGACCTGGCCGGCACTGCGTGGGCTGCTAACCAAACCCAGTCTCCCACGTGGAGCTCTTCTCCAACCCTTCTGTGCTTGTCTGCTTGTACCTTGTATGCGTGCTTGGCCAGCTCCAGGTGGCGCCTCAGCTGATCGTGGACCTCCTGCAGCTCCGACGCGAACGCATCTGCTGTCTGCGGCTCCCCCTCCCCCATTCTTTCCAGTCCCGGGAAGGTTCTGGGGTGCCTCCCGTTGTTGGCGAAGAACGGCGTGACCCCCGTGGACACGTGCTTCGTGTTGTTGTAGGCGAACTCGGCAAGCGGTAGGTAATCCACCCACGTCGCAGGCTGTTGATTTGCATAACATCTCAGGTACTGCTGCATGATGGCATTGACCCGCTCCGCTTGCCCGTTGGTCTGCGGGTGTCTCGCCGACGCCAGGTTGATCTTGACGTTCAGGAAGCCCATCAGCTTCTGCCAGAAATTCGAGATGAACTGCCGCCCCCGGTCAGACAGAATAGACCGTGGCAGACCGTGAACCTTGAACACGTGGTCTATGAACAGTTTGGCGGTTTGCTCCGCCGTGGCCACCTTCGCACACGGAATGAAATGCGCCATCTTGGAAAACAGGTCCACCACCACCAGCACTGCCGTCTTGCCCCTTGAGCTGGGCAGATCCGTGACAAAGTCCAGGGCCACTCTCTCCCATGGTTCGAACGGTGTTTGCAGCGGTTCCAACAGTCCGGCCGGCGGTTTGTGCACTGGTTTGGCCCTCTGGCAGGTGTCGCACCTCGCCACGTAGTCTGCGACCTCCCCTCTCATTCCAGGCCACCAGAAATCCCTACTAATTCCACCGTCTTCTCCTTGCCAAAGTGCCCGGCCGTGGGCGCGTCGTGCAGCTGCTGCAGCACCTTGGCTCGAAGTTCGTCTCCCGGCACGTAGATGGCCCCTTTTCGGATGAGCAATCCATCTCGTAGCCGGAAACCGTCGGCCGCTGCCTTGCCCCTTTGCACCTCTGCCATCTTTGCTTGTGCGAAGGAGTCCTCCTGCAACGCACGTCGCACCGCCTCTAGGTCCACGGTCGCCGCGGCGCACGCCCACACTGCTGGTGCGAAGATGTGTATGGCGGCCGCTGGTGTTGCGTCCTCCAGATACTGTGGCTTACGGGAGAGAGCGTCTGCCATGATGTTGGTGTCCCCCGGGACATACTCTATTCGGAAGTCGAAGTTTGCAAAGAACTCAGCCCAACGTATCTGCCTCTGGTTCAGGAACTGTGCCGTGCGCCAGTGCTCTAGATTCTTGTGGTCCGTGCAAACCTGCACCGTGTGCTTGGCGCCGATCAGAAAGTGCCTCCACGCCTTGAACGCTGCGTGAATGGCCAGCAACTCCCTGTCCCAGATGGTGTAGTTCTGTTCGGACTTGCTGAGCTTCCTGGAGTAAAACGCTCCCGGTCGCCACACCCCCTGCGGGTCTTTCTGCAACAGGACCGCCCCCACGGCTCTGTCCGAGGCGTCTGTCTCCACCCTCATCGGCTTGCTGGGGTTGACATGAAGCAGCTGCTCTTCCGACGCGAAGAGACGCTTGAGTGCCTGAAAGGACTGCTCCGCCTGCGCTGTCCAAACGAACTTCTTCTTCTTGGAGCTAAGCGTGTCAGTGATGGCCGCTGTCTGCATCGCGAAGCCCTTGATAAACTTGCGATAGAAGTTCGCAAAGCCGACAAACCGTTGGACCTCCTTCCGGTTGCGCGGACTCTTCCAATCCAACACCGCTCGAACCTTGGCGCTGTCCATGGCGAGCCCCTTGTCAGACAGCTTGTAGCCCAGAAAATCCACCTCCGGCACGTCAAATTGGCACTTCTCCAGCTTGGCGTAGAGCCTATGTTGCTTTAGCCTGCTCAGCACTTCCTTGACGTGTCCGTCATGCTCCTGCTGCGACTCCGAAAAGATCAGGATGTCATCTAAGAAACAGACGCACGTCTTGTAGAGAAGTCCCGCCAACACGTGATGCATAAACGCTTGAAAAACGTGGGAGCCATTTTGCAATCCAAAAGGCATAACTCTATATTCGTAGGTCCCCAGTGGCGTGAACATGGCTGTCTTCCACTCATCTCCTTCCCGCATGCGAATGAGGTTGTACGCCCCCCGCAGGTCTAACTTGGTGAACACTTTTCCCTTCCGTACCTTTGCGAGGAGGTCGTCAATACGGGGCATGGGGAAGTCCGATGGCCTAGTCAGACTGTTCAAAATCCTGTAATCCACTACCAGTCTTTTCTGGGGCGTGTCCCGCTTCTTAACAAAGAATACGGGACTGCCCCCCACTGCCCTGGACTCCCGGATGAAGCCGCGTTGCAAATTATGGTCAATGAACTCTTTGAGTTCCTGCAGTTCGTCCTCTGACATGGAATACAGTTTCCCTTTAGGCAGCGCCGCCCCCGGCAGCAGGTCAATTTTGCAGTCATATGGTCTGTGAGGGGGTAGCCTGTCTGCCTCCTTCTCGCAGAAAACTTCCAAAAATTCAGCGTACTTGTGTGGAATCGCTTGCAGCGTGCCTAGCAGCAGCTGTGACTCCTCTTCCTCTCCTTCCTGCCTGGGCACGATGCAGTGTTCAGCACAAAAGGAAGAGCCGAAGGTCAGCTGCCTCTGGTACCAAGCCATCGCTGGGCTGTGCTTGTCCAGCCAACTCATGCCCAATACAATGGGCGTGTCAGATAGTCGAGTGACGTTGAAGCTGATGATTTCTCTGTGATTCCCAAGTCGCATCACCATTGGTGGCGTCTGCTTCACCACTTGCCCCCCGAGCAGCTCCCTGCCATCCACCGTGACAACCTGCAGGGGCAGTGTGGCCGGCAGCAACTGCACAGCGTGCCTGTCGACAAAGTCCTGCCCTATAAAGTCCGCATTGCTGCCTGAGTCAATGGTGATTGGCACGTCCATGGTGATTCCATTGGGCAGTTGGAGAGACGCTGTGAGCCTCACTACTGGTTTGGGCGGGAGGGGGTTCACGGGCTGTAAAATCGCTGGGGACTGCGTCACTAACATGTCTGGCTGGGCCCCAGTGCCTCTTCCTCCAGCCAGACAGCCTCGTTTCCCTGCTGTGGTCCTCCTTGCTGTGTTGCTGCAGTCACCATTGCTGAGGCTGCAGTGAGCTTGTGGGGCCTCTGGGGACACTCTTTCGCCATATGCCCTGGCTCCTCACAGACGTAACACTTCCTGTTCCCTCTAGGAGGCTTCGCTTTCACTGCTGCTGGTGCTAGGGCTCTGGTTGCTGACTGAGCCCTTGCACCTCCCACCTCCATAGATTCGGCTCCTCCTCCTGGCGGAGGCGTGGATTGCGCCCGCGCTGCTTCCCTGGGAAAGAAGGAGGGGCCCCCGGCTGGTTCGCGCCCTCCACGCCCTTCGTCCCTGTTCCACGGACGTCCTTCCAGCCTCACCCCCACTGCCAGTGCCCTCTGAACGACCTCCTGGGTGGTTCGGGGTCTCTCCCCCCTGGCGATCTCATCTTTAATCGAGTTATGCAGCCCCTCCCAAAAGAGGTCTCTTACAGGAGCCGAATCTCTGTCCCATTCCAGGGCACTGACCAAGGCGAAAAAGCGGGCATGGTACTGCCTGACGCTGGCCCCCCCTTGTCTCAGCCCATGCACCTCCTTCCGTGCAAGATCCACGTCAATACTTGATAAAAAACACCCATCCATCGCTTTAATAAAGGCATCTGCATTCTGTAGCGCCGGATCCTTATCTCTCCATAAATTGCGTAGCCATGCTCTCGCATCCCCATGCAGATGGGACATGATGAACCCCACTCTCTCTTGTTCATCTCTAAAGTCTTTATGCAGCAGTTGCAGTGCGCACAGTACGTCGGCTCTAAAGTTGGGATACTGTTGCAGGTTCCCATCGAAGTGAGAGACCAGCCCGCCTGTCCGTCTCGCCAACCCAATGCCCTCCTGCCGGGGTGTCTGCTTTGTCAGCACGTCTAACCTGACCTGGAGATCCCTGCAGGCTGCGGCTGCTTCCTCCTCCCTCTTCCTGGATGCTAGAGCCTCGGCGTTCAGTTGTGCCACCGCGTTTCTGAGTTCCTCTATCTGCTGCTCAGCAGTCATGTCGTCTGCCGTTCGTGAGCTTGCTAGTAGGCACCTGTGTCTCTCCCCTCCTCGAGGCTGTAGATGCCCACAAGTGGAGACGGAGCTTACTGTCAGAGCTGCTTGAAGATCCTAGCTCACAGAGGATCACGCTAGCCAGCGGTCATTAAGTAAAAGTCTTTATTGAATTACAGTTTCCATTCTCACGCTGCTGCGCGCAACTCTACGCCTAGTAGCTAGGTCGGCGAAGCTCCGTCTGAGTCTCCGCCCTGTGTGCACCAACTTAATATCCTAGCCTTGCTCCACCTTTTCCTCCTGACTGTCCTCCTCTGGGTCCCTCTACCCCCCGGGGCTTCTTCCTTCCGGGATTCTTCTGACGCTGACCCAGACCCTCCTGCCTCCTTGCGCCGGGCTTTAGGACCTGGCTCTCTTTCGGGGCTGCTTACTGCGCCGCCTTCCTCTGCATTTGAACTTGGCGCGCGCGCCCAACCTTCCACTTTCCTCTCAACCGTTTCTTCGCTCCCCGATGGAGGTGTGGCCATCCCCGACTCATGTCCTCCCTCCTGTGGAGGTGTGGCCACTCCTGACTCATGTCCTCCCTCCTGTGGTGAGCTGCCAGGGCTTCCCCCCTGGCTCCCTTCCTCTTCCCTGCTTCCTGGCGGTGACGCTGGTCCCGATTTCCAGCTGCTCCCCCCTGAGTCCTCTCTGGCTCTGTCTTCCTGGGGTGCCCCCCTAGACTCCCCCCTTGCCCTCGCCACTGGTGCTCCTTTCTGTGAATCCTCTGATTCACTGGAAAGACTAGGAGATCTCGGGTCGTCGTCGTCACTCATCTTTTCTTCTGCCTCCTCCCCTTCGCTCTCTGTTTCCTCCCTTGCCCGTGCTTCTGCTCCTAAACCCCTGACAATAGTGTTTTGTTATTTTGGTCTCATTACATACACTTTGCGATTTCTGGGTAAATGTGCATTAACACTAAAGAACACAACTTTGAAATAAGCCAAATCCAAGATTGTCCTTTCTGTGTAGATGGAACCCAAAACAACTCGTTTTGCTTTGTTGAGAATTATGACAGTTCGCTTTGCTATTTGTGGGTGAATGAACAGCAACAGTGCAATGCAAGCTTATTCGTCCTCTTTCTATTGACGTTGAACCAATACACCTATCCTTGATTTGAGATGATAACAAACATTTCAATATGCGATTTTTGGTTGAATGTGCATTCTAACCCCTAAAACAGCAATTTGAAATAAGCCCCATAAGTGCGTTATCATCTTATTCCTATGTAGATGGAAGCCAAAATACCTTTTTGCTTTGGTTGTGGTGATTCTGGTGCACACCCAAAAAATACCACGCGAATTGAAATAAGCCCAATCGAAGCATATTCGTCTTCCTATTACGCATATGTAAGCCGAAATATGGTGTTTTGTTATTTTGGTCTCTTTACATACACTTTGCGATTTCTGGGTAAATGTGCATTAACACTAAAGAACACGACTTTGAAATAAGCTAAATCCAAGATTGTCCTTTCTGTGTAGATGGAACCCAAAACAACTCGTTTTGCTTTGTTGAGAATTATGACAGTTCGCTTTGCGATTTGTGGGTGAATGAACAACAACAGTGCAATGCAAGCTTATTCGTCCTCTTTCTATTGACGTCGAACCAATAAACCTATGCTTGATTTGGGCTCAGAACAAACATTTCACTGCGATTTTTGGTTGAATGTGCATTCTAACCCCTAAAACAGCAATTTGAAATAAGCCCCATAAGTGCGTTATCATCTTATTCCTATGTAGATGGAAGCCAAAATACCTTTTTGCTTTGGTTGTGGTGATTCTGGTGCATACCCAAAAAATACCACGCGAATTGAAATAAGCCCAATCGAAGCATATTCGTCTTCTTTCTAGGCATATGTAAGCGGAAATATGGTGTTTTGTTATTTTGGTCTCTTTACATACACTTTGCGATTTCTGGGTAAATGTGCATTAACACCAAAGAACACGACATTGAAATAAGCTAAATCCAAGATTGTCCTTTCTGTGTAGATGGAACCCAAAACAACTCGTTTTGCTTTGTTGAGAATTATGACAGTTCGTGTCAGGGGTTTAGGAGCAGAGGCAAGGGCAAGGGAGGAAACAGAGAGCGAAGGGGAGGAGGCAGAAGAAAAGATGAGTGATGACGACGACCCGAGATCTCCGAGTCTTTCCAGTGAATCAGAGGATTCACAGAAAGGAGCACCAGTGGCCAGGGCAAGGGGGGAGTCTAGGGGGGCACCCCAGGAAGATAGAGCCAGAGGGGACTCAGAGGAGAGCAGTTGGAAATCGGGACCAGCGTCACCGCCAGAGAGCAGGGAAGAGGAAGGGAGCCAGGGGGCAAGCGCTGGCAGCTCACCACAGGAGGGAGGGCACGAGTCAGGAGTGGCCACACCTCCATCGGGGAGCGAAGAAACCGTTAAGCGGAAAGTGGAAGGTTGGGCGCGCGCGCCAAGTTCAAATGCAGAGGAAGGTGGCACAGTAAGCAGCCCGGAAAGGGAGCCAGGTCCTAAAGCCCGGCGCAAGGAGACAGGAGGGTCCGGGGGGAGAAGGAAGAGACCCCGGGGGGTAGAGGGACCCAGAGGAGGACAGTCAGGCGGAAAAGGTGGAGCCGGGCTAGGATATTAAGTTGGTGCACACGGGGCGGAGACTCAGACGGAGCTTCGCCGATCTAGCTACTAGACGTAGAGTTGCACGCAGCAGCTTGAGAATGGAAACTGTAACTCAATAAAGACTTTTACTTAATGATCGCTGGCTAGCGTGATCCTCTGTGAGCTAGGATCTCCAAGCAGCTCTGACAGTAAGCTCCGTCTCTAAATTGTGGGCATCTACAGCCTCGAGGAGAGGAGAGAAGCAGGTGCCTACTAGCGAGCTCACGAACGGCAGCCGACATGACGGCTGAGCAGCAGATAGCGGAACTCAGAGAAGCAGTGTCACAACTGAATGCCGAGGCTCTCGCATCCAGGAAGAGAGAGGAGGAGGCAGCTGCCGCCTGCAGGGATCTCCAGGTCAGGTTAGACGTGCTTACAAAGCAAGGGCAACTGACACCCAGACAAAAGGGAATTGGGTTGGCGAGACGAACAGGCGGTCTGGTCTCTCACTTCGATGGGAACCTGCAACAGTATCCCAACTTTAGAGCAGACGTACTGTGCGCACTGCAACTGCTGAATACTTTAGAGATGAGCAAGAGAAAGTGGGATTCATTATGTCCCATTTGCATGGGGATGCTAAAGCATGGCTGCGCAATTTGTGGAGAGATAAGGATCCGGCGCTCCAAAATGCGGATGCCTTTATTAAAGCGATGGATGGGTGTTTTTTATCAAGCATTGACGTGGATCTTGCCCGGAAGGAGGTGCATGGACTAAAGCAAGGGAGGGCCAGCGTGAGGCAGTACCATGCCCGCTTTTTCGCTTTGGTCAGTGCCCTGGAATGGGACAGAGATTCGGCCCCTGTAAGAGACCTCTTTTGGGAGGGGTTGCACAGCTCGATTAAAGATGAAATCGCGAGGGGGGAGAGACCCCGGACCACCCAGGAGGTCGTTCAGAGGGCACTGGCAGTGGGGGTGCGGCTGGAAGAACGTCCGTGGAGCAGGGACGAAGGGCGTGGAGGGCGCGAACCAGCCAGGGGCTCCTCCTTCCTTCCCAGAGAAGCAGCGCGTGCGCAATCCACGCCTCCGCCAGGAGGAGGAGCGGAACCTATGGAGGTTGGAGGTGCAAGGGCTCAGTCAGCAACCAGAGCCCTAGCACCGGCAGCAGTGAAAGCGAAGCCTCCTAGAGGGAACAGGAAGTGTTACGTCTGTGAGGAGCCAGGGCATATGGCGAAAGAGTGTCCCCAGAGGCTCCACAAGCTCACTGCAGCCTCAGCAATGGTGACTGCAGCAACGCAGCAAGGAGGACCACAGCAGGGAAACGACGCAGTCTGGCTGGAGGAAGAGGCCCTGGGGCCCAGCCAGACGTGTTAGTGATGCAGTCCCCAGAGATTTTACAGCCCGTGAACCCCCTCCCGCCCAAACCAGTAGTGAGGCTCACCGCATCTCTCCAGCTGCCCAATGGAATCACCATGGACGTGCCAATCACCATTGACTCAGGCAGCACTGCGGACTTTATAGGGCAGGACTTTGTCGACAAACACGCTATACAGTTGCTGCCAGCCACACTGCCCCTGCAGGTTGTCACGGTGGATGGCAGGGAGCTGCTCGGGGGGCAAGTGGTGAAGCAGACGCCACCAATGGTGATGCGACTTGGGAATCACAAAGAAATCATCAGCTTCAACGTCACTCAACTATCGGATACGCCCATTGTATTGGGAATGAGTTGGCTGGACAAGCACAGCCCAACGCTGGCTTGGTACCAGAGGCAGCTGACCTTCGGCTCTTCCTTTTGTGCTGAACACTGCTTCGTGCCCCGGCAGGAAGGAGAGGAAGAGGAGTCACAGCTGCTGCTAGGCACGCTGCAAGCGATTCCCCACAAGTACGCAGAATTTTTGGAAGTTTTCTGCGAGAAGGAGGCAGACAGGCTACCCCCTCACAGACCATATGACTGCAAAATTGACCTGCTGCCGGGGGCGGCGCTGCCTAAAGGGAAACTTTATTCCATGTCAGAGGACGAACTGCAAGAACTCAAAGAGTTCATAGATCATAATTTGGAGCGCGGTTTCATCCGAGAGTCCAAGGCAGCGGGGGGCAGTCCTGTATTCTTTGTTAAAAAGTGGGACACGCCCCAAAAAAGACTGGTAGTGGACTATCGCATTTTAAACAATGGGACCAAGCCTTTGGACTTCCCCATGCCCCGAATCGACGACCTCCTAGCGAAGGTGCGGAAGGGAAAAGTGTTCACCAAGTTGGACCTGCGAGGGGCGTACAACCTCATTCGCATGCGGGAAGGAGATGAGTGGAAGACAGCCATGTTCACGCCACTGGGTACCTACGAATATAGAGGTATGCCTTTTGGATTGCAAAATGGCTCCCACGTTTTTCAAGCTTTCATGCATCACGTGTTGGCGGGACTTCTCTACAAGACGTGCGTCTGTTTCTTAGATGACATCCTGATCTTTTCGGAATCGCAGCAGGAGCATGACGGACACGTCAAGGAAGTGCTGAGCAGGCTAAAGCAACATAGGCTCTACGCCAAGCTGGAGAAGTGCCAATTTGACGTGACGGAGGTGGATTTTCTGGGCTACAAGCTGTCTGACAAGGGGCTCGCCATGGACAGCGCCAAGGTTCGAGCGGTGTTGGATTGGAAGAGCCCACGCAACCGGAAGGAGGTCCAACGGTTTGTCGGCTTTGCGAACTTCTATCGCAAGTTTATCAAGGGCTTCGCTATGCAGACAGCGGCCATCACGGACACGCTTAGCTCCAAGAAAAAGAAGTTCATTTGGACAGAGCAGGCGGAGCAGTCCTTTCAGGCACTCAAGCGTCTCTTCGCGTCGGAAGAGCAGCTGCTTCATGTCAACCCCAGCAGGCCGATGAGGGTGGAGACAGACGCCTCGGACAGAGCCGTGGGGGCGGTCCTGCTGCAGAAGGACCCGCAGGGGGTGTGGCGACCGGGAGCGTTTTACTCCAGGAAGCTCAGCAAGTCCGAGCAGAACTACACCATCTGGGACAGGGAGTTGCTGGCCATTCATGCAGCGTTCAAAGCGTGGAGGCACTTCCTGATCGGCGCCAAGCACACGGTGCAGGTTTGCACGGACCACAAGAATCTGGAGCACTGGCGCACGGCACAGTTCCTAAACCAGAGGCAGATACGTTGGGCTGAGTTCTTTGCGAACTTCGACTTCCGCATAGAATATGTCCCGGGGGACACTAACATCATGGCGGACGCTCTCTCCCGTAAGCCACAGTACCTCGAAGAGGCAACGCCAGCAGCCGCCATGCACATCTTCGCACCAACAGTGTGGGCGTGCGCCGCGGCAACCGTGGACCTGGAGGCGGTGCGACGAGCGTTGCAGGATGACTCCTTCGCGCAAGCAAAGATGGCAGAGGTGCAAAGGGGCAAGGCAGCGGCCGACGGTTTCCAGCTAAGAGATGGATTGCTCATCCGTAAAGGGGCCATCTACGTGCCGGGAGACGACCTTCGCGCCAAGGTGCTGCAGCAGATGCACGACGCGCCCACTGCCGGGCACTTCGGCAAGGAGAAGACGGTGGAATTAGTCGCCAGGGATTTCTGGTGGCCTGGAATGAGAGGGGAGGTCGCGGACTACGTGGCGAGGTGTGACACCTGCCAGAGGGCCAAGCCAGTGCACAGACCGCCGGCCGGACTGTTGGAACCGCTGCAATCTCCGGTCGAACCTTGGGAAAGGGTGGCCCTGGACTTTGTCACGGATCTGCCCAGCTCGAGGGGCAAGACGGCAGTGCTGGTGGTGGTGGACCTGTTTTCCAAGATGGCACATTTCATTCCGTGTGCTAAGGTGGCCACGGCGGAGCAAACCGCCAAACTGTTCATAGACCACGTGTTCAAGGTTCACGGTCTGCCACGGTCTATTCTGTCCGACCGGGGGCGGCAGTTCATCTCGAATTTCTGGCAGAAGCTGATGGGCTTCCTGAACGTCAAGATCAACCTGGCGTCGGCGAGACACCCGCAGACCAACGGGCAAGCGGAGCGGGTCAATGCCATCATGCAGCAGTACCTGAGATGTTATGCAAATCAACAGCCGGCGACGTGGGTGGATTACCTGCCGCTTGCCGAGTTCGCCTACAACAACACGAAGCACGTGTCCACGGGGGTCACGCCGTTCTTCGCCAACAACGGGAGGCACCCCAGAACCTTCCCGGGACTGGAAAGAATGGGGGAGGGGGAGCCGCAGACAGCAGATGCGTTCGCGTCGGAGCTGCAGGAAGTCCACGATCAGCTGAGGCGCCACCTGGAGCTGGCCAAGCACGCATACAAGGTACAAGCGGACAAACACAGAAGGGTTGGCGAAGAGCTCCACGTGGGAGACTGGGTCTGGTTAGCAGCCCACGCAGTGCCGGCCAGGTCGTTGGCCAAGAAGAAACTAGGGCATAAACAACCTGGGGCCCTACCAAGTCGAAGAGCAGGTCAACCCGGTAGCTTTCAGACTGGCACTTCCGGAGGGTTCCAGAATGCATCCGGTATTCCACAGATCGGTGCTCACTCCCTACAAGGCACTGCACAGGTTCCAGGAACCCGGAACGGCGCCGAGTCCGGTCAGAGACAGAACAGGGCACGCGGGAGTGGCACAGAAGGAGCGCATCAACGAAGTCACGGAGATTTTGGACTCCAGATGGGGGGAAGAGGGGGTAGAATACTTTCTCGCCAAGGAGGGCACCCCGGCCAGTGCGAACAGCTGGGTGCCGGGCTACGCCTTGGACGAACTTCTGCTCAAAGACGAGTTTCATGCCCTCTTCCCACATAGACCAATGCCAGCAGACTTTTTCGACGACTGGCTTTTCACGCCCACGCTTTCGGCCAGCACGTTCCGGGGGTTCGACTCGGACGAGGACCCGACACGAGACGTCCGTTCCCCGGAGGGGTCACCCTCAGGATCTGCCTCAGAACCCTTGTATTGGTGGGACGATAGACCAGAGGAGCAGTTCCACAGAAAGTGGCTGGAAGGCCCAGGACGAGCAACGCCACCAGGAGGAAGTGAGGGAGAGACGGACATGGACGTTTTCGGGGACGACCCTGGTTTCGAGCACGGCGGCACAGAGATGGAAGCGGAGGTGACCGTCGTCGACGAGAGCAGGGAGGAAGACCCGGGAGACTTCAGATGGAGGCCCGCCACGGGAAGCGAACGATATCCGAAGTTCGTCCCTTTGACACAGCAGCACCCAGCTCCAGCACCGGAAGGAGGGGAGGGGGGAATGGGGGGCTTCGAGGGGGGGATGGATGTCAGGGGTTTAGGAGCAGAGGCAAGGGCAAGGGAGGAAACAGAGAGCGATGGGGAGGAGGCAGAAGAAAAGATGAGTGATGACGACGACCCGAGATCTCCGAGTCTTTCCAGTGAATCAGAGGATTCACAGAAAGGAGCACCAGTGGCCAGGGCAAGGGGGGAGTCTAGGGGGGCACCCCAGGAAGATAGAGCCAGAGGGGACTCAGAGGAGAGCAGTTGGAAATCGGGACCAGCGTCACCGCCAGAGAGCAGGGAAGAGGAAGGGAGCCAGGGGGCAAGCGCTGGCAGCTCACCACAGGAGGGAGGGCACAAGTCAGGAGTGGCCACACCTCCATCGGGGAGCGAAGAAACGGTTAAGCGGAAAGTGGAAGGTTGGGCGCGCGCGCCAAGTTCAAATGCACAGGAAGGCGGCGCAGTAAGCAGCCCGGAAAGGGAGCCAGGTCCTAAAGCCCGGCGCAAGGAGACAGGAGGGTCCGGGGGGTCAGCGTCAGAAGAATCCCGGAAGGAAGACACCCCGGGGGGTAGAGGGACCCAGAGGAGGACAGTCAGGCGGAAAAGGTGGAGCCGGGCTAGGATTTTAAGTTGCTGCACACGGGGCGGAGACTCAGACGGAGCTTCACCGATCTAGCTACTAGACGTAGAGTTGCACGCAGCAGCTTGAGAATGGAAACTGTAACTCAATAAAGAATTTTACTTAATGATCGCTGGCTAGCGTGATCCTCTGTGAGCTAGGATCTTCAAGCAGCTCTGACAGTTCGCTTTGCTATTTGTGGGTGAATGAAAAACAGTGCAATGCAAGCTTATTCGTCCTCTTTCTACTGACGTCGAACCAATACACCTATCCTTGATTTGAGATGATAACAAACATTTCAATATGCGATTTTTGGTTGAATGTGCATTCTAACCCCTAAAACAGCAATTTGAAATAAGCCCCATAAGTGCGTTATCATCTTATTCCTATGTAGATGGATGCCAAAATACCTTTTTGCTTTGGTTGTCGTGATTCTGGTGCACACCCAAAAAATACCACGCTGTCAGGGCTGCCGCCCAGTCCCAGCTCACATAGGACCAAGTCAGCCAGCGTTCAGTTTCAAAGAGTCTTTATTGGATTACAGGTTCCATTTCCAAACTGCAACGTGCAGCCCTACTTCTTCTAGGTCAGAACGACGAAGACCCGTCTGAGTCTCCGCCTCTAGCGCACCAGCTTAATACCCTAGCCTTGCTCCACCTCCTGCGCCTTTCCTTCCGTCTCTGGGTCCTCCTGCCCCCCTGGGTCTCTCCCTTCCTACTCTCTTCTGACGCGGACCCCCCTGACCCTTCCGCCTCCTTGCGGCGGGCTTTGGGACCCGGTTCACTCTCTGGGCTGCTGACTGCGCCAGCTTCCGTTACATTTGAACTTGGCGCGCGCGCCCAACTCTCCACTTTCCTCTTGATCGTTTCCTCGCTCCCCGAGGTGGGCGTGACTACTCCTGACTCATGCCCTCCCTCCTTCTGAAAGTCTCCGGAGCCCGATATCTGGTCCCCTTTCTCCCCGCTGCTCCCGGCTGGGAACGTGGGTCCCGATCTCCAACTGCTGCTTTCTGATCCCTCTCTGGACCCTTCTTCCTGGGGTGTCCCCCTGCTCTCCCCCCTTGCTCTGGCTGCTGGCGCTCCCTTCTGGGAATCCTCGGACTCGCTAGACAGGCTCGGTGATCTCGGGTCGTCATCCCCACTCATCCTTCCTTCGTATTCCTCCCCCTCGCTCTCTGTCTCCTCCCTTCTCTGCGTCTCTGCTCCTGAACCCCTGACACACGCGATATGAAATAAGCCCAATCGAAGCATATTCGTCTTCTTTCTACTCATATGTAAGCGGAAATATGGTGTTTTCTTATTTTGGTCTCTTTACATACACTTTGCGATTTCTGGGTAAATGTGCATTAACACCAAAGAACACTACTTTAACATAAGCGAAATCCAAGATAGTTCTTTCTGTGTAGATGGAACCCAAAACAACCTGTTTTGTTTTGTTGAGAATTATGACACTTCGCTTTGCTATTTATGGGTGAATGAACAACAACAGTGCAATGCAAGCTTATTCGTCCTCTTTCTATTGCCGTGGAACCAATATACCTATGGTTGATTTGGGCTCAAAACAAACATTTCGCTCTTCGATTTTTGGTTGAGTGTGCATTCTAGCCCCCAAAAAACCAATTTAAAATGAGCCCAAACAGAGCGTTATCATCTTCTTTTTATGTAGATGGAAGTGAAAACACCTTTTTGCTTTTTTTGCGTGATTCTGGTACACACCCAAAAAACACCATGCGAATTGAAGTAAGCCCAATGAAAACTTATTCGTCTTCTTTCTACGCACATGTTAGCGGAAATATAGGTTCACGGGCTGTAAAATCTCTGGGGACTGCGTCACTAACACGTCTGGCTGGGCCCCAGGGCCTCTTCCTCCAGCCAGACTGCGTCGTTTCCCTGCTGTGGTCCTCCTTGCTGCGTTGCTGCAGTCACCATTGCTGAAGCTGCAGTGAGCTTGTGGAGCCTCTGGGGACACTCTTTCGCCATATGCCCTGGCTCCTCACAGACGTAACACTTCCTGTTCCCTCTAGGAGGCTTCGCTTTCACTGCTGCCGGTGCTAGGGCTCTGGTTGCTGACTGAGCCCTTGCACCTCCAACCTCCATAGGTTCCACTCCTCCTCCTGGCGGAGGCGTGGATTGCGCACGAGCTGCTTCTCTGGGAAGGAAGGAGGAGCCCCTGGCTGGTTCGCGCCCTCCACGCCCTTCGTCCCTGCTCCACGAACGTTCTTCCAGCCGCACCCCCACTGCCAGTGCCCTCTGAACGACCTCCTGGGTGGTCCGGGGTCTCTCCCCCCTCGCGATCTCATCTTTAATCGAGCTGTGCAGCCCCTCCCAAAAGAGGTCTCTTACAGGGGCCGAATCTCTGTCCCATTCCAGGGCACTGACCAAAGCGAAAAAGCGGGCATGGTACTGCCTCACGCTGGCCCTCCCTTGCCTTAGTCCATGCACCTCCTTCCGGGCAAGATCCACGTCAATGCTTGATAAAAAACACCCATCCATCGCTTTAATAAAGGCATCCGCATTTTGGAGCGCCGGATCCTTATCTCTCCACAAATTGCGCAGCCATGCTTTAGCATCCCCATGCAAATGGGACATGATGAATCCCACTTTCTCTTGCTCATCTCTAAAGTCTTTATTCAGCAGTTGCAGTGCGCACAGTACGTCTGCTCTAAAGTTGGGATACTGTTGCAGGTTCCCATCGAAGTGAGAGACCAGACCGCCTGTTCGTCTCGCCAACCCAATTCCCTCCTGCCTGGGTGTCTGCTTTGTCAGCACGTCTAACCTGACCTGGAGATCCCTGCAGGCGGCAGCTGCCTCCTCCTCTCTCTTCCTGGATGCGAGAGCCTCGGCATTCAGTTGTGACACTGCTTTTCTGAGTTCCTCTATCTGCTGCTCAGCCGTCATGTCGGCTGCCGTTCGTGAGCTCGCTAGTAGGCACCTGCTTCTCTCCCCTCCTCGAGGCTGTAGATGCCCACAATTATGAGACGGAGCCTACTGTCAGAGCTGCTTGAAGATCCTAGCTCACAGAGGATCACGCTAGCCAGCGATCATTAAGTAAAAGTCTTTATTGAGTTACAGTTTCCATTCTCAAGCTGCTGCGTGCAACTCTACGTCTAGTAGCTAGATCGGCGAAGCTCCGTCTGAGTCTCCGCCCCGTGTGCAGCAACTTAATATCCTAGCCCGGCTCCACCTTTTCCGCCTGACTGTCCTCCTCTGGGTCCCTCTACCCCCCGGGGTGTCTTCCTTCCGGGATTCTTCTGACGCTGACCCCCCGGACCCTCCTGTCTCCTTGCGCCGGGCTTTAGGACCTGGCTCCCTTTCCGGGCTGCTTACTGCGCCGCCTTCCTGTGCATTTGAACTTGGCGCGCGCGCCCAACCTTCCACTTTCCGCTTAACCGTTTCTTCGCTCCCCGATGGAGGTGTGGCCACTCCTGACTTGTGCCCTCCCTCCTGTGGTGAGCTGCCAGCGCTTGCCCCCTGGCTCCCTTCCTCTTCCCTGCTCTCTGTTGGTGACGCTGGTCCCGATTTCCAACTGCTCTCCTCTGAGTCCCCTCTGGCTCTATCTTCCTGGGGTGCCCCCCTAGACTCCCCCCTTGCCCTGGCCACTGGTGCTCCTTTCTGTGAATCCTCTGATTCACTGGAAAGACTCGGAGATCTCGGGTCGTCGTCATCACTCATCTTTTCTTCTGCCTCCTCCCCTTCGCTCTCTGTTTCTTCCCTTGCCCTTGCCTCTGCTCCTAAACCCCTGACAACACCTTTTTGCTTTTTTTGCGTGATTCTGGTACACACCCAAAAAACACCATGCGAATTGAAGTAAGCCCAATCAAAGCTTATTCGTCTTCTTTCTACGCACATGTTAGCGGAAATATGGTGTTTTGTTATTTTGGTCTCATTACATACACTTTGCGATTTCTGGGTAAATGTGCATTAACACTAAAGAACACAACTTTGAAATAAGCTAAATCCAAGATTGTCCTTTCTGTGTAGATGGAACCCAAAACAACTCGTTTTGCTTTGTTGAGAATTATGACAGTTCGCTTTGCTATCTGTGGGTGAATGAACAGCAACAGTGCAATGCAAGCTTATTCGTCCTCTTTCTATTGACGTCGAACCAATACACCTATCCTTGATTTGAGATGATAACAAACATTTCAATATGCGATTTTTGGTTGAATGTGCATTCTAACCCCTAAAACAGCAATTTGAAATAAGCCCCATAAGTGCGTTATCATCTTATTCCTATGTAGATGGAAGCCAAAATACCTTTTTGCTTTGGTTGTGGTGATTCTGGTGCACACCCCAAAAATACCACGCTGTCAGGGGTTCAGGAGCAGAGACGCAGAGAAGGGAGGAGACAGAGAGCGAGGGGGAGGAATACGAAGGAAGGATGAGTGGGGATGACGACCCGAGATCACCGAGCCTGTCTAGCGAGTCCGAGGATTCCCAGAAGGGAGCGCCAGCAGCCAGAGCAAGGGGGGAGAGCAGGGGGACACCCCAGGAAAAAGGGTCCAGAGAGGGATCAGAAAGCAGCAGTTGGAGATCGGGACCCACGTTCCCAGCCGGGAGCAGCGGGGAGAAAGGGGACCAGATATCGGGCTCCGGAGACTTTCAGAAGGAGGGAGGGCATGAGTCAGGAGTAGTCACGCCCACCTCGGGGAGCGAGGAAACGATCAAGAGGAAAGTGGAGAGTTGGGCGCGCGCGCCAAGTTCAAATGTAACGGAAGCTGGCGCAGCCAGCAGCCCAGAGAGTGAACCGAGTCCCAAAGCCCGCCGCAAGGAGGCGGAAGGGTCAGGGGGGTCCGCGCCAGAAGAGAGTAGGAAAGGAGAGACCCAGGGGGGCACGAGGACCCAGAGACGGAAGGAAAGGCGCAGGAGGTGGAGCAAGGCTAGGGTATTAAGCTGGTGCGCTAGAGGCGGAGACTCAGACGGGTCTTCGTCGTTCTGACCTAGAAGAAGTAGGGCTGCACGTTGCAGTTTGGAAATGGAACCTGTAATCCAATAAAGACTCTTTGAAACTGAACGCTGGCTGACTTGGTCCTATGTGAGCTGGGACTGGGCGGCAGCCCTGACAGTAAGACCCGTCTGACAAGCTTCTGACACCTGATACCTCGCAGCGGAGACAGAAGCAGCTGGAGGAGGGGATCGGTGTGTGGGAGCAAGCTCACGACGGTTGGCAAAGATGACGGAAGCAGAGAAAGTTTCAGCGCTGCAACAGGCAGTTACCCAATTGAATGCGGAGGTACTGGCATCCAAGAAAAGGGAGGAGGATGTGGCAGCCGCCTACCGAGATCTCCACGCCAGGTTTGAAGCATGGGTTAAGCATGGGCAGCCAGGACCCAGACCGGAGGGGGTTGGGTTGGCACGGAGAGCAGGAGGGCTGGTGGCTCACTTCGATGGGAATTTACAACAGTACCCCAACTTTCGAGCAGATGTGATGTGCGCACTGCAACTGTTGGCAAAAGACTTTAGAGATGAGCAAGAGAAAGTGGGGTTTATACTGGCCCATTTGCATGGGGATGCGAAGGCGTGGCTGCGCAATTTGTGGAGGGATAAAGATCCGGCGCTTCAGAGTGCAGATGCCTTTATCAAAGCGATGGATGCATGTTTTTTGTTTACCATTGATGTGGATCTTGCCCGACGGGAGATTCATGGACTGAAACAAGGGAGGGCGAGCGTCCGACAGTACCACGCCCGCTTTTTTGCGCTGGTCAGTGCATTGGAATGGGACCGGGACTCGCCCCCAGTCAGGGACCTGTTCTGGGAGGGTCTAAGCCCTGCTGTTAAGGATGAAATTGCGAGGGGGGAGAGGCCCCGAAGCACGCAAGAAGTGGTCCAAAGGGCGCTGACTGTGGGGGTGAGGCTGGAAGAACGTCCATGGTGCAGAGATGAAGGACGTGGAGGGCGCGAAGCAGCGAGAAGTTTCTCTTTCGTTCCAAGGGAAGCAGCGCGTGCGCAATCCACACCTCCGCCAGGAGGGGGAGTGGAACCTATGGAAGTGGGAGGCGCCAGGGCTCAGTCAGCTAGCAGAGCCTCTGCACCGACAGCAGTCAAGACTAAACCTCCTAGAGGGACCAGGAAGTGTTACATATGCGAGAGTCCTCAACACTTGGCGAAAGAGTGTCCCCAGAGGAGCTCCAAGCACACTGCAGCCTCCGCAACGGTGAAAGTGGCCACACAATGCAGCGAAGCCCAGCAGGGAAACGACGATGTCTGGCTGGAGACAGAGGCACTGGGGCCCAGCCAGACGCATCAGTGAAGCAGTCCCCAGCGATATTGCAACCCACGGACCCCCTCCCACCCAAACCAGTAGTGCAACTCACAGCGTCTCTCCAGCTACCCAATGGAGTCACCATCGAAGTGCCGCTTTCTGTGGATTCTGGAAGCAACGCAGACTTTATAGCACAGGATTTTGTGGAGCAGCACGCTATAAAGCTGCTGCCTGCCACTCTGCCCCTGCAAGTCGTCACAGTGGATGGCAGAGAGTTGCTAGGGGGGCAGGTGGTGAAGCAGACGCCACCAATGGTGATGCAACTTGGTAACCACAGGGAAGTCATCAGTTTTAATGTCACCCGACTGTCGGACACGCCCATTGTGTTGGGCATGAGTTGGCTGGACAGGCACAGTCCAACGCTGGCTTGGTACCAGAGACAGCTGATCTTCGGCTCCTCTTACTGCGCAGAACACTGCATCCTGCCCAGGCAGGAGGGGGAGGAGGAGGACTCACAACTGCAGTTGGGAACGTTGCAAGCAGTTCCCCACAAATACGCGGACTTTCTGGAGGTCTTCTGCGAGAAAGAGGCAGACAAGCTACCACCGCACAGGCAATATGACTGCAAGATTGACCTCCTGCCAGGGGCGACGCTGCCGAAGGGAAAGCTATATTCCATGTCTGAGGACGAACTACAGGAACTCAAACAGTTCATCGATCACAATTTGCAGCGTGGTTTCATCCGGGAGTCCAGCGCAGTAGGGGGCAGTCCTGTTTTCTTCGTGAAGAAAAAGGACACGCCCCAAAAAAGATTGGTCGTGGATTACCGCCTCTTAAACAGAATGACCAAGCCCTCCGATTTCCCTATGCCCAGGATTGACGACCTGCTGGCGACGGTGCGCAAGGGACGCGTGTTCACCAAGTTGGACCTGCGAGGAGCGTACAATCTCATCCGTATGAGGGAGGGCGATGAGTGGAAGACAGCCATGTTCACGCCTCTGGGCACCTACGAATATAGAGTTATGCCTTTTGGATTGCAAAATGGCTCCCACGTTTTTCAAGCTTTTATGCATCACGTGTTGGCGGGACTCCTCTACAAGAAGTGCGTCTGCTTTCTGGATGACATCCTGATATTCTCTGACTCGCAGCAAGCACACGACCAGGACGTTCGGGAGGTGCTGAAGAGGCTGCAGCAGCATAGACTGTACGCCAAACTGGAGAAGTGCCAGTTCGACACGACGGAGGTGGATTTCTTGGGTTACAAGCTGTCGGACAAGGGGCTAGCCATGGACAGCGCCAAGGTTCGTGCGGTGTTGGATTGGAAGAGCCCGCGCAACCGGAAAGAGGTCCAGAGGTTTGTCGGATTCGCCAATTTCTATCGCAAGTTCATCAAGGGGTTCGCGATGCAGACGGCAGCTATTACGGACACGCTAAGCTCCAAGAAAAAGAAATTCATCTGGACGGAGCAGGCGGAGCGGTCCTTTCAGACACTCAAGCGTCTCTTCGCGTCGGAAGAGCAACTGCTGCATATCGACCCCAGCAGACCGCTGAGGGTGGAGACAGACGCGTCCGATAGAGCAGTGGGAGCGGTACTGCTGCAGAAGGACCCGCAGGGGGTCTGGAGGCCGGGGGCGTTCTACTCCAGAAAGCTCAACAAGTCGGAGCAGAACTACACCATCTGGGATAGGGAGCTGCTTGCCATTCATGCAGCTTTCAAGGCGTGGAGGCACTTCCTGATCGGCGCCAAGCACACGGTGCAGGTCTGCACGGACCACAAGAATCTGGAGCACTGGCGCACGGCTCGGTTCCTGAACCAGAGGCAGATCCGTTGGGCGGAGTTCTTTGCTGACTTCAATTTCCGAATTGAGTACGTCCCGGGCGACACCAACATCATGGCGGATGCCCTGTCCCGAAAACCGCAGTACCTCGAAGAGGCGACGCCAGCGGCGGCCATGCACATCTTCGCGCCAACAGCGTGGGCGTGCGCTTCAGCCACAGTAGACCTGGATGCGGTGCGAAGGGCGTTGACGGACGACTCATTCGCGCAGGCGAAGATGGCAGAGGTGCACAGGGGCACGGCGAAGGGCGACGAGTTCCAGATACGAGACGGCTTGCTCTTACGTAAAGGGGCCGTCTACGTGCCGGGAGACGAACTTCGCGCCCGGGTACTGCAGCAGCTGCACGACGCACCCACGGCCGGGCACTTTGGCACAGAAAAAACGGTGGAATTGGTCGCAAGAGACTTTTGGTGGCCCAGACTGAGGGGGGAAGTCGCGGACTACGTCGCGAGGTGCGACACCTGCCAGAGGGCCAAGCCGGTGCACAAACCACCGGCGGGACTGCTGGAACCGCTGCAAACGCCGTTTGAACCATGGGAGAGGGTGGCCCTGGACTTTGTCACGGATCTACCCAGCTCGAGAGGCAAGACAGCTGTACTAGTGGTGGTGGACTTGTTCACCAAGATGGCACATTTCATACCGTGTGCGAAGGTGGCCACGGCAGAACAAACAGCCAAATTGTTCATAGCTCACGTGTTCAAAGTGCACGGGCTGCCACGGTCTATACTGTCCGACCGCGGACGCCAGTTCATCTCGAATTTCTGGCAAAAGCTGATGGGCTTCCTGAACGTCAAGATCAACCTGACATCGGCAAGGCACCCGCAGACCAACGGGCAAGCGGAGAGGGTCAATGCCATCATGCAGCAGTACCTGAGATGCTATGCCAATCAACAGCCGGCGACGTGGGTGGATTACCTGCCGCTCGCCGAATTCGCCTACAACAACACGAAACACGTATCCACAGGGGTGACGCCGTTCTTCGCCAACAATGGGAGGAATCCCAGAACCTTCCCGGGACTGGACAGAGTGGGGGAAGGGGAACCACAGACGGCGGACGCTTTCGCATCTGAGTTGCAAGAGGTCCACGATCAACTCAGACGGCAGCTGGAGCTGGCGAAGCACGCATACAAGGTCCAAGCTGACAAGCACAGGCGAGTGGGCGAGGAGATCCGAGTGGGAGACTGGGTCTGGTTGGCAGCCCACGCGGTGCCGACCCGATCGTTAGCCAAGAGGAAGCTAGGGCACAAGCAACTCGGTCCATACAGAGTCGAAGCGCAGATCAACCCGGTGGCTTTCCGGCTGGTGCTACCAGAGGGTTCCAGGATGCATCCGGTGTTCCACAGGTCGGTGCTCACTCCCTACAGGGCACCGCACAGGTTCCAGGAACCAGGAACGGCACCGAGTCAGTCTCCGGAGCGGACGGAGGTGGGAAGATTGCCACAGCAGGACCCCATCAACGAAGTCACGGAGATTTTGGACTCCAGATGGGGGGAAGACGGAGTAGAATATCTACTAGCAAGGGAGGGCACCCGGGCCAGTACTAATAGCTGGGTGCCGGACTACGCCTTGGAGGAACCCCTGCTCAAGGATGAGTTTCATGCCCTTTTCCCACAAAGACCTATGCCAGCGGGCTTCTTCGACGACTGGTTGTTCACGCCCACGCTTTCCTCCAGCACGTTCCATGGCTTCGACTCGGAAGGGGAACCCGCACCGCGCACACGTTCCCCAGAGGGGTCACCGGAGGGTTCGGCGTCCGACAACTCGTATTGGTGGGACGATCGGCCAGAGGAGCAGTGGCGCCGGAAGTGGCAGGAGACACCAGGTCCAGCGACAGACGCAGAGACGGACATGGACGTTTGCGGGGAGGACCTTGGTTTCGAGCACGGCGGCACCGAGATGGAGGCGGAGGAGACCACCGTTGACGAACGCGGGGAGGAAGACTCGGAGGTCTTCAGTTGGCGGCCAGCAACGGGGAGCGAACTGTATCCGACATTCACTCCCGTGATGACGGAGCACCCACCAACCACCCTTGAAAGCGGGGAGGGGGGAAGGGGGGGCTTCGAGGGGGGGATGGATGTCAGGGGTTCAGGATCAGAGACGCAGAGAAGGGAGGAGACAGAGAGCGAGGGGGAGGAATACGAAGGAAGGATGAGTGGGGATGACGACCCGAGATCACCGAGCCTGTCTAGCGAGTCCGAGGATTCCCAGAAGGGAGCGCCAGCAGCCAGAGCAAGGGGGGAGAGCAGGGGGACACCCCAGGAAAAAGGATCCAGAGAGGGATCAGAAAGCAGCAGTTGGAGATCGGGACCCACGTTCCCAGCCGGGAGCAGCGGGGAGAAAGGGGACCAGATATCGGGCTCCGGAGACTTTCAGAAGGAGGGAGGGCATGAGTCAGGAGTAGTCACGCCCACCTCGGGGAGCGAGGAAACGATCAAGAGGAAAGTGGAGAGTTGGGCGCGCGCGCCAAGTTCAAATGTAACGGAAGCTGGCGCAGCCAGCAGCCCAGAGAGTGAACCGAGTCCCAAAGCCCGCCGCAAGGAGGCGGAAGGGTCAGGGGGGTCCGCGCCAGAAGAGAGTAGGAAAGGAGAGACCCAGGGGGGCAGGAGGACCCAGAGACGGAAGGAAAGGCGCAGGAGGTGGAGCAAGGCTAGGGTATTAAGCTGGTGCGCTAGAGGCGGAGACTCAGACGGGTCTTCGTCGTTCTGACCTAGAAGAAGTAGGGCTGCACGTTGCAGTTTGGAAATGGAACCTGTAATCCAATAAAGACTCTTTGAAACTGAACGCTGGCTGACTTGGTCCTATGTGAGCTGGGACTGGGCGGCAGCCCTGACACACGCGAATTGAAATAAGCCCAATCGAAGCATATTCGTCTTCCTATTACGCATATGTAAGCCGAAATATGGTGTTTTGTTATTTTGGTCTCTTTACATACACTTTGCGATTTCTGGGTAAATGTGCATTAACACTAAAGAACACGACTTTGAAATAAGCTAAATCCAAGATTGTCCTTTCTGTGTAGATGGAACCCAAAACAACTCGTTTTGCTTTGTTGAGAATTATGACAGTTCGCTTTGCTATTTGTGGGTGAATGAACAACAACAGTGCAATGCAAGCTTATTCGTTCTCTTTCTATTGACGTCGAACCAAAACACCTATGCTTGATTTGGGCTCAGAACAAACATTTCACTGCGATTTTGGGTTGAATGTGCATTCTAACCCTTAAAACACCTGTCAGGGGTTCAGGAGCAGAGACGCAGAGAAGGGAGGAGACAGAGAGCGAGGGGGAGGAATACGAAGGAAGGATGAGTGGGGATGACGACCCGAGATCACCGAGCCTGTCTAGCGAGTCCGAGGATTCCCAGAAGGGAGCGCCAGCAGCCAGAGCAAGGGGGGAGAGCAGGGGGACACCCCAGGAAGAAGGGTCCAGAGAGGGATCAGAAAGCAGCAGTTGGAGATCGGGACCCACGTTCCCAGCCGGGAGCAGCGGGGAGAAAGGGGACCAGATATCGGGCTCCGGAGACTTTCAGAAGGAGGGAGGGCATGAGTCAGGAGTAGTCACGCCCACCTCGGGGAGCGAGGAAACGATCAAGAGGAAAGTGGAGAGTTGGGCGCGCGCGCCAAGTTCAAATGTAACGGAAGCTGGCGCAGCCAGCAGCCCAGAGAGTGAACCGAGTCCCAAAGCCCGCCGCAAGGAGGCGGAAGGGTCAGGGGGGTCCGCGTCAGAAGAGAGTAGGAAAGGAGAGACCCAGGGGGGCAGGAGGACCCAGAGACGGAAGGAAAGGCGCAGGAGGTGGAGCAAGGCTAGGGTATTAAGCTGGTGCGCTAGAGGCGGAGACTCAGACGGGTCTTCGTCGTTCTGACCTAGAAGAAGTAGGGCTGCACGTTGCAGTTTGGAAATGGAACCTGTAATCCAATAAAGACTCTTTGAAACTGAACGCTGGCTGACTTGGTCCTATGTGAGCTGGGACTGGGCGGCAGCCCTGACAGTAAGACCCGTCTCTCAAGCTTCTGACACCTGATACCTCGCAGCGGAGACAGAAGCAGCTGGAGGAGGGGATCGGTGTGTGGGAGCAAGCTCACGACGGTTGGCAAAGATGACGGAAGCAGAGAAAGTTTCAGCGCTGCAACAGGCAGTTACCCAATTGAATGCGGAGGTACTGGCATCCAAGAAAAGGGAGGAGGATGCGGCAGCCGCCTACAGAGATCTCCACGCCAGGTTTGAAGCATGGGTTAAGCATGGGCAGCCAGGACCCAGACCGGAGGGGGTTGGGTTGGCACGGAGAGCAGGAGGGCTGGTGGCTCACTTCGATGGGAATTTACAACAGTACCCCAACTTTCGAGCAGATGTGATGTGCGCACTGCAACTGCTGGCAAAAGACTTTAGAGATGAGCAAGAGAAAGTGGGGTTTATACTGTCCCATTTGCATGGGGATGCGAAGGCGTGGCTGCGCAATTTGTGGAGGGATAAAGATCCGGCGCTTCAGAGTGCAGATGCCTTTATCAAAGCGATGGATGCATGTTTTTTGTCTACCATTGATGTGGATCTTGCCCGACGGGAGATTCATGGACTGAAACAAGGGAGGGCGAGCGTCCGACAGTACCACGCCCGCTTTTTTGCGCTGGTCAGTGCATTGGAATGGGACCGGGACTCGCCCCCAGTCAGGGACCTGTTCTGGGAGGGTCTCAGCGCAGCTGTGAAGGATGAAATTGCGAGGGGGGAGAGGCCCCGAAGCACGCAGGAGGTGGTCCAAAGGGCGCTGACTGTGGGGGTGAGGCTGGAAGAACGTCCATGGTGCAGAGATGAAGGACGTGGAGGGCGCGAAGCAGCGAGAAGTTTCTCTTTCGTTCCAAGGGAAGCAGCGCGTGCGCAATCCACACCTCCGCCAGGAGGGGGAGTGGAACCTATGGAGGTGGGAGGCGCCAGGGCTCAGTCAGCTAGCAGAGCCTCTGCACCGACAGCAGTCAAGACTAAACCTCCTAGAGGGACCAGGAAGTGTTACATATGCGAGAGCCCTCAACACTTGGCGAAAGAGTGTCCCCAGAGGAGCTCCAAGCACACTGCAGCCTCCGCAACGGTGAAAGTGGCCACACAATGCAGCGAAGCCCAGCAGGGAAACGACGATGTCTGGCTGGAGACAGAGGCACTGGGGCCCAGCCAGACGCATCAGTGAAGCAGTCCCCAGCGATATTGCAACCCACGGACCCCCTCCCACCCAAACCAGTAGTGCAACTCACAGCGTCTCTCCAGCTACCCAATGGAGTCACCATCGAAGTGCCGCTTTCTGTGGATTCTGGAAGCAACGCAGACTTTATAGCACAGGATTTTGTGGAGCAGCACGCTATAAAGCTGCTGCCTGCCACTCTGCCCCTGCAAGTCGTCACAGTGGATGGCAGAGAGTTGCTAGGGGGGCAGGTGGTGAAGCAGACGCCACCAATGGTGATGCAACTTGGTAACCACAGGGAAGTCATCAGTTTTAATGTCACCCGACTGTCGGACACGCCCATTGTGTTGGGCATGAGTTGGCTGGACAGGCACAGTCCAACGCTGGCTTGGTACCAGAGACAGCTGATCTTCGGCTCCTCTTACTGCGCAGAACACTGCATCCTGCCCAGGCAGGAGGGGGAGGAGGAGGACTCACAACTGCAGTTGGGAACGTTGCAAGCAGTTCCCCACAAATACGCGGACTTTCTGGAGGTCTTCTGCGAGAAAGAGGCAGACAAGCTACCACCGCACAGGCAATATGACTGCAAGATTGACCTCCTGCCAGGGGCGACGCTGCCGAAGGGGAAGCTATATTCCATGTCTGAGGACGAACTACAGGAACTCAAACAGTTCATCGATCACAATTTGCAGCGCGGTTTCATCCGGGAGTCCAGCGCAGTAGGGGGCAGTCCTGTTTTCTTCGTGAAGAAAAAGGACACGCCCCAAAAAAGATTGGTCGTGGATTACCGCCTCTTAAACAGAATGACCAAGCCCTCCGATTTCCCTATGCCCAGGATTGACGACCTGCTGGCGACGGTGCGCAAGGGACGCGTGTTCACCAAGTTGGACCTGCGAGGAGCGTACAATCTCATCCGTATGAGGGAGGGCGATGAGTGGAAGACAGCCATGTTCACGCCTCTGGGCACCTACGAATATAGAGTTATGCCTTTTGGATTGCAAAATGGCTCCCACGTTTTTCAAGCTTTTATGCATCACGTGTTGGCGGGACTCCTCTACAAGAAGTGCGTCTGCTTTCTGGATGACATCCTGATATTCTCTGACTCGCAGCAAGCACACGACCAGGACGTTCGGGAGGTGCTGAAGAGGCTGCAGCAGCATAGACTGTACGCCAAACTGGAGAAGTGCCAGTTCGACACGACGGAGGTGGATTTCTTGGGTTACAAGCTGTCGGACAAGGGGCTAGCCATGGACAGCGCCAAGGTTCGTGCGGTGTTGGATTGGAAGAGCCCGCGCAACCGGAAAGAGGTCCAGAGGTTTGTCGGATTCGCCAATTTCTATCGCAAGTTCATCAAGGGGTTCGCGATGCAGACGGCAGCTATTACGGACACGCTAAGCTCCAAGAAAAAGAAATTCATCTGGACGGAGCAGGCGCAGCGGTCCTTTCAGACACTCAAGCGTCTCTTCGCGTCGGAAGAGCAACTGCTGCATATCGACCCCAGCAGACCGCTGAGGGTGGAGACAGACGCGTCCGATAGAGCAGTGGGAGCGGTACTGCTGCAGAAGGACCCGCAGGGGGTCTGGAGGCCGGGGGCGTTCTACTCCAGAAAGCTCAGCAAGTCGGAGCAGAACTACACCATCTGGGATAGGGAGCTGCTTGCCATTCATGCAGCTTTCAAGGCGTGGAGGCACTTCCTGATCGGCGCCAAGCACACGGTGCAGGTCTGCACGGACCACAAGAAGCTGGAGCACTGGCGCACGGCTCGGTTCCTGAACCAGAGGCAGATCCGTTGGGCGGAGTTCTTTGCTGACTTCAATTTCCGAATTGAGTACGTCCCGGGCGACACCAACATCATGGCGGATGCCCTGTCCCGAAAACCGCAGTACCTCGAAGAGGCGACGCCAGCGGCGGCCATGCACATCTTCGCGCCAACAGCGTGGGCGTGCGCTTCAGCCACAGTAGACCTGGATGCGGTGCGAAGGGCGTTGACGGACGACTCATTCGCGCAGGCGAAGATGGCAGAGGTGCACAAGGGCACGGCGAAGGGCGATGAGTTCCAGATACGAGACGGCTTGCTCTTACGTAAAGGGGCCGTCTACGTGCCGGGAGACGAACTTCGCGCCCGGGTACTGCAGCAGCTGCACGACGCACCCACGGCCGGGCACTTTGGCACAGAAAAAACGGTGGAATTGGTCGCAAGAGACTTTTGGTGGCCCAGACTGAGGGGGGAAGTCGCGGACTACGTCGCGAGGTGCGACACCTGCCAGAGGGCCAAGCCGGTGCACAAACCACCGGCGGGACTGCTGGAACCGCTGCAAACGCCGTTTGAACCATGGGAGAGGGTGGCCCTGGACTTTGTCACGGATCTACCCAGCTCGAGAGGCAAGACAGCTGTACTAGTGGTGGTGGACTTGTTCACCAAGATGGCACATTTCATACCGTGTGCGAAGGTGGCCACGGCAGAACAAACAGCCAAATTGTTCATAGATCACGTGTTCAAAGTGCACGGGCTGCCACGGTCTATACTGTCCGACCGCGGACGCCAGTTCATCTCGAATTTCTGGCAAAAGCTGATGGGCTTCCTGAACGTCAAGATCAACCTGACATCGGCAAGGCACCCGCAGACCAACGGGCAAGCGGAGAGGGTCAATGCCATCATGCAGCAGTACCTGAGATGCTATGCCAATCAACAGCCTGCGACGTGGGTGGATTACCTGCCGCTCGCCGAATTCGCCTACAACAACACGAAACACGTATCCACAGGGGTGACGCCGTTCTTCGCCAACAATGGGAGGAATCCCAGAACCTTCCCGGGACTGGACAGAGTGGGGGAAGGGGAACCACAGACGGCGGACGCTTTCGCATCTGAGTTGCAAGAGGTCCACGATCAACTCAGACGGCAGCTGGAGCTGGCGAAGCACGCATACAAGGTCCAAGCTGACAAGCACAGGCGAGTGGGCGAGGAGATCCGAGTGGGAGACTGGGTCTGGTTGGCAGCCCACGCGGTGCCGACCCGATCGTTAGCCAAGAGGAAGCTAGGGCACAAGCAACTCGGTCCATACCGAGTCGAAGCGCAGATCAACCCGGTGGCTTTCCGGCTGGTGCTACCAGAGGGTTCCAGGATGCATCCGGTGTTCCACAGGTCGGTGCTCACTCCCTACAGGGCACCGCACAGGTTCCAGGAACCAGGAACGGCACCGAGTCAGTCTCCGGAGCGGACGGAGGTGGGAAGATTGCCACAGCAGGACCCCATCAACGAAGTCACGGAGATTTTGGACTCCAGATGGGGGGAAGACGGAGTAGAATATCTACTAGCAAGGGAGGGCACCCGGGCCAGTACTAATAGCTGGGTGCCGGACTACGCCTTGGAGGAACCCCTGCTCAAGGATGAGTTTCATGCCCTTTTCCCACACAGACCTATGCCAGCGGGCTTCTTCGACGACTGGTTGTTCACGCCCACGCTTTCCTCCAGCACGTTCCATGGCTTCGACTCGGAAGGGGAACCCGCACCGCGCACACGTTCCCCAGAGGGGTCACCGGAGGGTTCGGCGTCCGACAACTCGTATTGGTGGGACGATCGGCCAGAGGAGCAGTGGCGCCGGAAGTGGCAGGAGACACCAGGTCCAGCGACAGACGCAGAGACGGACATGGACGTTTGCGGGGAGGACCTTGGTTTCGAGCACGGCGGCACCGAGATGGAGGCGGAGGAGACCACTGTTGACGAACGCGGGGAGGAAGACTCGGAGGTCTTCAGTTGGCGGCCAGCAACGGGGAGCGAACTGTATCCGACATTCACTCCCGTGATGACGGAGCACCCACCAACCACCCTTGAAAGCGGGGAGGGGGGAAGGGGGGGCTTCGAGGGGGGGATGGATGTCAGGGGTTCAGGAGCAGAGACGCAGAGAAGGGAGGAGACAGAGAGCGAGGGGGAGGAATACGAAGGAAGGATGAGTGGGGATGACGACCCGAGATCACCGAGCCTGTCTAGCGAGTCCGAGGATTCCCAGAAGGGAGCGCCAGCAGCCAGAGCAAGGGGGGAGAGCAGGGGGACACCCCAGGAAGAAGGGTCCAGAGAGGGATCAGAAAGCAGCAGTTGGAGATCGGGACCCACGTTCCCAGCCGGGAGCAGCGGGGAGAAAGGGGACCAGATATCGGGCTCCGGAGACTTTCAGAAGGAGGGAGGGCATGAGTCAGGAGTAGTCACGCCCACCTCGGGGAGCGAGGAAACGATCAAGAGGAAAGTGGAGAGTTGGGCGCGCGCGCCAAGTTCAAATGTAACGGAAGCTGGCGCAGCCAGCAGCCCAGAGAGTGAACCGAGTCCCAAAGCCCGCCGCAAGGAGGCGGAAGGGTCAGGGGGGTCCGCGTCAGAAGAGAGTAGGAAAGGAGAGACCCAGGGGGGCAGGAGGACCCAGAGACGGAAGGAAAGGCGCAGGAGGTGGAGCAAGGCTAGGGTATTAAGCTGGTGCGCTAGAGGCGGAGACTCAGACGGGTCTTCGTCGTTCTGACCTAGAAGAAGTAGGGCTGCACGTTGCAGTTTGGAAATGGAACCTGTAATCCAATAAAGACTCTTTGAAACTGAACGCTGGCTGACTTGGTCCTATGTGAGCTGGGACTGGGCGGCAGCCCTGACAACACCAATTTGAAATAAGCCGCATAGGTGCGTTAATATCTTATTCCTATGTAGATGGATGCCAGAATACCTTTTTGCTTTGGTTGTGGTGATTCTGGTGCACACCCAAAAAATACCACGCGAATTGAAATAAGCCCAATCGAAGCATATTCGTCTTCTTTCAAGGCATATGTAAGCGGAAATATGGTGTTTTGTTATTTTGGTCTCATTGCATACTCTCCTAATTCTGGGTAAATGTGCATTAACACCAAAGAACACGACATTGAAATAAGCTAAATCCAAGATTGTCCTTTCTGTGTAGATGGAACCCAAAACAACTCGTTTTTGCTTTGTTGAGAATTATGACAGTTCGCTTTGCTATTTGTGGGTGAATGAAAAACAGTGCAATGCAAGCTTATTCGTCCTCTTTCTACTGACGTCGAACCAATACACCTATCCTTGATTTGAGATGATAACAAACATTTCAATATGCGATTTTTGGTGAATGTGCATTCTAACCCCTAAAACAGCAATTTGAAATAAGCCCCATAAGTGCGTTATCATCTTATTCCTATGTAGATGGATGCCAAAATACCTTTTTGCTTTGGTTGTCGTGATTCTGGTGCACACCCCAAAAATACCACGCGATATGAAATAAGCCCAATCGAAGCATATTCGTCTTCTTTCTACTCATATGTAAGCGGAAATATGGTGTTTTCTTATTTTGGTCTCTTTACATACACTTTGCGATTTCTGGGTAAATGTGCATTAACACCAAAGAACACTACTTTAACATAAGCGAAATCCAAGATAGTTCTTTCTGTGTAGATGGAACCCAAAACAACCTGTTTTGTTTTGTTGAGAATTATGACACTTCGCTTTGCTATTTGTGGGTGAATGAACAACAACAGTGCAATGCAAGCTTATTCGTCCTCTTTCTATTGCCGTGGAACCAATATACCTATGGTTGATTTGGGCTCAAAACAAACATTTCGCTCTTCGATTTTTGGTTGAGTGTGCATTCTAACCCCCAAAAAACCAATTTAAAATGAGCCCAAACAGAGCGTTTTCATCTTATTTTTATGTAGATGGAAGTGAAAACACCTTTTTGCTTTTTTTGCGTGATTCTGGTACACACCCAAAAAACACCATGCGAATTGAAGTAAGCCCAATCGAAGCATATTCGTCTTCTTTCAAGGCATATGTAAGCGGAAATATGCTGTTTTGTTATTTTGGTCTCATTGCATACACTGCGATTTCTGGGTAAATGTGCATTAACACCAAGGAAAACGACTTTGAAATAAGCGAAATCCAAGATTGTTCTTTCTGTGTAGATGGAACCCAAAACAACCTGTTTTGTTTTGTTGAGAATTATGACAGTACGCTTTGCTATTTGTGGGTGAATGAACAGCAACAGTGCAATGCAAGCTTATTCGTCCTCTTTCTATTGACGTCGAACCAATACACCTATCCTTGATTTGAGATGATAACTGTCAGAGCTGCTTGAAGATCCTAGCTCACAGAGGATCACGCTAGCCAGCGGTCATTAAGTAAAAGTCTTTATTGAATTACAGTTTCCATTCTCACGCTGCTGCGCGCAACTCTACGCCTAGTAGCTAGGTCGGCGAAGCTCCGTCTGAGTCTCCGCCCTGTGTGCACCAACTTAATATCCTAGCCTTGCTCCACCTTTTCCTCCTGACTGTCCTCCTCTGGGTCCCTCTACCCCCCGGGGCTTCTTCCTTCCGGGATTCTTCTGACGCTGACCCAGACCCTCCTGCCTCCTTGCGCCGGGCTTTAGGACCTGGCTCTCTTTCGGGGCTGCTTACTGCGCCGCCTTCCTCTGCATTTGAACTTGGCGCGCGCGCCCAACCTTCCACTTTCCTCTCAACCGTTTCTTCGCTCCCCGATGGAGGTGTGGCCATCCCCGACTCATGTCCTCCCTCCTGTGGAGGTGTGGCCACTCCTGACTCATGTCCTCCCTCCTGTGGTGAGCTGCCAGCGCTTCCCCCCCTGGCTCCCTTCCTCTTCCCTGCTTCCTGGCGGTGACGCTGGTCCCGATTTCCAGCTGCTCCCCCCTGAGTCCTCTCTGGCTCTGTCTTCCTGGGGTGCCCCCCTAGACTCCCCCCTTGCCCTCGCCACTGGTGCTCCTTTCTGTGAATCCTCTGATTCACTGGAAAGACTAGGAGATCTCGGGTCGTCGTCGTCACTCATCTTTTCTTCTGCCTCCTCCCCTTCGCTCTCTGTTTCCTCCCTTGCCCGTGCTTCTGCTCCTAAACCCCTGACAATAACAAACATTTCAATATGCGATTTTTGGTTGAATGTGCATTCTAACCCCTAAAACACCAAGTTGAAATAAGCCCCATAAGTGCGTTATCATCTTATTCCTATGTAGATGGAAGCCAAAATACCTTTTTGCTTTGGTTGTCGTGATTCTGGTGCACACCCAAAAAATACCACGCGAATTGAAATAAGCCCAATCGAAGCATATTCGTCTTCTTTCTACTCATATGTAAGCGGAAATATGGTGTTTTCTTATTTTGGTCTCTTTACATACACTTTGCGATTTCTGGGTAAATGTGCATTAACACCAAAGAACACTACTTTAACATAAGCAAAATCCAAGATAGTTCTTTCTGTGTAGATGGAACCCAAAACAACCTGTTTTGTTTTGTTGAGAATTATGACACTTCGCTTTGCTATTTGTGGGTGAATGAACAACAACAGTGCAATGCAAGCTTATTCGTCCTCTTTCTATTGCCGTGGAACCAATATACCTATGGTTGATTTGGGCTCAAAACAAACATTTCGCTCTTCGATTTTTGGTTGAGTGTGCATTCTAGCCCCCAAAAAACCAATTTAAAATGAGCCCAAACAGAGCGTTATCATCTTCTTTTTATGTAGATGGAAGTGAAAACACCTTTTTGCTTTTTTTGCGTGATTCTGGTACACACCCAAAAAACACCATGCGAATTGAAGTAAGCCCAATCAAAGCTTATTCGTCTTCTTTCTACGCACATGTTAGCGGAAATATGGTGTTTTGTTATTTTGGTCTCTTTACATACACTTTGCGATTTCTGGGTAAATGTGCATTAACACCAAAGAACCCGACATTGAAATAAGCTAAATCCAAGATTGTCCTTTCTGTGTAGATGGAACCCAAAACAACTCGTTTTGCTTTGTTGAGAATTATGACAGTTCGCTTTGCTATTTGTGGGTGAATGAACAGCAACAGTGCAATGCAAGCTTATTCGTCCTCTTTCTATTGACGTCGAACCAATACACCTATCCTTGATTTGAGATGATAACAAACATTTCAATATGCGATTTTTGGTTGAATGTGCATTCTAACCCCTAAAACACCAAGTTGAAATAAGCCCCATAAGTGCGTTATCATCTTATTCCTATGTAGATGGAAGCCAAAATACCTTTTTACTTTGGTTGTGGTGATTCTGGTGCACACCCAAAAAATACCACGCGAATTGAAATAAGCCCAATCGAAGCATATTCGTCTTCCTATTACGCATATGTAAGCCGAAATATGGTGTTTTGTTATTTTGGTCTCTTTACATACACTTTGCGATTTCTGGGTAAATGTGCATTAACACTAAAGAACACGACTTTGAAATAAGCTAAATCCAAGATTGTCCTTTCTGTGTAGATGGAACCCAAAACAACTCGCTTTGCTTTGTTGAGAATTATGACAGTTCGCTTTGCTATTTGTGGGTGAATGAAAAACAGTGCAATGCAAGCTTATTCGTCCTCTTTCTACTGACGTCGAACCAATACACCTGTGCTTGATTTGGGCTCAGAACAAACATTTCACTGCGATTTTTGGTTGAATGTGCATTCTAACCCCTAAAACAGCAATTTGAAATAAGCCCCATAAGTGCGTTATCATCTTATTCCTATGTAGATGGAAGCCAAAATACCTTTTTGCTTTGGTTGTGGTGATTCTGGTGCATACCCAAAAAATACCACGCGAATTGAAATAAGCCCAATCGAAGCATATTCGTCTTCCTGCTCCACCAGCCGGAAAGCCACCGGGTTGATCTGCGCTTCGACTCGGTATGGACCGAGTTGCTTGTGCCCTAGCTTCCTTTTGGCTAACGATCGGGTCGGCACCGCGTGGGCTGCCAACCAGACCCAGTCTCCCACTCGTATCTCCTCGCCAACTCGCCTGTGCTTGTCAGCTTGGACCTTGTATGCGTGCTTCGCCAGCTCCAGCTGCCGTCTGAGTTGATCGTGGACCTCTTGCAACTCCGATGCGAAAGCGTCCGCCGTCTGTGGTTCCCCTTCCCCCACTCTGTCCCGTCCCGGGAAGGTTCTGGGATTCCTCCCATTGTTGGCGAAGAACGGCGTCACCCCTGTGGATACGTGTTGCGTGTTGTTGTAGGCGAATTCGGCGAGCGGCAGGTAATCCACCCACGTCGCAGGCTGTTGATTGGCATAGCATCTCAGGTACTGTTGCATGATGGCATTGACCCTCTCCGCTTGCCCGTTGGTCTGCGGGTGCCTTGCCGATGTCAGGTTGATCTTGACGTTCAGGAAGCCCATCAGCTTTTGCCAGAAATTTGAGATGAACTGGCGTCCGCGGTCGGACAGTATAGACCGCGGCAGCCCGTGCACTTTGAACACGTGATCTATGAACAATTTGGCTGTTTGTTCTGCCGTGGCCACCTTCGCACACGGTATGAAATGTGCCATCTTGGTGAACAAGTCCACCACCACTAGTACAGCTGTCTTGCCCCTCGAGCTGGGTAGATCCGTGACAAAGTCCAGGGCCACTCTCTCCCATGGTTCAAACGGCGTTTGCAGCGGTTCCAGCAGTCCCGCCGGTGGTTTGTGCACCGGCTTGGCCCTCTGGCAGGTGTCGCACCTCGCGACGTAGTCCGCGACTTCCCCCCTCAGTCTGGGCCACCAAAAGTCTCTTGCGACAAATTCCACCGTTTCTTCTGTGCCAAAGTGCCCGGCCGTGGGTGCGTCGTGCAGCTGCTGCAGTACCCGGGCGCGCAGTTCGTCTCCCGGCACGTAGACGGCCCCTTTACGTAAGAGCAAGCCGTCTCGTATCTGGAACTCGTCGCCCTTCGCCGTGCCCTTGTGCACCTCTGCCATCTTCGCCTGCGCGAATGAGTCGTCCGTCAACGCCCGTCGCACCGCATCCATGTCTACTGTGGCTGAAGCGCACGCCCACGCTGTTGGCGCGAAGATGTGCATGGCCGCCGCTGGCGTCGCCTCTTCGAGGTACTGCGGTTTTCGGGACAGGGCATCCGCCATGATGTTGGTGTCGCCCGGGACGTATTCAATTCGGAAATTGAAGTCAGCAAAGAACTCCGCCCAACGGATCTGCCTCTGGTTCAGGAACCGAGCCGTGCGCCAGTGCTCCAGCTTCTTGTGGTCCGTGCAGACCTGCACCGTGTGCTTGGCGCCGATCAGGAAGTGCCTCCACGCCTTGAAAGCTGCATGAATGGCAAGCAGCTCCCTATCCCAGATGGTGTAGTTCTGCTCCGACTTGCTGAGCTTTCTGGAGTAGAACGCCCCCGGCCTCCAGACCCCCTGCGGGTCCTTCTGCAGCAGTACCGCTCCCACTGCTCTATCGGACGCGTCTGTCTCCACCCTCAGCGGTCTGCTGGGGTCGATATGCAGCAGTTGCTCTTCCGACGCGAAGAGACGCTTGAGTGTCTGAAAGGACCGCTCCGCCTGCTCCGTCCAGATGAATTTCTTTTTCTTGGAGCTTAGCGTGTCCGTAATAGCTGCCGTCTGCATCGCGAACCCCTTGATAAACTTGCGATAGAAATTGGCGAATCCGACAAACCTCTGGACCTCTTTCCGGTTGCGCGGGCTCTTCCAATCCAACACCGCACGAAACTTGGCGCTGTCCATGGCTAGCCCCTTGTCCGACAGCTTGTAACCCAAGAAATCCACCTCCGTCGTGTCGAACTGGCACTTCTCCAGTTTGGCGTACAGTCTATGCTGCTGCAGCCTCTTCAGCACCTCCCGAACGTCCTGGTCGTGTGCTTGCTGCGAGTCAGAGAATATCAGGATGTCATCCAGAAAGCAGACGCACTTCTTGTAGAGGAGTCCCGCCAACACGTGATGCATAAAAGCTTGAAAACAGTGAGAACCGTTTTGCAAACCAAACGGCATCACTCTGTATTCGTAGGTGCCCAGAGGCGTGAACATGGCTGTCTTCCACTCATCGCCCTCCCTCATGCGGATGAGATTGTACGCTCCTCGCAGGTCCAACTTGGTGAACACGCGTCCGTTGCGCACCGTCGCCAGCAGGTCGTCAATCCTGGGCATAGGGAAATCGGAGGGCTTGGTCATTCTGTTTAAGAGGCGGTAATCCACGACCAATCTTTTTTGGGGCGTGTCCTTTTTCTTCACGAAGAAAACAGGACTGCCCCCTACTGCGCTGGACTCCCGGATGAAACCGCGCTGCAAATTGTGATCGATGAACTGTTTGAGTTCCTGTAGTTCGTCCTCAGACATGGAATATAGCTTCCCCTTCGGCAGCGTCGCCCCTGGCAGGAGGTCAATCTTGCAGTCATATTGCCTGTGCGGTGGTAGCTTGTCTGCCTCTTTCTCGCAGAAGACCTCCAGAAAGTCCGCGTATTTGTGGGGAACTGCTTGCAACGTTCCCAACTGCAGTTGTGAGTCCTCCTCCTCCCCCTCCTGCCTGGGCAGGATGCAGTGTTCTGCGCAGTAAGAGGAGCCGAAGATCAGCTGTCTCTGGTACCAAGCCAGCGTTGGACTGTGCCTGTCCAGCCAACTCATGCCCAACACAATGGGCGTGTCCGACAGTCGGGTGACATTAAAACTGATGACTTCCCTGTGATTACCAAGTTGCATCACCATTGGTGACGTCTGCTTCACCACCTGCCCCCCTAGCAACTCTCTGCCATCCACTGTGACGACTTGCAGGGGCAGAGTGGCAGGCAGCAGCTTTATAGCGTGCTGCTCCACAAAATCCTGTGCTATAAAGTCTGCGTTGCTTCCAGAATCCACAGAAAGCGGCACTTCGATGGTGACTCCATTGGGTAGCTGGAGAGACGCTGTGAGTTGCACTACTGGTTTGGGTGGGAGGGGGTCCGTGGGTTGCAATATCGCTGGGGACTGCTTCACTGATGCGTCTGGCTGGGCCCCAGTGCCTCTGTCTCCAGCCAGACATCGTCGTTTCCCTGCTGAGCTTCGCTGCATTGCGTGGCCTCTTTCACCGTTGCGGAGGCTGCAGTGTGCTTGGAGCTCCTCTGGGGACACTCTTTCGCCAAGTGTTGAGGGCTCTCGCATATGTAACACTTCCTGGTCCCTCTAGGAGGTTTAGTCTTGACTGCTGTCGGTGCAGAGTCTCTGCTAGCTGACTGAGCCCTGGCGCCTCCCACTTCCATAGGTTCCACTCCCCCTCCTGGCGGAGGTGTGGATTGCGCACGCGCTGCTTCCCTTGGAACGAAAGAGAAACTTCTCGCTGCTTCGCGCCCTCCACGTCCTTCATCTCTGCACCATGGACGTTCTTCCAGCCTCACCCCCACAGTCAGCGCCCTTTGGACCACCTCCTGCGTGCTTCGGGGCCTCTCCCCCCTCGCAATTTCATCCTTCACAGCAGAGCTGAGACCCTCCCAGAACAGGTCCCTGACTGGGGGCGAGTCCCGGTCCCATTCCAATGCACTGACCAGCCCAAAAAAGCGGGCGTGGTACTGCCGGACGCTCGCCCTCCCTTGTTTCAGTCCATGAATCTCCCGTCGGGCAAGATCCACATCAATGGTAGACAAAAAACATGCATCCATCGCTTTGATAAAGGCATCTGCACTCTGAAGCGCCGGATCTTTATCCCTCCACAAATTGCGCAGCCACGCTTTCGCATCCCCATACAAATGGGACAGTATAAACCCCACTTTCTCTTCCTCATCTCTAAAGTCTTTTGCCAGCAGTTGCAGTGCGCACATCACATCTGCTCGAAAGTTGGGGTACTGTTGTAAATTCCCATCGAAGTGAGCCACCAGCCCTCCTGCTCTCCGTGCCAACCCAACCCCCTCCGGTCTGGGTCCTGGCTGCCCATGCTTAACCCATGCTTCAAACCTGGCGTGGAGATCTCGGTAGGCGGCTGCCGCATCCTCCTCCCTTTTCTTGGATGCCAGTACCTCCGCATTCAATTGGGTAACTGCCTGTTGCAGCGCTGAAACTTTCTCTGCTTCCGTCATCTTTGCCAACCGTCGTGAGCTTGCTCCCACACACCGATCCCCTCCTCCAGCTGCTTCTGTCTCCGCTGCGAGGTATCAAGTGTCAGAAGCTTTGTGAGGCGGGTCTTACTGTCAGGGCTGCCGCCCAGTCCCAGCTCACATAGGACCAAGTCAGCCAGCGTTCAGTTTCAAAGAGTCTTTATTGGATTACAGGTTCCATTTCCAAACTGCAACGTGCAGCCCTACTTCTTCTAGGTCAGAACGACGAAGACCCGTCTGAGTCTCCGCCTCTAGCGCACCAGCTTAATACCCTAGCCTTGCTCCACCTCCTGCGCCTTTCCTTCCGTCTCTGGGTCCTCCTGCCCCCCTGGGTCTCTCCCTTCCTACTCTCTTCTGACGCGGACCCCCCTGACCCTTCCGCCTCCTTGCGGCGGGCTTTGGGACCCGGTTCACTCTCTGGGCTGCTGACTGTGCCAGCTTCCGTTACATTTGAACTTGGCGCGCGCACCCAACTCTCCACTTTCCTCTTGATCGTTTCCTCGCTCCCCGAGGTGGGCGTGACTACTCCTGACTCATGCCCTCCCTCCTTCTGAAAGTCTCCGGAGCCCGATATCTGGTCCCCTTTCTCCCCGCTGCTCCCGGCTGGGAACGTGGGTCCCGATCTCCAACTGCTGCTTTCTGATCCCTCTCTGGACCCTTCTTCCTGGGGTGTCCCCCTGCTCTCCCCCCTTGCTCTGGCTGCTGGCGCTCCCTTCTGGGAATCCTCGGACTCGCTAGACAGGCTCGGTGATCTCGGGTCGTCATCCCCACTCATCCTTCCTTCGTATTCCTCCCCCTCGCTCTCTGTCTCCTCCCTTCTCTGCGTCTCTGCTCCTGAACCCCTGACACACATGTTAGCGGAAATATGGTGTTTTGTTATTTTGGTCTCATTACATACACTTTGCGATTTCTGGGTAAATGTGCATTAATAAAGAACACAACTTTGAAATAAGCTAAATCCAAGATTGTCCTTTCTGTGTAGATGGAACCCAAAACAACTCGTTTTGCTTTGTTGAGAATTATGACAGTTCGCTTTGCTATTTGTGGGTGAATGAACAGCAACAGTGCAATGCAAGCTAATTCGTCCTCTTTCTATTGACGTCGAACAAATACACCAATCCTTGATTTGAGATGATAACAAACATTTCAATATGCGATTTTTGGTTGAATGTGCATTCTAACCCCTAAAACAGCAATTTGAAATAAGCCCCATAAGTGCGTTATCATCTTATTCCTATGTAGATGGAAGCCAAAATACCTTTTTGCTTTGGTTGTGGTGATTCTGGTGCACACCCAAAAAATACCACGCGAATTGAAATAAGCCCAATCGAAGCATATTCGTCTTCCTATTACGCATATGTAAGCCGAAATATGGTGTTTTGTTATTTTGGTCTCTTTACATACACTTTGCGATTTCTGGGTAAATGTGCATTAACACTAAAGAACACGACTTTGAAATAAGCTAAATCCAAGATTGTCCTTTCTGTGTAGATGGAACCCAAAACAACTCGTTTTGCTTTGTTGAGAATTATGACAGTTCGCTTTGCTATTTGTGGGTGAATGAACAGCAACAGTGCAATGCAAGCTTATTCGTCCTCTGTCTATTGACGTCGAACCAATACACCTATCCTTGATTTGAGATGATAACAAACATTTCAATATGCGATTTTTGGTTGAATGTGCATTCTAACCCATAAAACAGCAATTTGAAATAAGCCCCATAAGTGCGTTATCATCTTATTCCTATGTAGATGGATGCCAAAATACCTTTTTGCTTTGGTTGTCGTGATTCTGGTGCACACCCAAAAAATACCACGCGATATGAAATAAGCCCAATCGAAGCATATTCGTCTTCTTTCTACTCATATGTAAGCGGAAATATGGTGTTTTCTTATTTTGGTCTCTTTACATACACTTTGCGATTTCTGGGTAAATGTGCATTAACACCAAAGAACACTACTTTAACATAAGCGAAATCCAAGATAGTTCTTTCTGTGTAGATGGAACCCAAAACAACCTGTTTTGTTTTGTTGAGAATTATGACACTTCGCTTTGCTATTTGTGGGTGAATGAACAACAACAGTGCAATGCAAGCTTATTCGTCCTCTTTCTATTGCCGTGGAACCAATATACCTATGGTTGATTTGGGCTCAAAACAAACATTTCGCTCTTCGATTTTTGGTTGAGTGTGCATTCTAGGCCCCAAAAAACCAATTTAAAATGAGCCCAAACAGAGCGTTATCATCTTCTTTTTATGTAGATGGAAGTGAAAACACCTTTTTGCTTTTTTTGCGTGATTCTGGTACACACCCAAAAAACACCATGCGAATTGAAGTAAGCCCAATCAAAGTTTATTCGTCTTCTTTCTACGCACATGTTAGCGGAAATATGGTGTTTTGTTATTTTGGTCTCATTACATACACTTTGCGATTTCTGGGTAAATGTGCATTAACACTAAAGAACACAAAATTGAAATAAGCTAAATCCAAGATTGTCCTTTCTGTGTAGATGGAACCTGTCAGGGGTTCAGGAGCAGAGACGCAGAGAAGGGAGGAGACAGAGAGCGAGGGGGAGGAATACGAAGGAAGGATGAGTGGGGATGACGACCCGAGATCACCGAGCCTGTCTAGCGAGTCCGAGGATTCCCAGAAGGGAGCGCCAGCAGCCAGAGCAAGGGGGGAGAGCAGGGGGACACCCCAGGAAGAAGGGTCCAGAGAGGGATCAGAAAGCAGCAGTTGGAGATCGGGACCCACGTGCCCAGCCGGGAGCAGCGGGGAGAAAGGGGACCAGATATCGGGCTCCGGAGACTTTCAGGAGGGAGGGCATGAGTCAGGAGTAGTCACGCCCACCTCGGGGAGCGATGAAACGATCAAGAGGAAAGTGGAGAGTTGGGCGCGCGCGCCAAGTTCAAATGTAGCGGAAGCTGGCGCAGTCAGCAGCCCAGAGAGTGAGCCGGGTCCCAAAGCCCGCCGCAAGGAGGCGGAAGGGTCAGGGGGGTCCGCGTCAGAAGAGAGTAGGAAGGGAGAGACCCAGGGGGGCAGAAGGACCCAGAGACGGAAGGAAAGGCGCAGGAGGTGGAGCAAGGCTAGGGTATTAAGCTGGTGCGCTAGAGGCGGAGACTCAGACGGGTCTTCGTCCTTCTGACTCAGAAGAAGTAGGGCTGCACATTGCAGTTTGGAAATGGAACCTGTAATCCAATAAAGACTCTTTGAAACTGAACGCTGGCTGACTTGGTCCTATGTGAGCTGGGACTGGGCGGCAGCCCTGACAGAACCCAAAACTCGTTTTGCTTTGTTGAGAATTATGACAGTTCGCTTTGCTATTTGTGGGTGAATGAACAGCAACAGTGCAATGCAAGCTTATTCGTCCTCTTTCTATTGACGTCGAACCAATACACCTATCCTTGATTTGAGATGATAACAAACATTTCAATATGCGATTTTTGGTTGAATGTGCATTCTAACCCCTAAAACACCAAGTTGAAATAAGCCCCATAAGTGCGTTATCATCTTATTCCTATGTAGATGGAAGCCAAAATACCTTTTTGCTTTGGTTGTGGTGATTCTGGTGCACACCCAAAAAATACCACGCGAATTGAAATAAGCCCAATCGAAGCATATTCGTCTTCCTATTACGCATATGTAAGCCGAAATATGGTGTTTTGTTATTTTGGTCTCTACATACACTTTGCGATTTCTGGGTAAATGTGCATTAACACTAAAGAACACGACTTTGAAATAAGCTAAATCCAAGATTGTCCTTTCTGTGTAGATGGAACCCAAAACAACCTGTTTTGCTTTGTTGAGAATTATGACACTTCGCTTTGCTATTTGTGGGTGAATGAAAAACAGTGCAATGCAAGCTTATTCGTCCTCTTTCTACTGACGTCGAACCAATACACCTATCCTTGATTTGAGATGATAACAAACATTTCAATATGCGATTTTTGGTTGAATGTGCATTCTAACCCTTAAAACAGCAATTTGAAATAAGCCCCATAAGTGCGTTATCATCTTATTCCTATGTAGATGGATGCCAAAATCCCTTTTTGCTTTGTTTGTCGTGATTCTGGTGCACACCCAAAAAATACCACGCGATATGAAATAAGCCCAATCGAAGCATATTCGTCTTCTTTCTACTCATATGTAAGCGGAAATATGGTGTTTTCTTATTTTGGTCTCTTTACATACAAAATAAAAAATTCCTTCCAGTAGCACCTTAAAGACCAACTAAGTTAGTTTTTGGTATGAGCTTTCGTGTGCATGCACACTTCTTTACATACACTTTGCGATTTCTGGGTAAATGTGCATTAACACCAAAGAACACTACTTTAACATAAGCGAAATCCAAGATAGTTCTTTCTGTGTAGATGGAACCCAAAACAACCTGTTTTGCTTTGTTGAGAATTATGACACTTCGCTTTGCTATTTGTGGGTGAATGAACAACAACAGTGCAATGCAAGCTTATTCGTCCTCTTTCTATTGCCGTGGAACCAATATACCTATGGTTGATTTGGGCTCAAAACAAACATTTCGCTCTTCGATTTTTGGTTGAGTGTGCATTCTAGCCCCCAAAAAACCAATTTAAAATGAGCCCAAACAGAGCGTTATCATCTTCTTTTTATGTAGATGGAAGTGAAAACACCTTTTTGCTTTTTTTGCGTGATTCTGGTACACACCCAAAAAACACCATGCGAATTGAAGTAAGCCCAATCAAAGCTTATTCGTCTTCTTTCTACGCACATGTTAGCGGAAATATGGTGTTTTGTTATTTTGGTCTCATTACATACACTTTGCGATTTCTGGGTAAATGTGCATTAACACTAAAGAACACAACTTTGAAATAAGCTAAATCCAAGATTGTCCTTTCTGTGTAGATGGAACCCAAAACAACTCGTTTTGCTTTGTTGAGAATTATGACAGTTCGCTTTGCTATTTGTGGGTGAATGAACAGCAACAGTGCAATGCAAGCTAATTCGTCCTCTTTCTATTGACGTCGAACAAATACACCAATCCTTGATTTGAGATGATAACAAACATTTCAATATGCGATTTTTGGTTGAATGTGCATTCTAACCCCTAAAACAGCAATTTGAAATAAGCCCCATAAGTGCGTTATCATCTTATTCCTATGTAGATGGAAGCCAAAATACCTTTTTGCTTTGGTTGTGGTGATTCTGGTGCACACCCAAAAAATACCAAGCGAATTGAAATAAGCCCAATCGAAGCATATTCGTCTTCCTATTACGCATATGTAAGCCGAAATATGGTGTTTTGTTATTTTGGTCTCTTTACATACACTTTGCGATTTCTGGGTAAATGTGCATTAACACTAAAGAACACGACTTTGAAATAAGCTAAATCCAATGTCAGGGGTTTAGGAGCAGAGGCAAGGGCAAGGGAGGAAACAGAGAGCGAAGGGGAGGAGGCAGAAGAAAAGATGAGTGATGACGACGACCCGAGATCTCCGAGACTTTCCAGTGAATCAGAGGATTCTCAGAAAGGAGCACCAGTGGCCAGGGCAAGGGGGGAGTCTAGGGGGGCACCCCAGGAAGATAGAGCCAGAGGGGACTCAGAGGAGAGCAGTTGGAAATTGGGACCAGCGTCACCGCCAGGGAGCAGGGAAGAGGAAGGGAGCCAGGGGGCAAGCGCTGGCAGCTCACCACAGGAGGGAGGGCACGAGTCAGGAGTGGCCACACCTCCATCGGGGAGCGAAGAAACGGTTAAGCGGAAAGTGGAAGGTTGGGCGCGCGCGCCAAGTTCAAATGCAGAGGAAGGCGGCGCAGTAAGCAGCCCGGAAAGGGAGCCAGGTCCTAAAGCCCGGCGCAAGGAGACAGGAGGGTCCGGGGGGTCAGCGTCAGAAGAATCCCGGAAGGAAGAGACCCCGGGGGGTAGAGGGACCCAGAGGAGGACAGTCAGGCGGAAAAGGTGGAGCCGGGCTAGGATATTAAGTTGGTGCACACGGGGCGGAGACTCAGACGGAGCTTCGCCGATCTAGCTACTAGACGTAGAGTTGCACGCAGCAGCTTGAGAATGGAAACTGTAACTCAATAAAGACTTTTACTTAATGATCGCTGGCTAGCGTGATCCTCTGTGAGCTAGGATCTTCAAGCAGCTCTGACACACGCTTTCAGCCAGCACGTTCCGGGGGTTCGACTCGGACGAGGAACCGACACGAGACGCCAGTTCCCCGGAGGGGTCACCCTCGGGATCTGCTTCAGAACCCTCGTATTGGTGGGATGATCGACCAGAGGAGCAGTGGCGGAGAAAGTGGCTGGAGGGTCCAGGACGAGCAACGTCCCCAGAAGGAAGCGAGGGAGAGACGGACATGGACGTTTTCGGGGACGACCCGGGTTTCGAGCACGGCGGCACAGAGATGGAAGCGGAGGTGACCGTCGTCGACGAGAGCAGGGAGGAAGAACCGGAAGACTTCAGATGGAGGCCCGCCACGGGAAGCGAACTGTACCCGACATTCGTCCCCTTGACACGGCAGCACCCAGCTCCCGCACCGGAAGGAGGGGAGGGGGGAAGAGGGGGCTTCAAGGGGGGGATGGATGTCAGGGGTTCAGGAGCAGAGGCGAGGGCAAGGGAGGAAACAGAGAGCGAGGGGGAGGAGGCAGAAGAAAAGATGAGTGATGACGACGACCCGAGATCTCCGAGTCTTTCCAGTGAATCAGAAGATTCACAGAAAGGAGCACCAGTGGCCAGGGCAAGGGGGGAGACTAGGGGGACACCCCAGGAAGATAGAGCCAGAGGGGACTCAGAGGGGAGCAGTTGGAAATCGGGACCAGCGTCACCGCCGGAGAGCAGGGAAGAGGAAGGGCGCCAGGGATCAAGCGCTGGCAGCTCACAACAGGAGGGAGGGCACGAGTCAGGAGTGGCCACACCTCCATCGGGGAGCGAAGAGACGGTTAGAGGTGGAAGGTTGGGCGCGCGCGCCAAGTTCAAATGTACAGGAAGGTGGCGCAGTAGGCAGCCCGGAAAGGGAGCCAGGTCCTAAAGCCCGGCGCAAGGAGACAGGAGGGTCCGGGGGGTCAGCGTCAGAAGAATCCTGGAAGGAAGAGACCCCGGGGGGCAGAGGGACCCAGAGAAGAACAGTCAGGCGGAAAAGGTGGAGCAGGGCTAGGATATTAAGTTGGTGTACAAAGGGCGGAGACTCAGACGGAGCTTCGCCGGTCTAGGCATAAGTCGTAGAGTTGCACGCAGCAGCTTGAGAATGGAAACTGTAACTCAATAAAGACTTTTATTTAATGATCGCTGGCTAGCGTGATCCTCTGTGAGCTAGGATCTGGAAGCAACCCTAACAGTTAGTGTTACGGTTCGGGTTA
>NC_139562.1:74684836-75022336 GCF_965112155.1 Podarcis liolepis | reverse complement strand
CAGCGGGCGCTCGCCATTGGAGTACGCCACGAAGAACGCCCTTGGCGCAATGAGGGGGGTAGCCAGCTTCACGCACCGTCTAGAGTGCCTCCTTTCCTTCCCAGAGATCCAGGACGTACGCGTCCCTCACCTCAGCTGCAGGCAGGGGAGGAGCCAATAGAACTGGGGCGTGCAAAGGCTCAGTCAGCTGCCGGAGCCCCAGCGTCCGGAGCAGTCAAGAAGAAGCCTCCTAGAGGGAACAGGAAGTGTTACATCTGTGACAGTGGGATGCACATGGCCAAAGAGTGTCCCCAGAGGCTCCACAAGCACACTGCAGCCTTAGCAACAGTAACTGCAGCAGCACAACATGAAGAGCAGTTTCAGGGAAACGGCAATGCCTGGCTGGAAGCAGAGATGCTGGGGCACAGCCAGGCGAGTCAGTAGGGCAGTCCCCAGCGCTTTTGCAGCCCACAGACCCCCTGCCACCCATGCCAGTGGTGCAGCTCACTGCAACTCTCCAGCTACCTAATGGACGCACCCTGGAAGTCCCCATTACAATTGACAGTGGGAGCAACGCAGACTTCGTGGGGGTGCACTTCGTCAAGCAGCATCGCATAGAGCTCCTACCAGCCACGCTGCCTTTGAACGTCGTCACGGTGGATGGCAGGAAGTTGCTGGGTGGGCAGGTGGTACAACAGACGCCACCCATGGTGATGCAGATTGGCAATCACCGAGAAGTCATCAGTTTCAACGTCACCCGCCTGTCAGACACGCCTATAGTGTTAGGCATGAGTTGGCTGGATAGGCACAGCCCAACCATGGCGTGGTACCAGCGGCAGCTCACCTTCGGCTCGTCCTACTGCGCGCAGCATTGCATCCAGACCGGTCAAGAGGAGGAGGGCCAAGAGGAAGGGCAGCAGCTGAGGCTCAGCATGGCGCAAGCAGTACCCCTCAAGTACAAGGGGTTTTTGGAGGTCTTCTGCGAGAAGGAGGCTGACCAGTTGCCACCCCACCGGCCCTACGACTGCGCAATTGACCTCTTGCCAGGGACAACGCTACCGACTGTGAAGCTGTATTCCATGTCCGAGGATGAGATGCAGGAGCTCAGGGAGTTCATAGATCACAACCTGCAGCGGGGATTCATCCGAGAATCAAAGGCAGTAGGGGGCAGTCCTGTGTTTTTCGTGAAGAAGAAGGACACGCCCCAAAAAAGGCTGATCGTAGACTATCGCTTCATAAACTCGAAGACAAAGCCTGCAGCCTTTCCCATGCCCAAGATTGACGACCTGCTTGGGACGGTGAGGAAAGGGAAGATCTTCACCAAGTTGGATCTCCGCGGCGCATACAATCTCATACGCGTGCGAGAGGGTGATGAGTGGAAGACGGCCATGTTCACGCCGTTGGGCACCTACGAATACAGAGTTATGCCGTTTGGTCTCCAAAATGGCTCCCACTTTTTCCAAGCTTTTATGCATCACGTGCTAGCGGGACTCCTCTACAAGAAGTGCGTATGTTTCCTCGACGACATTCTGATCTTCTCGCAATCACCGGAGGCACACGAGAGCGACGTTAAGGAGGTCCTGCAGAGGCTACGGGAGCACAGGCTCTACGCCAAGATGGAGAAGTGCCAATTCGACGTGACGGAGGTGGATTTCCTGGGCTATAGGCTGTCCGACAAGGGACTAGCCATGGACAGCGCCAAGGTCCGCGCGGTGTTGGACTGGAAGAGCCCGCGAACTCGGAAGGAGGTCCAGAGGTTCGTCGGCTTCGCCAACTTTTACCGCAAGTTCATCAGGGGTTTCGCCAGGGAGACGGCAGCTATCACGGACACTCTCAGCTCCAAGAAGAAGAAGTTCACCTGGACGGACCAGGCGGAGCAGTCCTTCAGGAGACTTAAGAGTCTTTTCGCGTCCGAAGAACAGCTGCTACACGTGAATCCTGGCAGGCCCATGCGGGTGGAAACTGACGCATCTGACAGAGCGGTGGGGGCCGTCCTCTTACAGGAAGACCCGTAGGGGAACTGGAGGCCCTGCGCTTTCTACTCCCGGAAGCTCAGCAAGTCGGAACACAACTACACCATCTGGGACAGGGAGTTGCTGGCCATCCACGCAGCTTTCAAGGCATGGAGGCACTTCCTCATCGGAGCCAAGCACACCGTGCAGGTCCGCACGGACCACAAGAACCTAGAGTACTGGCGCACGGCGAAGCTACAGAGCCAGAGGCACATACGCTGGGCGGAGTTCTTTGCGGATTTCGATTTCAGGATAGAGTACATCCCAGGCGACAACAATGTCATAGCAGATGCGCTCTCCAGGAAGCCGCAGTATCTCGAGGAGGCGGCACCGGTGGCAGCCAAGCACATTTTTGCACCGCAGGCGTGGACGTGCGCTTCAGCCGCCGTGGACCTGGAGGCGGTGTGTCGCGCGTTGCAGGCGTATCCGTTCGCACAGTCCAAGATGGAAGAGGTGCGGAGAGGCACAGCGAAGGACGACGAGTTCCAGATACGCGACGGCCTGCTGACCCGTAAAGGCGCTCTCTACGTTCCGGGAGACGATCTCCACGCGAAGGTTCTGCAGCAGTTGCACGACGCACCCAGCGCTGGCCACTTCAGCAAGGAAAAGACAACGGAATTAGTGGCCAGAGACTTTTGGTGGCCCCAGATGCGAGGGGAGGTCGCGGATTACGTCGCCAGGTGTGACACGTGCCAAAGGTCCAAGCCAGTGCACCAGAAGCCAGCGGGACTGCTGGAACCGTTGGAGACGCCACTGCAACAGTGGGAGAGGGTGGCGCTGGACTTTGTCACTGATCTGCCCAGTTCGCGAGGCAAGACGGCGGTACTTGTGGTTGTAGACCTGTTCACCAAGATGGCGCATTTCATTCCTTGCGCGAAGGTGGCGACAGCGGAGCAGACCGCCAAACTGTTCATCGACCACGTGTTCAAGGTGCATGGGTTGCCACGGTCCATTCTGTCCGACAGGGGGCGCCAGTTTGTTTCCAGTTTCTGGCAGAAGCTCCTAGGGAACCTGCACGTCAAAATCAACCTGTCGTCGGCGAGACATCCGCAGACCAACGGCCAAGCAGAGAGGGTCAACGCGATCATGCAGCAGTACCTGAGATGTTACGCCAATCAGCGACCCGCGGCTTGGGTGGATTACCTGCTGATGGCTGAGTTTGCCTACAACAACACGAAGCACGCGTCGACGGGGGTGACGCCGTTCTTCGCTAACAATGGAAGGGAACCTGAACCTTCCCGGGGTCCCAGAACCTTCCCGGGGCTCGTAACGACGGGGGAGGGGGCGCCACAGGAGGCTGACCATTTCGCAGCAGAATTGCAAGAGGTGCACGACGAGCTGCGGAGAAATTTGGAGCTAGCTAAACAAGCCTATAAGGTGCAGGCGGACAAACATAGGAGGGAGGGGGAAGACATCCAGGTGGGAGACTGGGTATGGTTAGCGGCCCAAGCAGTGCTGGCCAAGTCGTTAGCTAAAAAGAAGCTAGGACACAGGCAACTAGGGCCGTACCAAGTTGAGGCCAGGATCAATCCCGTAGCGTTTCGACTGGCCCTCCCCGAAGGTTCCAGAATGCACCCGGTCTTTCATACGTCGGTGCTCACCCCCTACAGGGCCCCACACAGATTTCAGGAGTCAGGGACTGCACCAGAACCAAGTGGAGAGTCGCCCAAGAGGGGGAGGTCACCTAGGGCCGAACCAATCAACGAGGTCACAGAGATTCTGGACTCGAGATGGGGGGAAGAGGGAGTAGAATATTTTCTCGCCAGAGAGGGCGCCCCGGCCAGCGCCAACAGTTGGGTGCCGGACTACGCTTTGGACGAACCCCTCCTCAAGGACGAGTTCCATGCCCTTTTCCCACACAGGCCCATGCCAGCACAGTTTTTCGATGATTGGCTTTTCACGCCCACACTTTCCGCCAGCACCTTCCGAGGGTTCTCCTCCGCAGAGGAGACGACGCCAGAGTCGAGCCCTCCAAGGGGATCGTGTTCGGGGGTGGACACGGACCCTTCTTACTGGTGGGACGACCTACCAGAAGAGGACTGGCGCACGAGGTGGCGGATGGGGCCTTGGCAAGCAGACCCCACCCAGGCGACAGGGGGTGAGGAGGACGTGAACATGTTGGGAGAGGACCATGGGTTCGAGCACACATACAATGAACTGGAAGCAGAGGAGATCGACGTCGACGACCTGTGTCCGGCAGCGACCTCCGCAACGACGGAGCCCCCAGAACCTGCGCCCGAGCAGCGGGAGGGGGGAAGGGGGGTCTTCGAGGGGGGGATGGATGTCAGGGGTTCAGGGACAGAGGCACAGGTGAGGGGGGAGACGGAGAGCGATGGGGAAGAATCCCAGGACAGTGAGGAAGAGGATGACAATGACTTGAGGTCGTCCATGAGTCTCTCAAGTGAATCGGAGGATTCCCAGAAGGGGGCGCCCCTGGTCAGGCCAAGGGGGGTCACAGGGGGGACCTGCCAGGAGCAGGGAAGCAGCAGGGAAACCCCGAGTGGGAGTGGGAGATCGGGGCCGGCTTCCCAGCAGGAACGGAGTGAAGAGGGGGGAGTTCCCAGTGGGACACACGGAGCAGAGCAGGAAGGAGACAGGGGAATGAGATCGGGGCAGGACGTCCTGCCGGAAGGGGCGGAGAGTAGTACAGGGACTAGTGTGAGTGTCAAGAGGAAGCTCAGGGGTAGCGAACGCGCGCCAAGTTCAAATGTGGAGGCACGCGGAAATGCAGAGAGCCCGGAGGAGGAGCCTGGCCCCAAAGCACGAAGGAGGGGGGAGCAGGCATCTGAGGAATCCGCTTCTGGGGAAAGCAGGAGGGAAGGAACCCAGGGGGGCAGAAAGACCCTGCGGAAAAGGAAAGACAGGAAGAGGTGGACCAGCACAAGCTTCTTAAACTGGTGTAGGGGCGGGACCGATTCAGAGGGGACTTCAAATGTCTAAGGCTAAGAGACGCGGGGCTGCACACCTCGGTTGTGGAAGCAATAATGAACTGCAATAAACATCCTTGTATATAAGAAGATCTTGGCGTTGGTCTTTTGTGAGCTGAGACCTGAGGCAGCCCCAGACAGTTAGGGTTAGGGTTAGGGTTAGGGTTAGGGTTAGGGTTAGGGTTAGGGTTAGGGTTAGGGTTAGGGTTAGGGTTAGGGTTAGGGTTACGGTTACGGTTACGGTTTCGGTTTCGGTTAGGGTTAGTGTTTCGGTTAGGGTTAGGGTTAGGGTTACGGTTAGTGTTACGGTTAGGGTTAGGGTTAGGATTGATGTTAGGGTTAGGGTTAGGGTTAGGGTTAGGGTTGGGGTTAGGGTTAGGGTTAGGGTTAGGGTTAGGGTTAGGGTTAGGGTTAGGGTTAGGGTAAGGGTTAGGGTTTGGGTTAGGGTTAGGGTTAGGGTTAGGGTTAGGGTTAGGGTTAGGGTTAGGGTTAGGGTTAGGGTTGGGGTTAGTGTTAGGGTTAGGGTTAGGGTTAGGGTTACGGTTACGGTTACGGTTAGTGATAGTGTTAGGGTTAGGGTTTGGATTGGGGTTAGGGTTAGGGTTAGGGTTAGGGTTAGGGTTAGGGTTAGGGTTAGGGTTAGGGTTAGGGTTAGGGTTAAAGTTAGGGTTAGGATTGGAGTTAGGGTTAGGGTTAGGGTTAGGATTGCAGTTAGGGTTAGGGTTAGGGTTAGGGTTAGGGTTAGGGTTAGGGTTAGGGTTAGGGTTAGGGTTAGGGTTAGGGTTAGGGTTAGGGTTAGGGTTAGGGTTAGGATTGGGGTTAGGGTTAGGATTGGGGTTAGGGTAAGGGTTTGGGTTAGAGTTAGGGTTAGGGTTCCGGTTAGGGTTAGGGTTACGGTTAGTGTTACGGTTAGGGTTAGGGTTAGGATTGGGGTTAGCGTTAGGATTAGGATTGGGGTTAGGGTTAATTTAAGGGTTACGGTTAGTGTTACGGTTAGGGTTAGGGTTAGGATTGGGGTTAGGGTTAGAGTTAGGGTTAGGGTTAGGGTTAGGGTTCCGGTTAGGGTTCCGGTTAGGGTTAGCGTTACGGTTAGTGTTACGGTTAGGGATAGGGATAGGGTTAGGATTGGGGTTAGGGTTAGGGTTCCGGTTAGGGTTAGGGTTAGGGTTAGGGTTAGGTTTACGGTTAAGATTAGGGTTACGGTTAAGATTAGGGTTAGGGTTAGGGTTAGGGTTAGGGTTAGGGTTTGGATTGGTGTTAGGGTTAGGGTTAGGGTTAGGGTTAGGGTTAGGGTTAGGGTTAGGGTTACCTTTATCGTTACAGTTAGTGCTACTGTTAGGGTTAGGGTTAGGGTTAGGGATAGGGTTTGGTTTAGTGTTTCGGTTAGGGTTAGGGTTTAGGTTAGGGTTAGGGTTAGGGTTAGAGTTAGGGTTCCGGTTACGATTACGGTTACGGTTACGGTTAGCGTTAGGGTTGGGGTTAGGGTTAGGGTTAGGATTCGGGTTAGGGTTAGGGTTAGGGTTACGGTTACTGTTACGGTTAGTGTTGCGCTTAGGTTTAGGGTTAGGATTGGGGTTAGGGTGAGGATTGTGGTTGAGGTTAGGGTAAGGGTTAGGGTTAGGGTTAGGGTTAGGGTTAGGGTTAGGGTTAGGGTTAGGGTTAGGGTTAGGGTTACGGTTACTGTTACGGTTAGGGTTAGGGTTAGGGTTAGGGTTAGGGTTAGGGTTAGGATTGGGTTAGGGTTAGGGTTAGATTGGGGTTAGGGTAAGGGTTAGTGTTAGAGTTAGGGTTAGGGTTCCGGTTAGGGATAGTGTTCCGGTTAGTGTTATGGTTAGGGTTAGGGTTAGGGTTAGGACTGGGGTTAGAGTTAGGGTTAGAGTTAGTCTTAGGGTTTCGGTTAGGGTGAGGGTTTTGGTTAGTGTTACGGTTAGGGTTAGGGTTAGGATTGGGGTTAGGGATAGGGTTAGGATTAGGATTGGTGTTAGAGTTAGGGTTAGGGTTAGGGTTATGATTGGGGTTAGGGTTAGGGTTAGGGTTAGGGTTAGGGTTAGGGTTCCGGTTAGGGTTAGGGTTAGGGTTAGTGTTACAGTTAGGGTTAGGGTTAGGATTGGTGTTAGGGTAAGGGAAAGGGTTAGGGTCAGAGTTAGGGTTAGGGTTCCGGTTAGGGTTGGGGTTAGGGTTAGGGTTAGGATTAGGGTTAGGGTTAGGGTTACGGTTACAGTTAAGGTTATGGTTAGTGTTACGGTTAGGGTTAGGGTTAGGATTGGGGTTTGGGTTAGGGTTAGGGTTAGGGTTTGTGTTACTGTTAGGGTTAGGGTTGGGGTTAGGGTTAGGGTTGGGGTTAGTGTTAGGGTTAGGGTTAGGTTTAGGGTCAGGGTCAGGGTTAGGGTTAGGGTTAGGGTTAGGGTTAGTGTTACAGTTAGGGTTAGGGTTAGGATTGGTGTTAGGGTAAGGGAAAGGGTTAGGGTCAGAGTTAGGGTTAGGGTTCCGGTTAGGGTTGGGGTTAGGGTTAGGGTTAGGATTAGGGTTAGGGTTAGGGTTAGGGTTACGGTTACAGTTAAGGTTATGGTTAGTGTTACGGTTAGGGTTAGGGTTAGGATTGGGGTTTGGGTTAGGGTTAGGGTTAGGGTTTGTGTTACTGTTAGGGTTAGGGTTGGGGTTAGGGTTAGGGTTGGGGTTAGTGTTAGGGTTAGGTTTAGGTTTAGGGTCAGGGTCAGGGTTAGGGTTAGTTTTACGGTTACAGTTAGTGATAGTGTTAGGGTTAGGGTTTGGATTGGGGTTAGGGTTAGGGTTACGATTGGGGTTAGGCTTAGGGTTAGGATTGGGGTTAGAGTTAGGGTTAGGATTAGGGTTGGGGTTGGGGTAAGGGTTAGGGTTACGTTTACGTTTACGTTTACGGTTATGGTTATGGTTACGGTTACGGTTAGGGTTAGGGTTAGGGTTAGGGTTAGGGTTAGGGTTAGGGTTAGGGTTAGGGTTAGGATTAGGGTTAGGGCTGGGTTAGGGTTAGTGTTTGGATTGGGGTTAGGGTTAAGGTTAGGGTTAGGTTTAGGATTGGGGTTAGGGTTAGGGTAAGGGTTAGGGTTAGAGTTAGGGTTAGGGTTCCGGTTAGGGTTACGGTTACGGTTACGGTTAGGTTTAGGGTTAGTGTTACGCTTAGGGTTAGCGTTACGGTTAGGATTGGGGTTAGGGTTAGGGTTAGGGTTAGGGTTAGGGTTAGGGTTAGGGTTAGGGTTAGAGTTAATCTTAGGGTTCCGGTTAGGGTTAGGGTTACGGTTACTGTTACGGTTAGGGATAGGATTGGGGTTAGGGATAGTGTCAGAGCTGCTCCCCGATCCTAGCTCACAGAGGATCACGCTAGCCAGCGATCATTAAGTAAAAGTCTTTATTGAGTTACAGTTTCCATTCTCAAGCTGCAGCGTGCAACTCTACGTCTTATGCTTAGATGGCGAAGCTCCGTCTGAGTCTCCGCCCCTTGTGCACCAACTTAATATCCTAGCCCTGCTCCACCTTTTCCGCCTGACTGTTCTCCTCTGGGTCCCTCTGCCCCCGGGGTCTCTTCCCTCCGGGATTCCTCTGACGCTGACCCACCGGACCCTCCTGTCTCCTTGCGCCGGGCTTTAGGACCTGGCTCCCTCTCCGGGCTGCCTACTGCGTCACTTTCCTGTGCATTTGAACTTGGCGCGCGCGCCCAACCTTCCACCTTCCGTCTGACCGTTTCTTCGCTCCCCGATGGAGGTGTGGCCACTCCTGACTCGTGCCCTCCCTCCTGTTGTGAGCTGCCAGCGCTTGATCCCTGGCGCCCTTCCTCTTCCCTGCTCTCTGGCGGTGACGCTGGTCCCGATTTCCAACTGCTCCCCTCTGAGTCCCCTCTGGCTCTATCTTCCTGGGGTGTCCCCCTAGGCTCCCCCCTTGCCCTACCCTAGCCACTGGTGCCCCTTTCTGTGAATCTTCTGATTCACTGGAAAGACTCGGAGATCTCGGGTCGTCGTCATCACTCATCTTTTCTTCTGCCTCCTCCCCCTCGCTCTCTGTTTCCTCCCTTGCCCTTGCCTCTGCTCCTGAACCCCTGACATCCATCCCCCCCTCGAAGCCCCCTCTTCCCCTGAAATATACTCAGAGTCGCAAAGTGATTTCATGCGCTTTATTCAGCTCATAGTGGTGAGGAGGAATGAATGAAAATCCCCTCACAGTATCTGCTTTATATACACTATTTACACAATGGGCTGCACATGATTGGCTAATTCCGGAATTCTACTGTAAGCCAATCAGGTTGTGGATTCACTTCTATCTGGAGCAGGATTGGGTGGTTCCTGCCAACCAATCATACTGCTGCATTGTTCTAGGAGCAATCAGACTGCTGCATTCTGAATCCTATTGTTCTAGGACTAATCAGACTGCTGCAATTTGGATCCTATTGTTCTAGGACCAATCAGACTGCTTCAGTTTGGGTCCTATTCAACTCAGTACATAACACCCCTCCCCTCTAAGTTCCAGTCCTGCCCGGGAGGTCGCATTCATAGTCCTCAAGGTATGCCGGCGGCCTACGTGTGCGTTGCGGCCTGGGGTGTTCCCTGCTCCGGGCTCCAGGTTCTGGCTCGTGTTCCAAGGATGCTGGCTGTGATGGGGCTGTTTGGTCTGGTGCAACCAGCTCGCTCAGGTGTGGTTCTGGTTCCGGTGTCCTTTCGGCCTCACGGGTCCTCTCTGTATTTACTGATTCTGCCTCTCCTGCTGGCCCCTCCTGCTCTATGGGCCTCACTGCCCCGCTGTTCCCTTGGGACTCCTCTGACCTGTCCTCCTCCTGGGTTTCTCCCAGGAATCGTCGCCGTATCTGGTCGCAGTGGCGGCGCCAGCATTGCCCCCCATCCGTTAGCACCTCGTACGACACTGGGCCAGTGACCCTGGTGACTGTGGCGGGTACCCATGCTGGGCCTGCCCCAAAATTCTTTGCGTACACTGGGTCCTGGGCCTTGAAGGTCCGGGGGTTCCTGCCTTCCCCCACCACTACCTCATCCTGAGCTCTATCGGGGTGAAGGCGGTCCAATCTGATTGCAAGGCGCCGACCCATTAGTAGTTCAGCGGGGCTCCGGCCAGTTGTTGAGCTGGGGGTGCTGTGCTGTGCTAGAAGAAATGTGGCAAGGCGGTACTCCCAGTCCCCTTGCGTCATGCGGCGAAGGGTGTCCTTGGTGGTCCGCACCATGCGTTCTGCTTGGCCATTGGTGGCAGGGTGGAACGGTGCCGAACGGATGTGGCGGATGGCGTTCTGTGCTGTGAAGGTTTGGAATTCTCCTGACGTAAATGCAGTCCCGTTGTCTGAGACGAGAGTGTCAGGGAGCCCGTGGGTTGCAAACAGCCTGCGTAGTACCCGGATGGCTGCGGACGTGGAAGTGGACGGTACCAGTGCGACTTCCAGCCATTTGGTGTAGGAGTCCACCACTATGAAGAATGTTTTCCCCTGAAAGGGGCCAGCGAAATCCACATGCAGGCGTGACCATGGTGCTCGGGCGGACTCCCAGGACTGGACTGGGGCCCTTGGGGGATCTGGGCGGGATTCTTGGCAGGCCTGGCAGTGTTTGACCCAGGCCTCTATCTCTCCATCGATCCCCGGCCACCACACATAACTCCTGGCAAGGGCCTTCATTCTTACTACCCCTGGATGTGTCTCGTGTAGGGCTGTGAGGACCCTTTTGCGGAGGGGCTGGGGAACAACGACTCTGCTTCCCCATAACAGGCACCCCTTGTGGGCCGACAGTTCATGTTTGCGGGTTGTGTAGCCGGCGAATTCTGGCCCGGGGCTGCTGCTGGGCCATCCCCTCCACACCCAGTCCAGGACCCGGGAGATGACCCTATCTTTCTTGGAATGGTGTGCAACTTCTTGTGCCTGAATGGGGCGGTCGGGAAGCAGCTCCAGGCTCATAACCTCTTGTGCAGGTGCTGGGTCAGGGCCTGTTTCCGGCAGTGGTAGCCTGCTGAGGGCGTCCGCATGGCCCATCGCCTTCCCAGGTCGGTGAATCAGTGCATACTGGTAGCTGGCAAGGAAAATTGACCACCTGAGGACGCGAGGAGACAGCACTTGGGGGGTCTGCTTTTCGGGGGCAAACAAGCCAAGCAACGGCTTGTGGTCAGTCACCACGGTGAAGGGCCGCCCGTACAAGAAATCATGGAATTTTTTTACTCCCTTCACGATTGCCAGACCCTCCTTGTCAATTTGCGAGTAGTTCCGCTCGGTTGCGTTGAGTGTCTGGGAAAAGTACGCCACCGGTACCTCTCTTCCATCCGGGAGTTGGTGCCCCAGGACAGCGCCAATGCCATATGGTGAGGCGTCGCATGCTAGCACCACCGGCAGCCTCTCGTCGAAGTGTGCCAAGACAGAGTTTGAGACAAGCAAGTCCTTGACTGCCTGGAATGCGGCCTCCTGGCGCTGGCCCCACACCCAAGGGGCCCGCTTGTCCAGGAGTCTGTGTAGGGGCTCCGCTACCGCCGCCTTGTGGGGAAGGAAGGAATGGTAAAAGTTCAATAGTCCCAAGAAGGCCTGAAGTTCAGTCTTGCTCTTGGGCGCTGGGGCATCACAAATGGCCCGTACCTTGTCCCCAGTCGGGTGGACCCCTTCTGCGTCCACCATAAATCCCAGAAAGTCCACCTGAGGCACTCCTAGTAGACATTTTTCCCGCTTCACCTTGAGACCCGCCGTCTGGAAACGGTGCAGAACGGTGCGGAGGCGGTCCTCAAACTCCTCTGGTGTGGGCCCGGCAATCAACACATCATCGAAGAAGGGGGTGACACCAGGAATCCCTTTGAGGAGAGAGTCCATTAGATTCTGGAATATGCCTGGTGCCACGCTGACCCCGAATTGCAGCCGCTTTACCCTGAACGCTCCTCTGTGCGTCACAATCGTCTGTGCCTCTGCTGTGGCCTCATCTACTGGCAGCTGTTGATATGCTTGGGCCAAGTCCAGCTTGCCAAAAATTTTCGACCCAGCCAGGGTGGCAAGGACATGGCTGACCACTGGCACTGGGTATGCGTGGGCCGTGAGGGCCTTGTTTATGGTACATTTGTAGTCTGCGCAGATGCGGACCGAACCATTAGGCTTGACAGGTGTGACGATTGGAGTTTCCCAGGGGGCATTAGGCACCGGCTCCAGCACTCCTTGCTCCACGAGTCGGTCCAATTCCTCGTCTATACGGGGTTTCAAGGCGAACGGGACCCGGCGGGCCTTGAGCCTGACCGGTCGTACTGCGGGGTCAAGCTGTAGCGCAATGGGGGCCCCCGTATACTGTCCCAATTTCCCGTCGAAAACCCCTGGAAATTCCTTGCATATGGCGTCCACGTCCACTTGTAAGCTAGTGTGGTTCACCCCGGTGACAGCTAGCCCCAGTGGTCCAAACCATGCCAATCCCAGTAAGCTAATGTAGGGGCCCTTGACCACAAGCAAGTCCAGTTGCCGCGTCCGCCCTCGGTATTGCACCCTGAAGGTCCCCACCCCCATTGTGGGGACCTTACGTTTCTGGAAGTCCCGGAGGGTGAATGGGGCCGGCCTGAGTTTGGGACCCCCAGTAGGACACAGTTTCCTTAAGGTCTTTGCCGAGATTATGGATAGAGTTGAACCCGTGTCAAGCTCCATGCGGCATGGGGCCCCCTCTATCTGTACCTCTACATAAATTTTCTCTACGTTGGGGTGGGGCAACTGGTATACCTGGCAGTCCGTGAGCTCCGTCGAGTTGCCTTGGTGCGTTGGGCCCCGGGACCTGGGGCTCTTGGGTTGGTCATCTGATGCCTGGTGTCGGGTGGGCCGAGCCCGACACACCCGGGCGATGTGTCCCGATTTTCTGCACTGCCTGCACTCTGCATTGCGGAAACGGCAGGTCCTCCTCTCGTGACTCTCCCCGCAGCTTGCGCAGTTTCCTCCTTCTCGCCGAGACAGCTGTGGTCTGTGCGCTGCTTGAGTGCGCTGCTGTACTCGGTGCACCTCCTCCCTGTCAGATCCTGAGTCGTCGGTGAGGTCTTCATGGTGGACCCTCGGTTGGGGTGGCAGGCTCGGCCGTGCCTCTTGTGTCGACCTCTCGGCAGCTTCCGTTGCCAGGGCCTCCTCCAGAGCGACCTGGAACGTTAGGTCCTTCTTAGCGTAGAGGCGTCGTTGCAGCTTCTCATCCTTCAGGCCACCGACGAGGCGGTCACGAAGCATGTTCTCCAGCTCTGAGAAGTTGCAGAACCGGGCGGCTTGGCGGAGAGAGGTCACAAACCCAGTTATGGTTTCCCCAGGGGCTTGTCGCTTTGCGTAGAAGGCATTTCGATGAGCCACCACTGAGGGCTGCGGTGAAAAGTGCCCCTTCAGCTGTTCCATTATTGTTTTGTATGGAACAGTAGCGACGTCTTCAGGCGCAAGGAGAGCCCGGGCGATTTCAAACGTCTCCTCTCCGCAGACACTGAAGAATATTGCCCTCTTCTTGGCGTCTTCTTCGTCGGTGATCCCTTTGGCTTCTAGGAGGAAGGTGAAACGGGAGGCGTACGCTTCCCAGTCTCCAGATGCTGGGTTGAATGGCGAGAAGCTGCTGTTGGCTGCCATTCTGAGTTCCTTGTGTCCCGGAGCTGAAGCCTGGATACACGGTGCGAGGCAGCGGTGCGGCAGGTGGCGGTGCTGCGGTGCTGTGTGTGGCAGTCAGCTCAGCGGGATCCCACCCTCGTTGCCAGTGAAATATACTCAGAGTCGCAAAGTGATTTCATGCGCTTTATTCAGCTCATAGTGGTGAGGAGGAATGAATGAAAATCCCCTCACAGTATCTGCTTTATATACACTATTTACACAATGGGCTGCACATGATTGGCTAATTCCGGAATTCTACTGTAAGCCAATCAAGTTGTGGATTCACTTCTATCTGGAGCAGGATTGGGTGGTTCCTGCCAACCAATCATACTGCTGCATTGTTCTAGGACCAATCAGACTGCTGCATTCTGAATCCTATTGTTCTAGGACTAATCAGACTGCTGCAATTTGGATCCTATTGTTCTAGGACCAATCAGACTGCTTCAGTTTGGGTCCTATTCAACTCAGTACATAACATCCCCCCTCCCCTCCTTCCGGTGCGGGAGCTGGGTGCTGCTGTGTCAGGGGGACGAATGTCGGATACAGTTCGCTTCCCGTGGCGGGCCTCCATCTGAAGTCTTCCGGTTCTTCCTCCCTGCTATCGTCGACGACGGTCACCTCCGCTTCCATCTCTGTGCCGCCGTGCTCGAAACCCGGGTCGTCCCCGAAAAAGTCCATGTCCGTCTCTCCCTCGCTTCCTTCTGGATACGTTGCTCGTCCTGGACCCTCCAGCCACTTTCTGCGGAACTGCTCCTCTGGTCGATCATCCCACCAATACGAGGGTTCTGAAGCAGATCCCGAGGGTGACCCCTCCGGGGAACGGGTGTCTCGTGTCGGTTCCTCGTCCAAGTCGAACCCCGGAACGTGCTGGCTGAAAGCGTGGGCGTGAAAAGCCAGTCGTCGAAAAAGTCTGCTGGCATTGGCCTATGTGGGAAGAGGGCATGAAACTCTTCTTTGATCAGAGGTTCGTCTAAAGCGTAGCCCGGCACCCAGCTGTTGGCACTGGCCGGGGTGCCCTCCTTGGCGAGAAGGTATTCTACCCCCTCTTCCCCCCAGCTGGAGTCCAAAATCTCCGTGACTTCGTTGATGCGCTCCTCCTGTGCCACTCCCGCTTGCCCGGTTCTCTCTCTGAGCGGACTCGGTGCCGTTCCTGGTTCCTGAAACCTGTGAGGTGCCTTGTAGGGAGTGAGCACCGATCTGTGGAACACCGGATGCATCCTGGAACCCTCCAGAAGCGCCAGCCTGAAAGCCACCAGGTTGACCTGCTCTTCGACTTGGTAGGGCCCCAGTTGCTTATGCCCTAGTTTCTTCTTGGCCAACGACCTGGCCGGCACTGCGTGGGCTGCTAACCAGACCCAGTCTCCCACATGGATCTCTTCGCCAACCCTTCTGTGTTTGTCCGCTTGTACCTTGTATGCGTGTTTGGCCAGCTCCAGGTGCCGCCGCAGCTGATCGTGGACCTCCTGCAACTCCGACGCGAACGCATCTGCTGTCTGCGGCTCCCCCTCCCCCATTCTTTCCAGTCCCGGGAAGGTTCTGGGGTGCCTCCCGTTGTTGGCGAAGAACGGCGTGACCCCCGTGGACACGTGCTTCGTGTTGTTGTAGGCGAACTCGGCGAGAGGCAGGTAATCCACCCACGTCGCAGGCTGTTGATTCGCATAACATCTCAGGTACTGCTGCATGATGGCATTGACCCGCTCCGCTTGCCCGTTGGTCTGCGGGTGTCTAGCCGACGCCAGGTTGATCTTGACGTTCAGGAAGCCCATCAGCTTCTGCCAGAAGTTCGAGATGAGGGTTAGGGTTAGGGTTTGGGTAAGGGTTAGGGTTAGGGTTGGGGTTAGGGTTAGAGTTAGGGTTAGGGTTAGGGTTAGGGTTAGGGTTAGGGATAGGGATAGGGATAGGGATAGGGTTAGGGTTAGGGTTAGGGTTAGGGTTAGGGTTAGGGTTAGGGTTAGGGTTAGGGTTAGGGTTAGGGTTAGGGTTAGGATTAAGGTTAGGGTTAGGGTTAGGGTTAGGGTTAGGGTTAGGGTTAGGGTTAGGGTTAGGGTTAGCGTTTCGGTTAGGGTTAGGGTTAGGGTTAGGGTTAGGGTTAGGGTTAGGGTTAGGGTTAGGGTTAGGGTTAGGGTTAGGGTTAGGGTTAGGGTTACGGTTACGGTTACGGTTACGGTTACGGTTAGTGTTTCGGTTAGGGTTAGGGTTAGGGTTATGGTTAGTGTTACGGTTAGGGTTAGGGTTAGGATTGATGTTAGGGTTAGGGTTAGGGTTGGGGTTAGGGTTAGGGTTAGGGTTAGGGTTAGGGTTAGGGTTAGGGTTAGGGTTTGGGTTTGGGTTAAGATTAGGGTTAGGGTTAGCGTAAGGGTTAGGGTTAGGGTTAGGGTTAGGGTTAGGGTAAGGGTAAGGGTAAGGGTTAGGGTTAGGGTTTGGGTTGGGGTTAGGGTTAGGGTTAGGGTTAGGGTTAGGGTTATGGTTATGGTTATGGTTATGGTTATGGTTAGGGTTAGGGTTAGCGTTTCGGTTAGGGTTAGGATTAGGGTTAGGGTTGGGGTTAGGGTTAGGGTTAGGGTTAGGGTTAGGGTTAGGGTTAGGGTTAGGGTTAGGGTTAGGGTTTCGGTTAGGATTAGGGTTAGGGTTAGGATTGGGGTTAGGTTTAGGGTTAGCGTTTCGGTTAGGGTTAGCGTTTTTGGTTAGGGTTAGGGTTAGGGTTAGGGTTAGGGTTAGGGTTAGGGTTAGGGTTAGTGCTTCGGATACGGTTAGGGTTTGGGTTAGCGTTAGAGTTTGAGTAACGGTTAGGGTTAGGTTTAGCGTTTCGGTTAGGGTTAGGGTTAGGGATACGGTTAGTGTTATGGTTAGGGTTAGGGTTAGGGTTAGGGTTAGGGTTAGGGTTAGCGTTTCGGTTGGGGTTAGGGTTAGGGTTAGGGTTAGGGTTAGGGTTAGGGTTACGGTTACGGTTACGGTTACGGTTACGGTTACAGTTACGGTTACGGTTAGGGTTAGGGTTAATGTTAGGGTTAGGGTTACGGTCAGGGTTAGGGTTAGGGTTAGGGTTAGGGTTAGGGTTAGGGTTAGGGTTACGGTTAGGTTTAGCGTTTCAGTTAGGGTTAGGGTTAGGTTTAGAGACAGGGTTAGGCTTAGGGTTAGGGTTAGCGTTAGGGTTAGGGTTAGGGTTGGGGTGAGTGTTAGGGTTAGGCTTAGGGTTAGGGTTAGGGTTAGGGTTAGGGAAAGGGTTAGGGTTAGGGTTAGGGTTAGGGTTAGCGTTAGTGTTAGGGTTTCGGTTAGGATTAGGGTTTGGGTTAGGATTGGGGTTAGGTTTAGGGTTAGCGTTTCGGTTAGGGTTATCGTTTTTGGTTAGGGTTAGGGTTAGGGCTTGGGCTTCGGTTACGGTTAGGGTTTGGGTTAGCGTTAGAGTTTGAGTAAGGGTTAGGGTTAGGTTTAGCATTTCGGTTAGGGTTATGGTTAGGGATACGGTTAGTGTTACGGTTAGGGTTATGGTTAGGGTTAGGGTTACGGTTATGGTTATGGATAGGGTTACGGTTACAGTTACGGTTACGATTACGGTTAGGGTTAGGGTTAAGGTTAGGGTTAGGGTTAGGGTTAGGGTTAGGGTTAGGGTTAGGGTTAGGGTTAGGGTTAGGGTTACGGTAACGGTAACGGTACCTTTTAGGCTTTGTTTTGGCATATTACAATTCGCTTTGATAGGGTTAGGGTTAGGGTTAGGGTTAGGGTTAGGGTTAGGGTTAGGGTTAGGGTTAGGGTTAGGGTTAGGGTTAGGGTTACGTTTAGGGTTAGGGTTAGGGTTATGGTTAGGGTTAGGGTTAGGGTTAGGGTTAGGGTTAGGGTTAGGGTTAGGGTTAGGGTTAGGGTTAGGGTTATGGTTAGGGTTAGAGTTAGGGTTAGCGTTTCGGTTAGGGTTAGGGTTAGCATTTCGGTTAGGGTTAGGATTAGGGTTAGGGTTGGGGTTGGGGTTAGGGTTAGGGTTAGGGTTAGGGTTTCGGTTAGGATTAGGGTTAGGGTTAGGATTGGGGTTAGGTTTAGGGTTAGCGTTTCGGTTAGGGTTAGCGTTTTTGGTTAGGGTTAGGGTTAGGGTTAGGGTTAGGGTTAGTGCTTCGGTTACGGTTAGGGTTTGGGTTAGCGTTAGAGTTTGAGTAAGGGTTAGGGTTAGGTTTAGCGTTTCGGTTAGGGTTAGGGTTAGGGATACGGTTAGTGTTATGGTTAGGGTTAGGGTTAGGGTTATGGTTAGCGTTTCGGTTGGGGTTAGGGTTAGGGTTAGGGTTAGGGTTACGGTTACGGTTACGGTTACGGTTACGGTTACGGTTACGGTTAGGGTTAGGGTTAGGGTTAGGGTTAGGGTTAGGGTTACGGTCAGGGTTAGGGTTAGGGTTAGGGTTAGGGTTAGGGTTAGGGTTAGGGTTACGGTTAGGTTTAGCGTTTCAGTTAGGGTTAGGGTTAGGTTTAGAGACAGGGTTAGGCTTAGGGTTAGGGTTAGCGTTAGGGTTAGGGTTAGGGTTAGGGTTAGGGTTGGGGTGAGTGTTAGGGTTAGGCTTAGGGTTAGGCTTAGGGTTAGGGTTAGGGTCAGGGTTAGGGATAGGGTTAGGGTTAGTGTTAGGGTTAGGGTTAGGGTTAGGGTTTCGGTTAGGATTAGGGTTTGGGTTAGGATTGGGGTTAGGTTTAGGGTTAGTGTTTCGGTTAGGGTTATCGTTTTTGGTTAGGGTTAGGGTTAGGGTTAGGGTTAGGGCTTGGGCTTCGGTTACGGTTAGGGTTTGGGTTAGCGTTAGAGTTTGAGTAAGGGTTAGGGTTAGGTTTAGCATTTCGGTTAGGGTTATGGTTAGGGATACGGTTAGTGTTACGGTTAGGGTTATGGTTAGGGTTAGGGTTACGGTTATGGTTAGGGTTACGGTTACAGTTACGGTTACGATTACGGTTAGGGTTAGGGTTAAGGTTAGGGTTAGGGTTAGGGTTACGGTTACGGTTACGGTTACGATTAGGGTTAGGGTTAAGGTTAGGGTAACGTTAACGGTAACGGTAACGGTTAGGGTTAGGGTTAGGGTTAGGGTTACGGTCAGGGTTAGGGTTAGGGTTAGGGTTAGGGTTAGGGTTACGGTTACGGTTACGGTTACGGTTACGGTTACGGTTACGGTTAGGGTTAGGGTTAGGGTTAGGGTTAGGGTTAGGGTTAGGGTTAGGGTTAGGGTTAGGATTGGGGTTAGGGTTAGGGTTAGGGTTAGGGTTAGGGTTAGGGTTAGGGTTAGGGTAGGGTTAGGGTTAGGGTTAGGGTTGGGGTTAAGGTTAGGGTTAGGGTTAGGGTTAGGGTCAGGGTTAGGGTTAGGGTTAGGGTTAGGGTTAGGGTTAGGGTTAGGGTTAGGGTTAGGGTTAGGTTTAGGGTTACGGTTACGGTTACGGTTACGGTTAGTCTTATAGTTAGTGTTATAGTTAGGGTTAGGGTTAGGGTTGGGGTTGGGGTTAGGGTTTGGGTTAGGGTTAGTGTCAGGGGTACAGGTACGGAGGCACAGGGAAGGCAGGAAATGGAGAGCGATGGAGAGGAATCCCAGGACAGCGAGGAAGAGGTTGACAATGACGCAGGGGATTCCATGAGTCTCTCCAGCGAATCAGAGGATTCCCAGAAGGGGGCACCCGTGGTCAGAGCAAGGGGAGCCCCAGGGGGAGAGTGTCAGGAGCGGGGGGCCAGCAGGGGACCCCAAAGCGGCAGCTGGGAATCAGGGCCAGTTTCCCCACCAGAGCGCAGCGAAGGGGGGGAGGTTCCAGTGTGCCAGGGGAAACAGCTCCGGCAGCAGAGAAAGAGGAGGGGTCAGAGCAAGCCATCATCCCGGAAGGGAGTAGTATAACTGTCAAAAGGAATGTTAGAGGTTGGGCGCGCGCGCCAAGTTCAAATGTGGGGGCGCGCGGAAGTACAGGGAGTCCGGAGGAGGAGCCAGGTCCCAAAGCCCGCAGGAGGGGGGAAGAGCAGTCTGGGGATTCAACGTCAGGGGAATCCAGGAGGAGCGGAACCCCAGCGGGCAGCAAGACCGTGCGGAAAAGGAAGGAGAGAAAGAGGTGGAGCAGCGTAAGCCTCTTAAACTGGTGCAGGGGAGGGACTGATTCAGAGGGGACTTCAACGGTCTAAGGCTAACAGACGTGGGGGCTGCAGGCCTCGGTTGTGGAACCAATTATGAACTGCAATAAACATCCTTGTATATAAGAAGAACCGGGCGTTGGTCTTTTGTGAGCTGAGACCTGAGGCAGCCCTGACAGTTAGGGTTACGCTTAGGGTTAGGGTTAGGGTTGGGGTTGGGGTCGAGGTCGGGGTTAGGGTTAGGGTTAGGGTTAGGGTTAGGGTTAGGGTTAGGGTTAGGGTTAGGGTTAGGGTTAGGGATGGGTTAGGGTTAGGGTTAGGGTTGGGGTTGGGTTCGAGGTTGGGGTTAAGGTTAGGCTTAGGGTTAGTGTTAGGGTCAGGGTGAATGACCACCGAAAGACAAATCCAAGCTTATTTGTCCGCTTTCTACTGAGGTGGAACCAAAACACCTATGCTTGATTTTAGCTGATGAAAAACATGTCACTCTGCGATTTTTTGGTGAATGTGCATTCTAACCCCAAAAATACCTTTGTTTAGCCTTATTACACTTCGCTTTGCTAGGGTTCGGGTTAGGGTTCAAGTTAGGGTGAATGACCACCGAAAGAAGAACACAAAACAACCTTTTAGGCTTTGTTTTGGCATATTACAATTCGCTTTGATAGGGTTAGGGTTAGGGTTAGGGTTAGGGTTAGGGTTAGGGTTAGGGTTAGGGTTAGGGTTAGGGTTACGTTTAGGGTTAGGGTTATGGTTAGGGTGAGTGTTAGGGTTAGGGTTAGGGATAGGGCAAGGGTTAGGGTTGGGGTTGGGGTCGAGGTTGGGTGTTAGGGTTAGGGTTAGGGTTAGGTTTAGGTTTAGGGTTAGGGTTAGGGTTAGGGTTAGGGTTAGGGTTAGGGTTAGGGTTAGGGTTAGGGTTAGGGTTGGGGTTGGGTTCGAGGTTGGGGTTAAGGTTAGGCTTAGGGTTAGTGTTAGGGTCAGGGTGAATGACCACCGAAAGACAAATCGAAGCTTATTTGTCCGCTTTCTATTGAGGTGGAACCAAAACACCTATGATTGATTTTAGGTGATAAAAAACATGTCACTCTGCGATTTTTTGGTGAATGTGCATTCTAACCCCAAAAATACCATTTTGAAATAACCCAATCAGAGCTTTATCATCTTCTTTTTATGTAGATGGAACCCAAAACACCTTTTTGCTTTGGTTGGGGTGATTCTGGTGCACACCCTAAAAACACCCTGCAAATTGAAATAATACCAATCAAAGCTAATTCGACTTCTTTCTACGCGTATGTAAGCGAAAAGACGGTATTGTGTTATTTTGGTTTCATTACACACACTTTGCGATTTCTAGGTCAATGTGCATTAACACCAAAGAAAACGAGTGATATCCAAATTCTTTTTACTATGTAGCTTTAACACACAACAACCTGTTTGGCTTTGTTTAGGCTTATTACACTTCGATTTGCTCGGGTTAGGGTTACGGTTAGGTTTAGGGTTGGGGTTGCGGTTAGGGTTAGGGTTAGGGCTTCGGTTACGGTTAGGGTTTGGGTTAGTGTTAGAGTTTGAGTTAGGGTTAGGGTAAGGTTTCGCGTTTCGGTTAGGTTTAGGGTTAGGGATACGGTTACTGTTACGGTTAGGGTTATGGTTAGGGTTAGGGTTAGGGTTAGGGTTAGGGTTAGGGTTAGGGTTAGGGTTAGGGTTAGGGTTAGGGTTAGGGTAAGGGTTAGGGTTAGGGTTAGGGTTAGGGTTAGGTTTAGCGTTTTGGTTAGGGTTAGGGTTACGGTTAGGGTTAGGGTTAGGGTTACAGTTACGGTTAAGGTTACGGTTAGGGTTAGGGTTAGGGTTAGGGTTAGGGTTAGGGTTAGGGTTAGCGTTAGCGTTAGGGTTAGGGTTAGGGTTAGGGTTAGGGTTACAGTCAGGGTTAGGGTTAGGGTTAGGGTTAGGGTTAGGGTTAGGGTTACGGTTACGGTTACGGTTACGGTTAGGGTTAGGGTTAGAGTTTGAGTTAGGGTTAGGGTAAGGTTTAGCGTTTCGGTTAGGGTTAGGGATACGGTTACTGTTACGGTTAGGGTTAGGGTTAGGGTTAGGGTTAGGGTAAGGGTTAGGTTTAGCGTTTTGGTTAGGGTTAGGGTTACGGTTAGGGTTAGGGTTAGGGTTAGGGTTACAGTTACGGTTAAGGTTACGGTTAGGGTTAGGGTTAGGGTTAGGGTTAGCATTAGGGTTAGGGTTAGGGTTAGGGTTACAGTCAGGGTTAGGGTTAGGGTTAGGGTTAGGGTTAGGGTTAGGGTTACGGTTACGGTTACGGTTAGGGTTAGGGTTAGGGTTAGGGTTAGAGTTTGAGTTAGGGTTAGGGTTAGGGTTAGGGTTAGGGTAAGGTTTAGCGTTTCGGTTAGGGTTAGGGTTAGGGATACGGTTACTGTTACGGTTAGGGTTAGGGTTAGGGTTAGGCTTAGGCTTAGGCTTAGGCTTAGGCTTAGGCTTAGGCTTAGGGTTAGGGTTAGGGTTAGGGTTAGGGTTAGGGTTAGGGTTAGGGTTAGGGATGGGGTTGGGTTCGAGGTTGGGGTTAAGGTTAGGCTTAGGGTTAGTGTTAGGGTCAGGGTGAATGACCACCAAAAGACAAATCCAAGCTTATTTGTCCGCTTTCTTTTGAGGTGGAACCAAAACACCTATGCTTGATTTTAGCTGATAAAAAACATGTCACTCTGCGATTTTTTGGTGAATGTGCATTCTAACCCCAAAAATACCATTTTGAAATAACCCAATCAGAGCTTTATCATCTTCTTTTTATGTAGATGGAACCCAAAACACATTTTTGCTTTGGTTGGGGTGATTCTGGTGCACACCCTAAAAACACCCTGCAAATTGAAATAATACCAATCAAAGCTAATTCGACTTCTTTCTACGTGTATGTAAGCGAAAAGACGGTTGTCAGAGCTGCCCAAGGTCCCAGCTCACAAAGGACCAACGCCAGTTCGTCGTTATATACAAAAGTCTTTATTGAAGTTCATTTTCACTTTGACAGCCGTAGCGCGCCGCTCTACGTCTGAAACTCTAGACCGCCGAAGCTCCGTCTGAATCTCCTCCCCCCATACACCAGTTTAAGACTCTAGCCTTGCTCCACCTCTTCCTTTGCTCTTTCCTCCTCTGGCTCCGCCTGTCAGCTGGGGTCTCGCCCTTCCTAGACTCTTCTGACGCTGAATCCCCTGAGTCTTCTCCCTGCCTCCGGCGGGCTTTAGGGCCGGGTTCCCAATCCGGGTCCTCTGCTGTCCTGCGCGCCTGTACATTTGAACTTGGCGCGTGCGCCCAGCCGGCAACCTTCCTCCTGACCGTTATACTGCTCCTGTCACTGCTTCCCCCTTCGGGGAGGCTAGCTGAACCCGACCTCCCCTCCGTTTCCCCACTCTCCGATGGAGGCGTGGTCAGCCCTGACTCATCTTCTCTCCCTGACACATGGGACTCTTCCCCCCCACTATGCTCTGGTGGGGAAGCTGGTCCTGATTTCCAGCTGCTGCTTTTTGAGTCCCCGCTGGCCCCTTGTTTCTGGTGTGTCCCCCCTGGGACCCCCCTCGCCCTGACCATCGGCGCCTCCTTCTGGGAATCTTCTGATTCGCTGGAGAAGCTCATGGAATCTCTCGGGTCACTGCCATACTCCCCTACGCTCCCCTCCGATTCTTCCCCTTCGCTCTCCATCTCCTCTCTCCCCTGTGCCTCTGTTCCTGAGTCCCTGACATCCATCCCCCCTCGAAGCCCCCCTTCCCCTACCTACCGGACTACCTACCGCTGGCCGAGTTTGCCTACAACAACACGAAGCACGGGTCTACAGGGGTGACACCGTTCTTCGCCAACAATGGGCGGCATCCCAGAACCTTCCCAGGGTTAGAGATGAAGGGGGAGGGGGAGCCACGGGGAGCAGAGCACTTGGCAGCAGAGTTACAGGAGGTCCACGAGCAGCTTCGAAGGCACTTGGAACTGGCAAAACACGCCTACAAAATGCAGGCAGACAGGCACAGGAGAGCCGGGGAAGACATCCAGGTGGGGGACTGGGTCTGGTTAGCGGCCCAGGCTGTGCCGGCCAGAACGTTAGCTAAGAAGAAGCTCAGACACAAGCAGCTAGGGCCTTACCAAGTCGAGGCACAAATCAATCCAGTGGCCTTCCGGTTGACACTCCCGGAGGGGTCCAGAATGCACCCGGTCTTTCATAGGTCAGTGCTCACACCCTACAAGGAACCCCACAGGTTTCAGGCGCCAGGGAACGCACCAGACCCACTCAGAAAATCGCCAACAGGGGAGGAGTCACCGAGGGCGGCGCCACTCAACGAGGTCACGGAGATTTTAGACTCGAGATGGGGGGAAGAGGGGATTGAATATCTCCTCGCCAGGGAAGGTACCCCGGCCAGCGCCAACAGGTGGGTACCGTACTATGCCGTGGAGGAGCACTACCTCAAAGACGAGTTCCATGCACTCTTCCCCCACAGACCTATGCCGGCAGATTATTTCGACGACTGGCTTTTCACACCCACACTTTCAGCCAGCACGTTCCAGGGGTTCTCATCAGCTGAGGAAACGGCGCCAGAAAGAAGCTCCCCAGAGGGATCACTCTCGGGCTTTGTCACAGACTGCTCTTATTGGTGGGACAATCAACCAGAGGTGGGGTGGAGCAGGGAACTAGTGAGGGGGCCCTTACACGCAGCATCACCCGAGGTAACAGGGAGAGGGAAGGACATGGACGTGTTGGGGGAGGATCCTGGGTTCGAGCACAAATGCAGAGAGATGGAAGCAGAGGAGATCGACGTCGACGAGCCCATTACGGGCTGGCCGGATCCAGCTGGTCGGCTGCACACCAGGGGGAAAGAACAGTATCCCGCACTCACTCCCACAGCACTGGAGCACCCGGAACCCGCACCCGAAGAGGGGGAGGGGGAAGGGGGGCTTCGAGGGGGGATGGATGTCAGGGGCTCAGGAACAGAGGCACAGGGGAGAGAGGAAATGGAGAGCGAAGGGGAAGAATCTGAGGGCAGCGTAGGGGAGTATGGCAGTGACCCGAGAGATTCCATGAGCTTCTCCAGTGAATGAGAAGATTCCCAGAAGGAGGCGCCGATGGCCAGGGCAAGGGGGGTCCCAGGGGGGACGCACCAGAAACAAGGGGCCAGCGGGGACTCGCAAAGCAGCAGCGGGAGATCAGGACCAGCTTCCCCACCAGAGCGTAGTGGGGGGGAAGAGTCCCATGTGTCAGGGCCAGCGTCTCCTCCAGCAGGGAGAGAAGATGAGTCAGGGCTGACCACACCTCTATCGGAGAGTGGGGGAACGGAGGGGAGGTCAGGTCCAGCTAGCCTCCCCGAAGGGGGAAGCAGTGACAGGAGCAGTGTAACGGTCAGGAGGAAGGTTGCCGGCTGGGCGCGCGCGCCAAGTTCGAATGTACAGGCGCGTGGGACAGCAGAAAACCCGGATTGGGAACCAGGTCCTACAGCTCGCCGGAGGCAGGGGGAAGACTCAGGGGACTCAGCGTCAGAAGAGTCTAGGAAGGGCAAGACCCCAGCTGACAGGCGGAACCAGAGGAGGAAAGAGCAAAGGAAGAGGTGGAGCAAGGCTAGAGTCTTAAACTGGTGTCTGGGGGGAGGAGATTCAGATGGAGCTTCAGCGGTCTAGAGTTTCAGACGTAGAGCTGCACGCTGCGGCTGTGAAAGCGAAACTGAACTTCAATAAAGACTTTTGTATATAACAATGAACCGGCGTTGGTCCTTTGTGAGCTGGGACCTCGGGCAGCTCTGACACCACACAATTCTTGTACAGCAGGGACCCCAGCACGTGGTGCATGAATGCTTGAAATGTGCTGGAGCCTCACTGTAATCCGAAGGGCATCACGAGGTACTCAAAGGCCCCCAGAGGGGTGAACATCGTGGTTTCCCATTCATCCCCCTCCCTCATCCTTATCAAATTGTACGCCCCTCGGAGGTCCAACTTGGTAAAAACCTTCCCTTTCCTCACTCTGGCCAGAATATCATCTATTCTAGGCATGGGGAAGGTCACTGGTTCCGACACGAGGTTTAAGGACCTGTAATCTACGACTAATCTCGGTTCTTTGGAGTCCCTTTTGTCCACAAAAAACACCGGACTGCCCCCCACCGCCCTTGATTCTCGTATGAACCCCCTCTTCAGGTTCTTGTCAATAAACTTCTGCAACTCCTGCATCTCCCTGTCTGACATGGCGTACAGCTTACCCACTGGTAACTGGGCCCCAGGGAGTAGGTTGATCTGACAGTCAAAGGGCCTGTGGGGGGGTAGTCTATCCGCCTCCTTCTCACTGAAAACTTCTTGCAGATCAGCATACTGAGGTGGTACCCTCCCCTTTTCCCCTGTCACCATCCCTGCCACTCTGGCCACTGCCATTCTCTGGATCTCCCCTCCGTGACAGTGCTCCATGCAATAAGCTGACCCAAAGGAGACTGTTTGCTGGTGCAAATGAGTTGGTTGGCATTGCATGATTCAGTGGTGGGGTCACCACTGAATCATGCAATGCCAACCAACTCATGCCCAGTATTATTGGAGGTCTTGCTAGTGTGGCCACGTGAAAAGCAATTGTTTCTGTGTGTCTGGATACTCGCATCTTCATAGGAGGTGTCTGGTGGGTCACTTCTCCCCCCAAGAGTTCCCTCCCATCGATGGTTGTTACTTGCAAGGAGTGCTCCAATGGCAATAACTGGAGCTGGTGTTCCAGGGCAAATTCCCTGCTAAAAAAGTTGCAAGAGCTCCCTGAATCCAACAATGCCTTCACCTTGATTGGGTGCCCGTTTGGGAGTTCTAGCACCACCTCTATGGCGATGGCTGCCTGGGGAGGATCTGGCTTGGGCACTTTTACTGGGTACTTGCCTGGCTGCTGTGCCCGCTCTTCGGCAGCCAAGCATTGTCGTTTCCCTGCTCCTTTTCCTCCACCACCAACAGCCCCCACCATTCCTTGCCACGCCTTCCTCTGAGGGCAGACCCTGGCGAAATGTCCCGGCTGTTGGCAGATAAAGCATTTCTTGGCGGTTTTCCCCTCCTTCTTGCGCGCCTCACCAGCATTTGAAACCCTGCGCGCGCGCGCGCCTCCAATTTCCATTGGTTCTGCTGGCGGCTGTGACGGCTCTGGCATCTCGGGAATCCAGTTGTCATGACAACGCTCCGCTCTCCCTTCCCGCCTTTCCATCGCCCGCGTCTCTTGTCGCACTCCCACCGCGAGCGCCAACTTGGTCAGCTGGTCCATCGACTCTGGGCGGGGCGAGCGAGAAAGTTCGTCTTTTACCCAAGGGGATAACCCTTCCTCAAACAACATTTGCACTGGTTCCGAACCCAGTTCCCACCCAAGTTTATGGATCAACATGGCAAAACGTGACCAGTATTCTCTCAGTGACTGGTTCCCTTGTTTGCAACTCATCAGCTCCTTGCGCGTCACGCTCATCTCCACTTGACTCGAGAACATATGGTCCATGGCGCTGAAAAACTTCCTAAGGTCCTTTAGCGCGGCATTTTCGGACGCCATCAAGGGTCGAACCCATTCCCTGGCCCCGCCCTGAAGGTGTCCAATCACAAAAGCGACCCGAGCCCCATCGTCCACAAAATCATCATACTGCAGGTCCAGTGCATACTGCACCTCTGTCTTAAATGCGTTATACACTCTGGGGTTGCCCCCAAACTTCTGCACTAGTCCCGGTACTTTCCTCACGATGGGGGTGGGTTTCCTCCTTTCGTCCAGTCGCACCGCCAGGACAGCCAGCTGTTGTTCCAACTCTCTGTTTCTCTCCTCCAGAGATGGTCCGCCCCTGGCTCCTTCCTCAGCGCCTACTCCTCCGGTAAGACTCATGACGGTGCCCCTTTCTCCTAGTTCAGCACAAGCAACGTGAGGGACTAACGGATTGCTGTAATGGGAATTGTAGTTGCTTGTGTGTAAGTCACCAACTTCCCTAAGCTGCTTGTTGTTTAAACCTTTCCCTAACTGAAGCGCACTCCTGTGCGTCTGCTTCAGTCGCTGGCAGCATCCGTTAGTGGGTGTTTCCTAAATTTTTTCCAACATAAGAATTCCTTGACAGCCAGTCTCCGCCTAGCGTCTCTGTGTGGAAGCCTTCTGCGCAGAGTAGGCGTGCCCAGTGGTGGTCCGGCACTCTCCCCACTGATCTCACTGGAAGAGTCCCTGAGCCTTCCCTCCAAAGTGCTCTCATCCCCTCCTTCCTTCTTGGTGTCACCTTGATTCCCTTCCCCCTCGGAAATCCTCTCTCTCTCCTTGCTGGTTCCCTCTCCTGCACTATCGGAGCGACTTCTCTCTCTGCTGGTCTCCGATGTCAGTTCCCTGACAATAGTCCTTAAATCTCTTCCAATCTTCTTCCGCTGTCTCTCTTCCCTGGTCTCGGATTCTGCCAGTCATTTCTGCCAGTCCCATATAGTCTATCACCTTCATCTGCCATTCTGCCAAGGTGGGTAGTTCATTGCAACTTCCAATACTTTGCGAAGCGTATTCTTGCTGCTGTTGTAGCATACATAAAGAATGTTCTTCTTTGACACCAATTGGCCGACGATACCCAAGAGAAAGGCCTCCGGTTTCTTCAGGAAGGTATATTTAAGTACCTTTTTCAGTTTGTTATATATCATTTCCCAGAAAGCCTTAATCTTTGGGCATGTCCACCAAGCATTCTAACAAAGCGAAGTGTAATAACCCAAAAAAACACCAATTTGAAATAGGTCCAATGAGAGCGTTATCATCTTCTTTCTGTGTACATGGAAGCCAAGACACCTTTTTCATTTGTTTGAGGGTGATTGTAGTGCACACCCAAAAAACACCCTGTGAATTGAAATAAGCCCTCTCTAAGCTTATTCGTCTTCTTTCTATGCATATGGCAGCGGAAATATGGTGTTTCGTTATATTGGTCGCATTACATTCACTTTGCGATTTCTGGTTAAATGTGCATTAACACCAAAGAACACGACTTTGAAATAAGCGAAATCCAAGATTCTTCTTTCTATGTAGATGAAACCCAAAACAACCTGTTTTGCTTTGTTTATGCTTATGACATTCGTTTTGCTATTTGTGGGTGAATGAACACCGAAATGCATTCCACGCTTATTGGTCCCCTTTCTGTTGAGATGACCTAAAACACCTATTGTCAGGGGCTCAGGAACAGAGGCACAGGGGAGAGAGGAAATGGAGAGCGAAGGGGAAGAATCTGAGGGTAGCGTAGGGGAGTATGGCAGTGACCCGAGAGATTCCATGAGCTTCTCCAGCGAATCAGAAGATTCCCAGAAGGAGGCGCCGATGGTCAGGGCGAGGGGGGTCCCAGGGGGGACACACCAGAAACAAGGGGCCAGCGGGGACTCAAAAAGCAGCAGCTGGAAATCAGGACCAGCTTCCCCACCAGAGCATAGTGGGGGGGAAGAGTCCCATGTGTCAGGGAGAGAAGATGAGTCAGGGCTGACCACGCCTCCATCGGAGAGTGGGGAAACAGAGGGCAGGTCAGGTCCAGCTAGCCTCCCCGAAGGGGGAAGCAGTGACAGGAGCAGTATAACGGTCAGGATGAAGGTTGCCAGCGCGCCAAGTTCGAATGTACAGGCGCGTGGGACAGCAGAGGACCCGGATTGGGAACCCGGCCCTAAAGCCCGCCGGAGGCAGGGAGAAGACTCAGGGGATTCAGCGTCAGAAGAGTCTAGGAAGGGCGAGACCCCAGCTGACAGGTGGAGCCAGAGGAGGAAAGAGCAAAGGAAGAGGTGGAGCAAGGCTAGAGTCTTAAACTGGTGTATGGGGGGAGGAGATTCAGACGGAGCTTCAGCGGTCTAGAGTTTCAGACGTAGAGCTGCACGCTACGACTGTGAAAGCAAAACTGAACTTCAATAAAGACTTTTGTATATAAGAACGAACCGGCGTTGGTCCTTTGTGAGCTGGGACCTCGAGCGGCTCTGACAGTAAGCTCCGTCTCCAAAAAAAAAAAAACTTTTTGCGAGCTCACGAAGATAGGTAAAGATGACTACGGAGGAGAAGGTGACAGCACTGCAAGAAGCAGTCACGAGGCTTTCCGCAGAAGTAACAGCATCCAGACAGAGAGAAGAAGAAGCAGTAGCGCTCTGCCGGGATCTGCAAACCAGGTGGGAACGTTTGGGCAAAGAGGGGCTGCCAGGACCCAAGCCGGAGGGAATTGGCCTCGGGAAGAGGGGGGGCAGCATCGTATCCCACTTCGACGGGAACCTGGAGCAGTATCCTAACTTCAGAGCAGACATAGTTTTCGCACTCAATTTGCTTCGGAAAGACTTTAGAGATGAGGAGGAGAAAGTAGGGTTCATAATAACTCATCTGCATGGGGAAGCTAAATCGTGGCTGCGCAATTTATGGCGCGAAAATGATCCCGCCCTCCAAGATTCAAAAGCATTTATCCAGGCTATGGATGATTGTTTTAAATCAACGGTGGATGTGGATGTGGCCAGGAGGGAAATGCACGGGCTGAAGCAGGGCAAAGCCACGGTGAGACAATATCACTCCCGCTTTTTTGCATTAGTGAATGTGCTGGGCTGGGAGAAGGACTCCACTGCCGTGAGGGATCTGTTCTGGGAGGGACTAAATGGGGCCGTGAAAGATGAGCTGGCGAGGGGGGAGAGACCTAACAGCACCACAGAGGTCGTCCAGAGAGCGCTGGCGATAGGGGTGCGCCTAGAAGAACGCCCTTGGAGCAGGGATGAGGGACGTATAGCACGCACACCAGTCAGAACAACTCCCTTCCTACCCAGAGAGACAGGGCGCGCGCAATCCACGCCTCCACTGGGGGGGGGGGGGAGAAGAGCCGATGGAGATAAGTGGTGCCAGGGCTCAGACAGCGACCAGAGCCCGAACACCAGGAGCAGTCAAGACGAAGGCTCCTAGAGGGAACAGGAAGTGTTACATCTGCGACAGTGCACAGCACATGGCCAAAGAGTGTCCCCAGAGGATCCAGAAGCACACTGCAGCCTCAGCAACAGTAAGGGGAGCAGTTCAGCAGGGGGAACAGCTGCAGGGAAACGACGAAGCCTGGTTGGAGGCAGAGGCACTGGGGCCCAGCCAGGCGAGTCAGTGAAGCAGTCCCCAGAGATTTTGCAGCCCACAGACCCCCTCCCACCCAAACCAGTGGTGCAACTCACCGCATCGCTCCAGCTGCCCAATGGACTCACCCTGGAAGTCCCTATTACCATTGACTCTGGGAGTAATGCAGACTTTGTAGGAGTGGACTTCATCAGGCTACATCGCATAGCGCTCCTACCAGCCACGATGCCCCTAAACGTCGTCACGGTCGATGGCAGAGAGCTACTGGGAGGACAGGTGGTGCAGCAAACACCGCCTATGGTACTGCAAATTGGAAATCACCGCGAAGTCATCAGCTTCAACGTCACCCACCTGTCGGACACACCCATAGTGTTGGGCATGAGTTGGCTGGATAGGCACAGCCCGGCATTAGCATGGTACCAGCGGCAATTGACCTTCTGCTCCTCCTACTGCGCAGAACACTGCATCCGGACCAGCCAGGAAGAGGAGGGGCAAGAGGATGAACCACAGCTACACCTAGGCATGGTGCAAGCGGTACCCAACAAGTACAAGGCGTTTTTGGAGGTCTTCTGCGAGAAGGAAGCGGACAAGCTGCCTCCCCACAGGCCCTACAACTGCGTGATTGACCTCCTGCCGGGGGAGATGCTGCCGACTGGAAAACTGTATTCCATGTCGGAAGACGAACTGCAAGAACTCAGGAAGTTCATAGATCACAACTTAAAGCGGGGATTCATCCAAGAATCCAAAGCAGTGGGGGGCAGTCCCGTGTTTTTCGTGAAGAAGAAAGACACGCCCCAACGGAGGCTGGTAGTTGATTACAGGATCATCAATTCCAGGACAAAGCCCACAGCTTTCCCCATGCCCAAGATCGACGACCTGCTCGCGACGGTGAGGAAGGGACGTATCTTCACCAAGTTGGATCTACGAGGGGTGTACAACCTTATACGCATGCGGGAGGGCGATGAGTGGAAGACGGCCATGTTTACGCCTTTAGGCACCTATGAATATCGAGTTATGCCGTTTGGTCTGCAAAATGGCTCCCATGGTTTCCAAGCCTTCATGCACCACGTGTTAGCGGGCCTCCTCTACAAGAAGTGCGTATGCTTCCTAGACGACATCCTGATCTTCTCGGAATCGCAGGAGGCTCACGAGGGGGACGTCAAGGAGGTCCTGCAGAGACTTACGAGAGCACAGACTTTACGCCAAACTGGAGAAGTGCCAGTTCGACGTGATGGAGGTGGATTTCCTGGGCTACAAGCTGTCCGACAAGGGACTCGCCATGGACAGCACCAAGGTCCGCTCGGTGCTGGACTGGAAGAGCCCGCGCAATCGGAAAGAGGTCCAGAAGTTCGTCGGCTTCGCCAACTTTTATCGCAAGTTCATCAAGGGGTTCGCGAAGGAGACGGCGGCCATCACGGACACCCTCAGCTCCAAGAAGAAGAAGTTCACCTGGACGGACCAGGTGGAACAGTCTTTTCGGAGACTCAAGCGTCTCTTCGCGTCCGAAGAACAGCTGCTACACGTAAACCCCAGCAAACCAATGAGGGTGGAAACGGACGCCTCGGACAGAGCGGTGGGGGCGGTCCTGTTGCAGCAAGATCCGCAAGGGAACTGGAGGCCCTGCGCATTCTACTCCAGGAAACTCAGCAAGTCGGAACAGAACTACACCATCTGGGACAGGGAGTTGCTGGCCATCCATGCAGCCTTCAAGGCGTGGCGGCACTTCCTCATCGGAGCCAGACACACTGTGCAGGTCCGCACGGACCATAAGAACCTGGAGTACTGGCGCACGGCGCGGTTCCTGAACCAGAGACACATCCGCTGGGCAGAGTTCTTTGCAGATTTCGACTTCCGGATAGAATACATCCCGGCAGACAACAATATCATGGTGGATGCACTATCCAGGAAGCCGCAGTATCTCGAGGAAGCGGCACCGGTGGCGGCCAAACACATTTTCGCACCTAAAGCGTGGGCATGCGCTTCAGCCACCGTGGACCTGGACGCGGTGCGTCACGCGCTGCAGACGGATTTGTTCGCACAATCCAAGATGGAGGAGGTGTGAAGAGGCACAGTGAAGGACGACGAGTTCCAGATACGCGACGGACTGCTCACCCACAAAGAGCCTCTCTACGTGCCGGGAGACGACCTCCGCGCGAAAGTCCTGCAGCAGTTACATGGCGCGCCCAGCGCTGGGCACTTCGGCAAGGACAAGACGGCGGAATTAGTAGCCAGAGACTTTTGGTGGCCCCAGATGAGGGGAGAAGTCGCGGATTACGTTTCTAGGTGTGACACATGCCAAAGGGCCAAACCAGTGCACCAGAAGCCAGCGGGACTGCTGGAACCGCTACAGACGCCGCTCGAACCGTGGGAGAAAGTGGCCCTGGACTTTGTCACAGATCTGCCCAGCTCGCGAGGCAAAACAGCGGTACTCGTGGTTGTAGACCTGTTCACCAAGATGGCGCACTTCATTCCTTGCGCGAAGGTGGCCACAGCGGAACAGACCGCCAAGCTGTTCATAGACCACGTGTTCAAAGTTCACGGCTGTCAGGGGCTCAGGAACAGAGGCACAGGGGAAAGAGGAAATGGAGAGCGAAGGGGAAAAATCTGAGGGCAGCGTAGGGGAGTATAGCAGTGACCCGAGTGATTCCATGAGCTTCTCCAGCGAATCAGAAGATTCCCAGAAGGAGGCGCCCATGGTCAGGGCAAGGGGGGTCCCAGGGGGGACGCACCAGAAACAAGGGGCCAGCGGGGACTCCAAAAACAGCAGCTGGAAATCAGAACCAGCTTCCCCACCAGAGCATAGTGGGGTGGAAGAGTCCCATGTGTCAGGGCCAGCGTCTCCTCCAGCAGGGAGAGAAGATGAGTCAGGGCTGACCACCCCTCTATCGGAGAGTGGGGGAACGGAGGGGAGGTCAGGTCCAGCTAGCCTCCCCGAAGGGGGAAGCAGTGACAGGAGCAGTGTAACGGTCAGGAGGAAGGTTGCCGGCTGGGCGCGCGCGCCAAGTTCGAATGTACAGGCGCGTGGGACAGCAGAAAACCCGGATTGGGAACCAGGTCCTAAAGCCCGCCGGAGGCAGGGGAAGACTCAGGGGACTCAGCGTCAGAAGAGTCTAGGAAGGGGGAGACCCCAGCTGACAGGCGGAGCCAGAGGAGGAAAGAGCAAAGGAAGAGGTGGAGCAAGGCTAGAGTCTTAAACTGGTGTCTGGGGGGAGGAGACTCAGACGGAGCTTCAGCGGTCTAGAGTTTCAGACGTAGAGCTGCACACTGCGGCTGTGAAAGCGAAACTGAACTTCAATAAAGACTTTTGTATATAAGAACGAACTAGCGTTGGTCCTTTGTGAGCTGGGACCTCAGGCAGCTCTGACAACGGCTTACCATGGTCCATCCTGTCCGACCGGGGTCGCCAATTCATCTCGAGCTTCTGGCAGAAGCTGCTGGGCATCCTGAACGTCAAGATCAACTTAGCGTCGGCACGACACCCGCAGACCAACGGACAAGCGGAGAGGGTCAACGCCATCATGCAGCAGTACCTGCGATGCTACGCGAATCAACAGCCCTCGACCTGGGTGGACTACCTACCGCTGGCCGAGTTTGCCTACAACAACACGAAGCACGGGTCTACAGGGGTGACACCGTTCTTCGCCAACAATGGGCGGCATCCCAGAACCTTCCCAGGGTTGGAGACGAAGGGGGAGGGGGAGCCACGGGGAGCAGAGCACTTGGCAGCAGAGTTACAGGAGGTCCACAAGCAGCTTCGAAGGCACTTGGAACTGGCAAAACACGCCTACAAAATGCAGGCAGACAGGCACAGGAGAGCCGGGGAAGACATTCAGGTGGGGGACTGGGTCTGGTTAGCGGCCCAGGCTGTGCCGGCCAGAACGTTAGCTAAGAAGAAGCTCGGACACATGCAGCTAGGGCCTTACCAAGTCGGGCACAAATCAATCCAGTGGCCTTCCGGTTGACACTCCCGGAGGTCTCCAGAATGCACCCGGTCTTTCATAGGTCAGTGCTCACCCCCTACAAGGCACCCCACAGGTTTCAGGCACCAGGGAACGCACCAGACCCACTCAGAAAATCGCCAACAGGGGAGGAGTCACCGAGGGTGGCGCCACTCAACAAGGTCACGGAGATTTTAGACTAGAGATGGGGGGAAGAGGGGGTTGAATATCTCCTCGCCAGGGAAGGTACCCCGGCCAGCGCCAACAGGTGGGTACCGGACTATGCCGTGGAGGAGCACTACCTCAAAGACGAGTTTCATGCACTTCCCCCACAGACCTATGCCGGCAGATTATTTCGACGACTGGCTTTTCACACCCACACTTTCAGCCAGCACGTTCCAGGGGTTCTCATCAGCTGAGGAAACAGCGCCAGAGACAAGCTCCCCAGAGGGATCACTCTCGGGGTTTGGCACAGACCGCTCTTATTGGTGGGACAATCAACCGGAGGTGGGGTGGAGCAGGGGACTGCTAAGGGGGCCCTTACACGCAGCATCACCCGAGGTAACAGGGGGAGGGGAGGACATGGACATGTTGGGGGAGGATCCTGGGTTCGAGCATGAATGCAGAGAGATGGAAGCGGAGGAGATCGATGTCGACAAGCCCATTACAGGCTGGCCGGATCCAGCTGGCCGGCTGCACACCAGGGGGAAAGAACTGTATCCCGCACTCACCCCCACAGCACTGGAGCACCCGGAACCCACACCCGAAGAGGGGGAGGGGGAAGGGGGGCTTCGAGGGGGGATGGATGTCAGGGGCTTGGGAACAGAGGCACAGGGGAGAGAGGAGATGGAGAGCGAAGGGGAAGAATCTGAGGGCAGCATAGGGGAGTATGGCAGTGCCCCGTGAGATTCCATGAGCTTCTCCAGCGAATCAGAAGATTCCCAGAAGGAGGCGCCGATGGTCAGGGCGAGGGGGGTCCCAGGGGGGACACACCAGAAACAAGGGGCCAGCGGGGACTCCCAAAGAAGCAGCTGGAAATCAGGACCAGCTTCCCCACCAGAGCGTAGTGGGGGGGAAGAGTCCCATGTGTCAGGGAGAGAAGATGAGTCAGGGCTGACCACCCCTCTATCGGAGAGTGGGGGAACGGAGGGGAGGTCGGGTCCAGCTAGCCTCCCCGAAGGGGGAAGCAGTGACAGGAGCAGTATAACGGTCAGGAGGAAGGTTGCCGGCTGGGCGCGCGCGCCAAGTTCGAATGTACAGGCGCGTGGGACAGCAGAAAACCCGGATTGGGAACCCGGTCCTAAAGCCCGCCGGAGGCAGGGAGAAGACTCAGGGGATTCAGCGTCAGAAGAGTCTAGGAAGGGCGAGACCCCAGCTGACAGGCGGAGCCAGAGGAGGAAAGAGCAAAGGAAGAGGTGGAGCAAGGCTAGAGTCTTAAACTGGTGTCTGGGGGGAGGAGATTCAGACGGAGCTTCAGCGGTCTAGAGTTTCAGACGTAGAGCTGCATGCTGCGACTGTGAAAGCAAAACTGAACTTCAGTAAAGACTTTTGTATATAAGAACGAACCGGCGTTGGTCCTTTGTGAGCTGGGACCTCGGGCACCTATGCTTGATTTGGGCTGATTACAAATATTTCACTGCGATTTTGGTTGAATGTGCATTCTAACCCAAAAAACACGAATTTGAAATAAGCCCAATAAGAGCGTTATCATCTTCTTTTTATATAGATGGAAGCGAAAATAACTTTTTGCTTTGGTTGGGTAATTCTGGTGCACACCCAAAAAACACAATGCGAATTGAAATGAGCCGAAATAAAGCTTATCCGTATTCTTTCTACTTCGATTTGCAGTTTGTGGGTAAATGAATACCGAAATGCAATCCAAGCTTATTCCTCCTCTTTCAATTGAGATGAACTTAAACACCTATGCTTGATTTGGGCTGATAAAAAACATTTCACTCTGCGATTTTTGGTTGAATGTGGATTCTAACCCCCCAAAAAACAATTTGAAATAAGCCCAATAAGAGCATTTTCATCTTCTTTGGATGGAATCCAAAACATATTTCTGCTTTGGTTGTGTTATTCTGGTGCACACCCAAAAAACACCACGCTAATTCCAGCTCTATAATTCTATGATTCTATGAATTGAAATCGAACCTTATTCGTCTTCTTTCTACGGATATGGAATCGGAAATATGGCGTTTTGTTATTTTGGTCTCATTACATACACTTTGCGATTTCTGGGTAAATGTGCATTAACTCCAAAGAACACGACTTTGAAATAAGTGAAATCAAGATTCTTCTTTCTATGTAGATGGAACCCAAAACAACCTGTTTTGCTTTCTTTAGGCTTTGAAATTTGTGGGTGAATGAACACCTAAAGAGCAATCCAAGCTTATTCGTCCTCTTTCTATTGACGTTAACTAAAACGTCTATGCTTGATTTGGGCTGATAACAAACATTTCGCTCTGCGATTTCTGGTTGAATGTGCATTCTAACCCCATAAACACCTATTTGAAATAATCCCAATCAGAGCGTTTTTATCTTCTTCCTACGTAGATAGAACGCAAAATACCTTATTGCTTTGTTTGGGGGTGATTCTGGTATACACCCAAAAAACACCATGCAAATTCAAATAAGCCCTCTCGAAGCTTATTCGTCTTCTTTCTATGCATGTGGAAGCAGAAATATGGTGTTTCTTTATTTTGGTCGCATTACATTCACTTTGTGATTTTTGGGTAAATGTGCATTAACACCAAAGAACACTACTTTTTAATAAGCGAAATCCAATATGATTCTTTTATGCAGATGGAAGCCAAAAGACCTTTTTGCTTTGGTTGTGTGATTCTGGCGCACACCCAAAAATCACCATGCAAATTCCAACTATGATTCTATGATTCTATGAATTGAAATAAGCCCAACTGAAGCTTATTCGTCTTCTTTCTACGCCTATGGAAGCGGAAATATGGCGTTTTGTTATTTTGGTCTCATTACATACACTTTGCGATTTCAGGGTAAAAGTGCATTAACACCAAAGAACACGACTTTGAAATAAGCGAAATCCAAGATTCTTCTTTCTTTGTAGATGGAACCGAAAACAACCTGTTTTGCTTTCTTTAGGCTTATTACACTTTGCTTTGTTATTTGTGGGTGAATGAACACCGAAAAAGCAATCCAAGCTTATTCGTCCTCTTTCTATTGAGATTAACTAAAACACCCATGCTTGATTTGGGCTGATAACAAACATTTCACTCTGCGATTTTTGGTTGAATGTGCATTCTAACCCAGAAAACACCAATTTGAAATAAGCCCAATGAGCGTTATTGTCAGAGCTGCTTCCAGATCCTAGCTCACAGAGGATCACGCTAGCCAGCGGTCACTTGTAAAAGTATTTTATTGAGTTACGGTTTCCATTCTCAAGCTGCTGCGCGCAACTCTACGTCTTAAGGGTTAGACCGGCGAAGCTCTGTCTGAGTCTCCGCCCCCTGTACACCAACTTAATACCCTAGCCTTACTCCACCTTTTCCGCCTGACTGTTCTTCTCTGGGTCCCTCTGCCCCCCGGGGTCTCTTCCTTCCGGGATTCTTCTGACGCTGACCCCCCAGACCCTCCTGTCTCCTTGCGCCGGGCTTTAGGACCTGGCTCCCTTTCCGGGCTGCTTACTGCGCCACCTTCCTGTGCATTTGAACTTGGCGTGCGCGCCCAACCTTCCACTTTCCGTCTGACCGTTTCTTCGCTCCCCGATGGAGGTGTGGCCACTCCTGACTCGTGCCCTCCCTCCTGTTGTGAGCTTCCAGCGCTTGATCCCTGGCGCCCTTCCTCTCCCCTGCTCTCTGTTGGTGACGCTGGTCCCGATTTCCAACTGCTCCCCTCTGAGCCCCCTCTGGCCCTTTCTTCCTGGGGTGTCCCCCTAGGCTCCCCCCTTGCCCTGGCCACTGGTGCTCCTTTCTGTGAATCTTCTGATTCACTGGAAAGACTCGGAGATCTCGGGTCGTCGTCATCACTCATCTTTTCTTCTGCCTCCTCCCCCTCGCTCTCTGTTTCCTCCCTTGCCCTTGCCTCTGCTCCTGAACCCCTGACATCCATCCCCCCCTCGAAGCCCCCCGTTCCCCCCTCCCCTCCTTCTGGTGCGGGAGCTGGGTGCTGCCGTGTCAGGGGGACGAATGTCGGATACAGTTCGCTTCCCGTGGCGGGCCGCCATCTGAAGGCTTCCGGTTCTTCCTCCCTGCTCTCGTCGACGACGATCACCTCCGCTTCCATCTCTGTGCCGCCGTGCTCGAAACCCGGGTCATCCCCGAATACGTCCATGTCCGTCTCTCCCTCGTTTCCTTCTGGGGACGTTGCTCGTCCTGGACCCTCCAGCCACTTTCTGCGCCACTGCTCCTCTGGTCTATCGTCCCACCAATACGAGGGTTCTGAGGCAGATCCCGAGGGTGACCCCTCCAGGGAACGGGCGTCACATGTCGGTTCCTCGTCCGAGTCGAACCCCTGGAACGTGCTGGCTGAAAGCGTGGGCGTGAAAAGCCAGTCGTCGAAAAAGTCTGCTGGCATGGGCCTATGTGGGAAGAGGGCATGAAACTCTTCTTTGAGCAGAGGTTCGTCCAAAGCGTAGCCCGGCACCCAGCTGTTGGCCCTGGCCGGAGTGCCCTCCTTGGCGAGAAGGTATTCTACCCCCTCTTCCCCCCAGCTGGAGTCCAAAATCTCTGTGACTTCGTTGATGTGCTCCTCCTGTGCCACTCCCCCTTGCTCTGGTCTCCCTCGGAGCGGACTTGGTGCCGTTCCTGGTTCCTGAAACCTGTGAGGTGCCTTGTAGGGAGTGAGCACCGATCTGTGGAACACCGGATGCATCCTGGAACCCTCCAGAAGCGCCAGCCTGAAAGCCACCGGGTTGACCTGCTCTTCGACTTGGTAGGGCCCCAGTTGTTTATGTCCTAGTTTCTTCTTCGCCAACGACCTGGCCGGCACTGCGTGGGCTGCTAACCAGACCCAGTCTCCCACATGGATCTCTTCGCCAACCCTCCTGTGCTTGTCCGCTTGTACCTTGTATGCGTGTTTAGCCAGCTCCAGGTGCCGCCGAAGCTGATCGTGGACTTCCTGCAACTCCGACGCGAACGCATCTGCTGTCTGCGGCTCCCCCTCCCCCATTCTTTCCAGTCCCGGGAAGGTTCTGGGGTGCCTCCCGTTGTTGGCGAAGAACGGCGTGACCCCCGTGGACACGTGCTTCGTGTTGTTGTAGGCGAACTCGGCGAGAGGCAGGTAATCCACCCACGTCGCAGGCTGTTGATTCGCATAACATCTCAGGTACTGCTGCATGATGGCATTGACCCGCTCCGCTTGCCCGTTGGTCTGCGGGTGTCTAGCCGAAGCCAGGTTGATCTTGACGTTCAGGAAGCCCATCAGCTTCTGCCAGAAGTTCGAGATGAACTGCCGCCCCCGGTCGGACAGTATAGACCGCGGCAGACCGTGAACCCTGAACACGTGATCTATGAACAGTTTGGCGGTTTGTTCCGCCGTGGCCACCTTCGCACATGGAATGAAATGTGCCATCTTGGAGAACAAGTCCACCACCACTAGCACGGCCGTCTTGCCCCTCGAGCTGGGCAGATCCGTGACAAAGTCCAGGGCCACTCTCTCCCACGGTTCGCACGGGGTTTGCAGCGGTTCTAGCAGCCCCGCCGGCGGTCTGTGTACTGGTTTGGCCCTCTGGCAGGTGTCACACCTCGCCACGTAGTCCGCGACCTCCCCTCTCATTCTGGGCCACCAGAAGTCCCTGGCGACTAATTCTATCGTCTTCTCTGTGCCAAAGTGCCCGGCAGTGGGTGCGTCGTGCAGCTGCTGCAGTACCTTGGCGCGAAGATCGTCCCCCGGCACGTAGATGGCCCCTTTACGGAGGAGTAATCCATCGCGAACTTAAAACTCGCCGGTCGCCGCCGTGCCCCTTTGCGCCTCTGCCATCTTGGCTCGCGCGAAGGTGTCAGCCTGCAACGCTCTCCTCACCGCATCCAGGTCAACTGACGCCGAAGCGCACGCCCACACCGTCGGTGCGAAGATGTGCATGGCAGCCGCTGGCGTCGCCTCCTCCAGGTACTGTGGTTTACGGGATAGGGCATCCGCCATGACGTTGGTGTCCCCCGGGACATACTCTATTCGGAAGTCGAAGTTCGCAAAGAATTCGGCCCAACGTATCTGCCTCTGGTTCAGGAACTGCGCCGTGCGCCAGTGCTCCAAATTCTTTTGGTCCGTGCGACCTGCACCGTGTGCTTGGCGCCGATCAGGAAGTGCCGCCACGCCTTGAAAGCTGCATGAATGGCAAGCAACTCCCTGTCCCAGATGGTGTAGTTCTGTTCTGACTTGCTGAGCTTCCTGGAGTAAAACGCTCCCGGCCTCCAGGCCCCCTGCGGGTCTTGCTGCAACAGGACTGCTCCCACGGCTCTGTCTGATGCGTCCGTCTCCACCCTCATAGGCCTGCTGAGGTTGACATGCAACAGCTGCTCTTCCGACGCGAAGAGACGCTTGAGTGCCTGAAAAGACTGCTCTGCCTGCTCCGTCCAGATGAACTTCTTCTTCTTGGAACTGAGCGTGTCCGCGATGGCCGCTGTTTGCATAGCGAACCCCTTGATAAACTTGCGATAGAAGTTCGCAAAGCCAACAAACCGCTGGACCTCCTTCCGGTTGCGCGGGCTCTTCCAGTCCAACACGGCACGAACCTTGGCGCTGTCCATGGCGAGCCCTTTGTCTGACAACCTGTAGCCCAGGAAATCCACCTCCGTCACGTCGAACTGGCACTTTTCCAGCTTGGCGTAAAGCCTATGCTGCTGTAGTCTGCTCAGCACTTCCTTGACGTGTCTGTCGTGATCCTTTTGCGATTCAGAAAATATCAGGATGTCATCCAAGAAGCAGACCCACGTCTTGTAGAGGAGCCCCGCCAGGACGTGATGCATAAAAGCTTGTAAATAGTGGGAACCATTTTGCAATCCAAAAGGCATAACTCTGTATTCGTAGGTGCCCAGGGGCGTGAACATGGCTGTCTTCCACTCATCACGTTCCCGCATGCGAATGAGGTTGTATGCCCCACGCAGGTCCAACTTAGTGAACCTTGCGTACCGTCGCGAGGAGGTCGTCGATCCTGGGCATGGGGAAGTCCGATGGCTTGGTCACACTGTTCAAAATCCGGTAGTCCACTACAAGTCTTTTTGGGGGCGTGTCCTTCTTCTTAACAAAGAATACAGGACTGCCTCCCACCGCCTTGGACTCTCGGATGAAGCCGCGCTCCAAATTATGATCTATGAACTCCTTGAGTTCCTGTAGTTCGTCTTCAGACATGGAATACAGCTTCCCTTTGGGCAGCGCCGCCCCTGGCCAATCTTGCAGTCATATGATCTGTGGGGGGGTAGCTTATCCGCTTCCTTCTCGCAGAAGACCTCCAAAAATCCCGCGTATTTGTGGGGGATTGCTTGCAGCGTCCCCAGCTGCAGCTGCGCTTCCTCCTCCTCCCCCTCCTGCCGGGGCAGAATGCAGTGTTCAGCGCAGTATGATGAGCAGAAGACCTCCAAAAATCCCACGTATTTGTGGGGGATTGCTTGCAGCGTCCCCAGCTGCAGCTGCGCTTCCTCCTCCTCTCCCTCCTGCCGGGGCAGAATGCAGTGTTCTGAGCAGTATGATGAGCCAAAGACTGGCTGCCGCTGGTACCAAGCCAACGTCGGACTGTGTCTGTCCAGCCAACTCATGCCCAAGACAATAGGTGTGTCCGACAGTCTGGTGACATTAAAACTGATGATTTCCCTGTGATTTCCAAGTCGCGTCACCATTGGTGGCGTTTGCTTCACCACCTGCCCCCCTAGCAGCTCCCTGCCATCCACCGTGACGACCTGCAGGGGCAGCGTGGCAGGCAGCAGCTGTATAGCGTGTTTGTCGACAAAGTCCTGCCCTATAAAGTCCGCATTGCTTCCTGAGTCAATGGTGATTGGCACGTCCATGGTGATTCCATTGGGTAGCTGGAGCGATGCGGTGAGCCTCACCACTGGTTTGGGTGGGAGGGGGTCTGTGGGCTGCAAAATCTCTGGGGACTGCTTCACTGACACGTCTGGCTGGGCCCCAGTGCCTCTCTCTCCAGCCAGACTCCGTCGTTTCCCTGCTGTGGTTCCCCTTGCTGAGTTGCTGCAGTCACCATTGCTGAGGCTGCAGTGTGCTTGTGGAGCCTCTGGGGACACTCTTTCGCCATGTGCTGCGGACTTTCGCAGATGTAACACTTCCTGTTCCCTCTAGGAGGCTTCGCTTTGACTGCTCCCGGTGCTGTGGCTCTGGTTGCTGACTGAGCCCTGGCACCGCCAACCTCCATCGGTTCCGCTCCCCCTCTTGGCGGAGGCGTGGATTGCGCACGCGCAGCTTCCCTGGGAATGAAGGAAAACCCTCTCGCTGGTTCTCGCCCTCCACGCCCTTCGTCCCTGCTCCATGGGCGTTCCTCCAGCCGCACTCCCACCGCCAGCGCCCTCTGAACGACCTCCTGCGTGGTCCGGGGTCTCTCCCCCCTTGCAATTTCGTCTTTAACCGCATTGTTCAAGCCTTCCCAAAAAAGATCTCTGACTGGAGCTGAATCTCTGTCCCATTCCAAGGCACTGACTAATGCAAAAAAGCGGGCTTGGTACTGTCTTACGCTGGCCCTCCCTTGCTTCAGCCCATGCACCTCCCTCCGGGCAAGATCCACGTCTAAGCTAGATAAAAAGCAGCCATCCATCGCTTTAATCAAGGCATCCGCGGTTTGGAGCGCTGGATCCTTATCTCTCCACAAATTGCGCAGCCATGCTTTAGCATCTCCATGCAAATGGGACATGATAAATCCCACCTTCTCTTGCTCATCTCTAAAGTCTTTGTCCAGCAGTTGCAGTGCACACTGTACATCTGCTCTAAAGTTGGGGTACAGTTGTAAATTCCCATCGAAGTGAGAGACTAGACCGCCTGTTCTTCTCCCCAACCCAATCCCCTCCGGTTTGGGTGTCAGTTGCCCTTGCTTCGTAAGCACTTCCAACCTGACCTGGAGATCCCTGTAGGCGGCAGCTGCGTCCTCCTCTCTCTTCCTGGATGCAAGTATTTCGGCATTCAGACGTGTCACTGCTTCTCTGAGTTCTCCTATCTGCTGTTCGGCCGTCATCTTGTCTGCCGTCCATGAGCTGAGTCGTAGGCACCCTCCTTCTCCTCTGTCCGCGAGGCTGTAGATGCCCACAACGGGGGACGGAGCTTACTGTCAGAGCTGCTTCCAGATCCTAGCTCACAGAGGATCATGCTAGCCAGCGGTCACTTGTAAAAGTCTTTTATTGAGTTACAGTTTCCATTCTCAAGCTGCTGCGCGCAACTCTACGTCTTAAGGGTTAGACCGGCGAAGCTCCGTCTGAGTCTCCGCCCCCTGTACACCAACTTAATACCCTAGCCTTACTCCACCTTTTCCGCCTGACTGTTCTTCTCTGGGTCCCTCTGCCCCCGGGGTCTCTTCCTTCCGGGATTCTTCTGACGCTGACCCCCCGGACCCTCCTGTCTCCTTGCGCCGAGCTTTAGGACCTGGCTCCCTTTCCGGGCTGCTTACTGCGCCACCTTCCTGTGCATTTGAACTTGGCGTGCGCGCCCAACCTTCCACTTTCCGTCTGACCGTTTCTTCGCTCCCCGATGGAGGTGTGGCCACTCCTGACTCGTGCCCTCCCTCCTGTTGTGAGCTTCCAGCACTTGATCCCTGGCGCCCTTCCTCTCCCCTGCTCTCTGTTGGTGACGCTGGTCCCGATTTCCAACTGCTCCCCTCTGAGCCCCCTCTGGCCCTTTCTTCCTGGGGTGTCCCCCTAGGCTCCCCCCTTGCCCTGGCCACTGGTGCTCCTTTCTGTGAATCTTCTGATTCACTGGAAAGACTCGGAGATCTCGGGTCGTCGTCATCACTCATCTTTTCTTCTGCCTCCTCCCCCTCGCTCTCTGTTTCCTCCCTTGCCCTTGCCTCTGCTCCTGAACCCCTGACAGTTATCATCTTCTTTTTATGCAGATTGAACCCAGAACACCTTTTTGCTTTGGTTAGGTGATTCTGGTGCACACCCAAAAAACACCACGTTAATTTCAACTCTATGATTCTATGATTCTATGAATTGAAATAAGCCCAATCGAAGCTTATTCGTCTTCTTTCTACTCATATGGAAGCGGATATATGTCGTTTTGTTATTTTGGTCTCATTACATACACTGCGATTTCTGGGTAAATGTGCATTAACTCCAAAGAACACGATTTTGAAATAAGCGAAATCCAAGATTCTTCTTTCTATGTAGATGGAAACCAAAACAACCTGTTTTGCGTTGTTTATGCTTATGACACTTTGCTTTGCAGCTTGTGGGTGAATGAACACCGAAAGAGCAATCCAAGCTTATTCGTTCTCTTTCTATTAGATGAACTTAAACACCTATGGTTGATTTGGGCTGATAACAAACGTTTCGCTATGTGATTTTTGGTTGAATGTGCATTCTAACCCCAAAAACAGCTATTTGAAATAAGCCCAATCAGAGCGTTTTCTTTCTACGTAGATGGAACGCAAAACACCTTATTGCTTTGTTTGGGGGTGATTCTGGTGCTCACCCAAAAAACACCATATAAATTCCAACTATGATTCTATGATTCTATGAATTGAAATAAGCCGAATCAAAGCTTATTCGTCTTCTTTCTACGCATATGGATGCGGAAATATGGCGTTTTGTTATTTTGGTCTCATTACATACTGTCAGGGGTTCAGGGACAGAGGCACAGGTGAGGGGGGAGACGGAGAGTGATGGGGAAGAATCCCAGGACAGTGAGGAAGAGGATGACAATGACTTGAGGTCTTCCATGAGTCTCTCAAGTGAATCGGAGGATTCCCAGAAGGGGGCGCCCCTGGTCAGGCCAAGGGGGGTCACAGGGGGGACTTGCCAGGAGCAGGGAAGCAGCAGGGAAACCTCGAGTGGGAGTGGGAGATCGGGGCCGGCTTCCCAGCAGGAACGGAGTGAAGAGGGTGGAGTTCTCAGTGTGACACACGGAGCAGAGCAGGAAGGAGACAGGGGAATGAGATCGGGGCAGGACGTCCTGCCGGAAGGGGCGGAGAGTAGTACAGGGAGTAATGTAACTGTCAAGAGGAAGGTCAGGGGTAGCGAACGCGCGCCAAGTTCAAATGTGGAGGCGCGCGGAAATGCAGTGAGCCCGGAGGAGGAGCCTGGCCCCAAAGCACGAAGTAGGGGGGAGCAGGCATCTGAGGAATCCGCTTCAGGGGAAAGCAGGAGGGAAGGAACCCAGGGGGGCAGAAAGACCCTGCGGAAAAGGAAAGACAGGAAGAGGTGGACCAGCACAAGCTTCTTAAACTGGTGTAGGGGCGGGACCGATTCAGAGGGGACTTCAAGAGACGCGGGGCTGCACGCCTCGGTTGTGGAACCAATAATGAACTGCAATAAACATCCTTGTATATAAGAAGAGCTTGGCGTTGGTCTTTTGTGAGCTGAGACCTGAGGCAGCCCCTGACAGTAAGTCCCCTCCCTAAAGTACGTGTCAGGGGTTCAGGAGCAGAGACGCAGAGAAGGGAGGAGACAGAGAGCGAGGGGGAGGAATACGAAGGAAGGATGAGTGGGGATGACGACCCGAGATCACCGAGCCTGTCTAGCGAGTCCGAGGATTCCCAGAAGGGAGCGCCAGCAGCCAGAGCAAGGGGGGAGAGCAGGGGGACACCCCAGGAAGAAGGGTCCAGAGAGGGATCAGAAAGCAGCAGTTGGAGATCGGGACCCACGTGCCCAGCCGGGAGCAGCGGGGAGAAAGGGGACCAGATATCGGGCTCCGGAGACTTTCAGAAGGAGGGAGGGCATGAGTCAGGAGTAGTCACGCCCACCTCGGGGAGCGAGGAAACGATCAAGAGGAAAGTGGAGAGTTGGGCGCGCGCGCCAAGTTCAAATGTAGCGGAAGCTGGCGCAGTCAGCAGCCCAGAGAGTGAGCCGGGTCCCAAAGCCCGCCGCAAGGAGGCGGAAGGGTCAGGGGGGTCCGCGTCAGAAGAGAGTAGGAAGGGAGAGACCCAGGGGGGCAGGAGGACCCAGAGACGGAAGGAAAGGCGCAGGAGGTGGAGCAAGGCTAGGGTATTAAGCTGGTGCGCTAGAGGCGGAGACTCAGACGGGTCTTCGTCGTTCTGACCTAGAAGAAGTAGGGCTGCACGTTGCAGTTTGGAAATGGAACCTGTAATCCAATAAAGACTCTTTGAAACTGAACGCTGGCTGACTTGGTCCTATGTGAGCTGGGACTGGGCGGCAGCCCTGACAGTACGCAAAAAAATTTTTTTGCAAAGCTCACGAAGTTTGGCAGCCATGAGTATGGAGGAGCAGATAGCTGATCTACGCAACACAGTCTCCCAGCTTGCCACTGCGGTAGTGGTCTCCCAGAAGAAGGGGGAAGAGGCGGAGAAGCGGTGCCAAGATCTGCAAGCCAGGTGGGATCATGCATGCCAAGTGGGGTTCCCGGGGGCCAAATCTGCTGGAGTAGCACTGGGCAGAAGGGGAGGCAACTTGGTAGCCCACTTCGATGGGAACCTGAAGCAATACCCCAGTTTTCGAGCAGACGTAGAATATGCGTTGCATTTGCTTCGCGACGACTTTAAAGATGAGGAGGAGAAAGTGGGTTTCATTGTGTCCCACTTGCATGGGGAAGCGAGGGCTTGGCTGCGCAATCTGTGGCGCGAGGATTGCCCTGCTCGAAGGGACTCCGATGAATTTATCAAATGCATGGACGCTTGCTTCCAATCTACCGTGGATGTGGATGTAGCACGCCAAGAGATGCATGGTTTAAGGCAAGGCAAGGCTACAGTACGTCAGTATCATGCTCGCTTTTTCGCCTTGCTGAATGTGCTGCGATGAGAGAAAGACTCTCTGGCAGTCAGAGACTTGTTTTGGGAGGGGCTCTCTGGCCCTGTGAAAGACGAACTGGCAAGGGGGGACAGACCTAAAACCCTGGCAGAAGTGGTGCAGCGGGCGCTCGCCATTGGAGTACGCCACGAAGAACGCCCTTGGCGGAATGAGGGGGGTAGCCAGCTTCACGCACCGTCTAGAGTGCCTCCTTTCCTTCCCAGAGATCCAGGACGTACGCGTCCCTCACCTCAGCTGCAGGCAGGGGAGGAACCAATGGAACTGGGGAGTGCAAAGGCTCTGTCAGCTGCCGTAGCCCCAGCGTCTGGAACAGTCAAGAAGAAGCCTCCTAGAGGGAACAGGAAGTGTTACATCTGTGACAGTGGGATGCACATGGCCAAAGAGTGTCCCCAGAGGCTCCAGAAGCACACTGCAGCCTTAGCAACAGTAACTGCAGCAGCACAACATGAAGAGCAGTTTCAGGGAAACAGCAATGCCTGGCTGGAAGCAGAGATGCTGGGCACAGCCAGGTGAGTCAGTAGGGCAGTCCCCAGCGCTTTTGCAGCCCACAGACCCCCTGCCACCCAAGCCAGTGGTGCAGCTCACTGCAACTCTCCAGCTACCTAATGGACGCACCCTGGAAGTCCCCATTACAATTGACAGTGGGAGCAACGCAGACTTCGTGGGGGTGCACTTCATCAAGCAGCATCGCATAGAGCTCCTACCAGCCACGCTGCCTTTGAACGTCGTCACGGTGGATGGCAGGAAGTTGCTGGGTGGGCAGGTGGTACAACAGACGCCACCCATGGTGATGCAGATTGGCAATCACCGAGAAGTCATCAGGTTCAACGTCACCCGCCTGTCAGACACGCCTATAGTGTTAGGCATCAGTTGGCTGGATAGGCACAGCCCAACCATGGCGTGGTACCAGCGGCAGCTCAGCTTCGGCTCGTCCTACTGCGCACAGCATTGCATCCAGACCAGTCAAGAGGAGGAGGGCCAAGAGGAAGGGCAGCAGCTGAGGCTCAGCATGGCGCAAGCAGTACCCCTCAAGTACAAGGGGTTTTTGGAGGTCTTCTGCGAGAAGGAGGCTGACCAGTTGCCACCCCACCGGCCCTATGACTGCGCAATTGACCTCTTGCCAGGGACAACGCTACCGACTGCGAAGCTGTATTCCATGTCCGAGGATGAGATGCAGGAGCTCAGGGAGTTCATAGATCACAACCTGCAGCGGGGATTCATCTGAGAATCAAAGGCAGTAGGGGGCAGTCCTGTGTTTTTCGTGAAGAAGAAGGACACGCCCCAAAAAAGGCTGATCGTAGACTATCGCTTCATAAACTCAAAGACAAAGCCTGCAGCCTTTCCCATGCCCAAGACTGACGACCTGCTTGGGACGGTGAGGAAAGGGAAGATATTCACCAAGTTGGATCTCCGTGGAGCTTACAATCTCATACGCGTGCGAGAGGGTGATGAGTGGAAGACGGCCATGTTCACGCCGTTGGGCACCTACGAATACAGAGTTATGCCGTTTGGTCTCCAAAATGACTCCCACTTTTTCCAAGCTTTTATGCACCACGTGCTAGCGGGACTCCTCTACAAGAAGTGCGTATGTTTCCTCGACGACATTCTGATCTTCTCGGAATCACTGGAGGCGCACGAGAGCGACGTTAAGGAGGTCCTGCAGAGGCTACGGGAGCACAGGCTCTACGCCAAGCTGGAGAAGTGCCAATTCGACGTGACGGAGGTGGATTTTCTGGGCTATAGGCTGTCCGACAAGGGACTAGCCATGGACAGCGCCAAGGTCCGCGCGGTGTTGGACTGGAAGAGCCCGCGAACTCGGAAGGAGGTCCAGAGGTTCGTCGGCTTCGCCAACCTTTACCGCAAGTTCATCAGGGGTTTCGCCAGGGAGACGGCAGCTATCACGGACACTCTCAGCTCCAAGAAGAAGAAGTTCACCTGGACGGACCAGGCGGAGCAGTCCTTCAGGAGACTTAAGAGTCTCTTCGCGTCCGAAGAACAGCTGTTACACGTGAATCCCGGCAGGCCCATGCGGGTGGAAACTGACGCATCTGACAGAGCGGTGGGGCCGTCCTCTTACAGGAAGACCCGCAGGGGAACTGGAGGCCCTGCGCTTTCTACTCCCGGAAGCTCAGCAAGTCGGAACAGAACTACACCATCTGGGACAGGAAGTTGCTGGCCATCCACGCAGCTTTCAAGGCATGGAGGCACTTCCTCATCGGAGCCAAGCACACCGTGCAGGTCCGCACGGACCACAAGAACCTAGAGTACTGGCGCACGGCGAAGCTACAGAGCCAGAGGCACATACGCTGGGCGGAGTTCTTTGCGGATTTCGATTTCAGGATAGAATACATCCCAGGCGACAACAATGTCATAGCAGATGCGCTCTCCAGGAAACCGCAGTATCTCGAGGAGGCGGCACCGGTGGCAGCCAAGCACATTTTTGCACCGCAGGCGTGGGCGTGCGCTTCAGCCGCCGTGGACCTGGAGGCGGTGCGTCGCGCGTTGCAGGCGGATCCGTTCACACAGTCCAAGATGGAAGAGGTGCGGAGAGGCACAGCGAAGGACGACGAGTTCCAGATACGCGACGGCCTGCTGACCCGTAAAGGCGCTCTCTACGTTCCAGGAGACGATCTCCGCGCGAAGGTTCTGCAGCAGTTGCACGACGCACCCAGCGCTGGCCACTTCGGCAAGGAAAAGACGACGGAATTAGTGGCCAGAGACTTTTGGTGGCCCCAGATGCGAGGGGAGGTCACGGATTACGTCGCCAGGTGTGACACGTGCCAAGGTCCAAGCCAGTGCACCAGAAGCCAACGGGACTGCTGGAACCGTTGGAGACGCCACTGCAACCGTGGGAGAGGGTGGCGCTGGACTTTGTCACTGATCTGCCCAGTTCGCGAGGCAAGACGGCGGTGCTTGTGGTTGTAGACCTGTTCACCAAGATGGCGCATTTCATTCCTTGCGCGAAGGTGGCGACAGTGGAGCAGACCGCCAAACTGTTCATCGACCACGTGTTCAAGGTGCATGGGTTGCCAAGGTCCATTCTGTCCGACAGGGGGCGCCAGTTTGTTTCCCGTTTCTGGCAGAAGCTCCTAGGGATCCTGCACGTCAAAATCAACCTGTCGTCGGCGAGACATCCGCAGACCAACGGCCAAGCAGAGAGGGTCAACGCGATCATGCAGCAGTACCTGAGATGTTACGCCAATCAGCAACCCGCGGCTTGGGTGGATTACCTGCCGATAGCTGAGTTTGCCTACAACAACACGAAGCACGCGTCGGCGGGGGTGACGCTGTTCTTCGCTAACAATGGAAGGCATCCCAGAACCTTCCCGGGGCTCGTAACGATGGGGGAGGGGGCGCCACAGGAGGCCGACCATTTCGCAGCAGAATTGCAAGAGGTGCACGACGAGCTACGGAGACATTTGGAGCTAGCTAAACAAGCCTATAAGGTGCAGGCGGACAAACACAGGAGGGAGGGGGAAGACATCCAGGTGGGAGACTTGGGTATGGTTAGCGGCCCAAGCAGTGTCGGCCAAGTCGTTAGCTAAAAAGAAGCTAGGACACAGGCAACTAGGGCCGTACCAAGTTGAGGCCAGGATCAATCCCGTAGCGTTTCGACTGGCCCTCCCCGAAGGTTCCAGAATGCACCCGGTCTTTCATAGGTCAGTGCTCACCCCCTACAGGGCCCCACACAGATTTCAGGAGTCAGGGACGGCACCAGAACCAAGCGGAGAGTCGCCCAAGAGGGGGAGGTCACCTAGGGCCGAACCAATCAACGAGGTCACAGAGATTCTGGACTCGAGATGGGGGGAAGAGGGAGTAGAATATTTTCTCGCCAGAGAGGGCGCCCCGGCCAGCGCCAACAGTTGGGTGCCGGACTACGCTTTGGACAAACCCCTCCTTAAGGACGAGTTCCATGCCCTTTTCCCACACAGGCCCATGCCAGCACAGTTTTTCGACGATTGGCTTTTTACCCCCACACTTTCCGCCAGCACCTTCCGAGGGTTCTCCTCCGCAGAGGAGACGACGCCAGAGTCGAGCCCTCCAAGGGGATCGTGTTCGGGGGTGGACACTGACCCTTCTTACTGGTGGGACAACCTACCAGAAGAGGACTGGCGCACGAGGTGGCGGATGGGGCCTTGGCAAGCAGACCCCACCCAGGCAACAGGGGGAGAGGAGGACGGGAACATGTTGGGAGAGGACCATGGGTTCGAGCACACATACAATGAACTGGAAGCAGAGGAGATCGACGTCGACGACCTGTGTCCGGCAGCGACCTCCGCAACGACGGAGCCCCCAGAACCTGCGCCCGAGCAGCAGGAGGGGGGAAGGGGGGCTTCGAGGGGGGGATGGATGTCAGGGGTTCAGGGACAGAGGCACAGGTGAGGGGGGAGACGGAGAGCGATGGGGAAGTATCCCAGGACAGTGAGGAAGAGGATGGCAATGACTTGAGGTCTTCCATGAGTCTCTCAAGTGAATCGGAGGATTCCCAGAAAGGGGCGCCCCTGGTCAGGCCAAGGGGGGTCACAGGGGGGACTTGCCAGGAGCAGGGAAGCAGCAGGGAAACCCCGAGTGGGAGTGGGAAATCGGGGCCGGCTTCCCAGCAGGAACGGAGTGAAGAGGGTGGAGTTCCCAGTGTGACACACGGAGCAGAGCAGGAAGGAGACAGGGGAAGGAGATCGGGGCAGGACATCCTGCCGGAAGGGGCGGAGAGTAGTACAGGGAGTAGTGTAAGTGTCAAGAGGAAGGTCAGGGGTAGCGAACGCACGCCAAGTTCAAATGTGGAGGCGCGCGGAAATGCAGAGAGCCCGGAGGAGGAGCCTGGCCCCAAAGCACGAAGGAGGGGGGAGCAGGCATCTGAGGAATCCGCTTCAGGGGAAAGCAGGAGGGAAGGAACCCAGGGGGGCAGAAAGACCCTGCGGAAAAGGAAAGAGGAAGAGGTGGACCAGCACAAGCCTCTTAAACTGGTGTAGGGGCGGGACCGATTCAGAGGGGACTTCAAATGTCTAAGGCTAAGAGACGCGGGGCTGCACGCCTCGGTTGTGGAACCAATAACGAACTGCAATAAACATCCTTATATATAAGAAGAGCTTGGCGTTGGTCTTTTGTGAGCTGAGACCTGAGGCAGCCCCTGACACATACACTTTGCGATTTCTGGGTAAAAGTGCATTAATACCACACGACTTTGTAATAAGCGAAATCCAAGATTCTTCTTTCTATGTAGATGGAACCGAAAACAACCTGTTTTGCTTTCTTTAGGCTTATTACACGTTGCTTTGTTATTTGGGGGGGGAATGAACACCGGAAAAGCAATCCAAGCTTATTCGTCCTCTTTCTATTGAGATTAACTAAAACACCTATGCTTGTTTTGGGCTGATAACAAACATTTCACTCTGCGATTTTTGGTTGAATGTGCATTCTAACCCCAAAAACACCTATTTGAAATAATCCCAATCAGAGCGTTTTTATCTTCTTTCTACGTAGATAGAACGCAAAATACCATTGCTTTGTTTGGGGGTGATTGTGGTATACACCCAAAAAACACCATGCAAATTCATATAAGCCCTCTCGAAGCTTATTCGTCTTCTTTCTATGCATGTGGAAGCGGAAATATGGTGTTTCTTTATTTTGGTCGCATTACATTCACTTTGTGATTTTTGGGTAAATGTGCATTAACACCAAAGAACACTACTTTTTAATAAGCGAAATCCAATATGATTCTTTTATGCATATGGAAGCCAAAAGACCTTTTTGCTTTGGTTGTGTGATTCTGGTGCACACCCAAAAATCACCATGCAAATTCCAACTATGATTCTATGATTCTATGAATTGAAATAAGCCCAATCGAAGCTTATTCGTCTTCTTTCTACGCCTATGGAAGCGGAAATATGGCGTTTTGTTATTTTGGTCTCATTACATACACTTTGCGATTTCAGGGTAAAAGTGCATTAATACCAAAGAACACGACTTTGAAATAAGCGAAATCCAAGATTCTTCTTTCTATGTAGATGGAAACCAAAACAACCTGTTTTGCGTTGTTTATGCTTATGACACTTTGCTTTGCAGCTTGTGGGTGAATGAACACCGAAAGAGCAATCCAAGCTTATTCGTTCTCTTTCTATCGAGATGAACATAAACACCTATGGTTGATTTGGGCTGATAACTAACATTTCACTCTGCGATTTTTGGTTGAATGTGCATTCTAACCCCAAAAACCGCTATTTGAAATAAGCCCAATCAGAGCGTTTTCTTTCTACGTAGATGGAACGCAAAACACCTTATTGCTTTTTTGGGGGGTGATTCTGGTGCTCACACAAAAAACACCATGTAAATTCCAACTATGATTCTATGATTTGAAATAAGCCCAATCGAAGCTTATTCGTCTTCTTTCTACGCATATGGAAGCGGAAATATGGCGCTTTGTTATTTTGGTCTCATTACATACACTTTGCGATTTCTGGGTAAAAGTGCATTAATACCAAAGAACACGACTTTGAAATAAGCGAAATCCAAGATTCTTCTTTCCTTGTAGATGGAACCGAATACAACCTGTTTTGCTTTCTTTAGTCTTATTACACTTTGCAGCTTGTGGGTGAATGAATACCGAAAGAGCTATCCAAGCTTATTCGTTCTCTTTCTATTGAGATGACCTTAAACACCTATGCTTGATTTTGGCTGATAAAAAACATTTCACTCTGCGATTTTTGGTTGACTGTGCATTCTTTTTGCTTTGGTTGTGTGATTCTAGTGCAAACCCAAAAAACACCCTGTAAATTGAAATAAGCCTCGAAGCTTATGCGTCTTCTTTCTCCGCCTATGGAAGCGGAAATATGGTGTTTTGTCATTTTAGGCTCATTACACTCACTTGGCGATTTGTGGGTAAATGTGCATTAACACCAAAGAACACGACTTTGAAATAAGCGAAATCCAAGATTCTTCTTTCTATGTAGATGGAAACCGAATACAACCTGTTTTGCTTTCTTTAGGCTTATTACAGTTTGCTTTGTTATTTGTGGGTGAATGAACACCGAAAGAGCAATCCAAGCTTATTCGTTCTCTTTCTATTGAGATGAACATAAACACCTATGGTTGATTTGGGCTGATAACAAACATTTCACTCTGCGATTTTTGGTTGAATGTGCATTCTAACCCCAAAAACCGCTATTTGAAATAAGCCCAATCAGAGCGTTTTCTTTCTACGTAGATGGAACGCAAAACACCTTATTGCTTTTTTGGGGGGTGATTCTGGTGCTCACACAAAAAACACCATGTAAATTCCAACTATGATTCTATGATTCTATGAATTGAAATAAGCCCAATCGAAGCTTATTCGTCTTCTTTCTACGCATATGGAAGCGGAAATATGGCGTTTTGTTATTTTGGTCTCATTACATACACTTTGCGATTTCTGGGTAAAAGTGCATTAATACCAAAGAACACGACTTTGAAATAAGCGAAATCCAAGATTCTTCTTTCTATGTAGATGGAACCGAAAACAACCTGTTTTGCTTTCTTTAGGCTTTACACTTTGCTTTGTTATTTGTGGGTGAATGAACACCGGAAAAGCAATCCAAGCTTATTCGTCCTTTTTCTATTGAGATTAACTAAAACACCTATGCTTGTTTTGGGCTGATAACAAACATTTCACTCTGCGATTTTTGGTTGAATGTGCATTCTAACCCCAAAAACACCTATTTGAAATAATCCCAATGTCAGGGGTTCAGGAGCAGAGGCAAGGGCAAGGGAGGAAACAGAGAGCGAGGGGGAGGAGGCAGAAGAAAAGATGAGTGATGACGACGACCCGAGATCTCCGAGTCTTTCCAGTGAATCAGAAGATTCACAGAAAGGAGCACCAGTGGCCAGGGCAAGGGGGGAGCCTAGGGGGACACCCCAGGAAGATAGAGCCAGAGGGGACTCAGAGGGGAGCAGTTGGAAATCGGGACCAGCGTCACCGCCAGAGAGCAGGGAAGAGGAAGGGCGCCAGGGATCAAGCGCTGGCAGCTCACAACAGGAGGGAGGGCACGTGTCAGGAGTGGCCACACCTCCATCGGGGAGCGAAGAAATGGTCAGACGGAAAGTGGAAGGTTGGGCGCACGCGCCAAGTTCAAATGCACGGGAAAGTGACGCAGTAGGCAGCCCGGAGAGGGAGCCAGGTCCTAAAGCCCGGCGCAAGGAGACAGGAGGGTCCGGGGGGTCAGCGTCAGAGGAATCCCGGAGGGAAGAGACCCCGGGGGGCAGAGGGACCCAGAGGAGAACAGTCAGGCGGAAAAGGTGGAGCAGGGCTAGGATATTAAGTTGGTGCACAAGGGGCGGAGACTCAGACGGAGCTTCGCCGATCTAACCATAAGACGTAGAGTTGCACGCAGCAGCTTGAGAATGGAAACTGTAACTCAATAAAGACTTTTACTTAATGATCGCTGGCTAGCGTGATCCTCTGTGAGCTAGGATCGGGGAGCAGCTCTGACACCCAATCAGAGCGTTTTTATCTTCTGCCTACGTAGATAGAACGCAAAATACCATTGCTTTGTTTGGGGGTGATTCTGGTATACACCCAAAAAACACCATGCAAATTCAAATAAGCCCTCTCGAAGCTTATTCGTCTTCTTTCTATGCATGTGGAAGCGGAAATATGGTGTTTCTTTATTTTGGTCGCATTACATTCACTTTGTGATTTTTGGGTAAATGTGCATTAACACCAAAGAACACTACTTTTTAATAAGCGAAATCCAATATGATTCTTTTATGCAGATGGAAGCCAAAAGACCTTTTTGCTTTGGTTGTGTGATTCTGGTGCACACCCAAAAATCACCATGCAAATTCCAACTATGATTCTATGATTCTATGAATTGAAATAAGCCCAATTGAAGCTTATTCGTCTTCTTTCTACGCCTATGGAAGCGGAAATATGGCGTTTTCTTATTTTGGTCTCATTACATACACTTTGCGATTTCAGGGTAAAAGTGCATTAATACCAAAGAACACGACTTTGAAATAAGCGAAATCCAAGATTCTTCTTTCTATGTAGATGGAACCGAAAACAACCTGTTTTGCTTTCTTTAGGCTTATTACACTTTGCTTTGCAGCTTGTGGGTGAATGAACACCGAAAGAGCAATCCAAGCTTATTCGTTCTTGTCAGGGGTTCAGGAGCAGAGGCGAGGGCTAGGGAGGAAACAGAGAGCGAGGGGGAGGAGGCAGAAGAAAAGATGAGTGATGACGACGACCCGAGATCTCCGAGTCTTTCCAGTGAATCAGAAGATTCACAGAAAGGAGCACCAGTAGCCAGGGCAAGGGGGGAGACTAGGGGGACACCCCAGGAAGATAGAGCCAGAGGGGACTCAGAGGGGAGCAGTTGGGAATCGGGACCAGCGTCACCGCCAGAGAGCAGGGAAGAGGAAGGGCGCCAGGGATCAAGCGCTGGCAGCTCACAACAGGAGGGAGGGCACGAGTCAGGAGTGGCCACACCTCCATCGGGGAGCGAAGAGACGGTTAGACGGAAGGTGGAAGGTTGGGCGCGCGCGCCAAGTTCAAATGCTCAGGAAGGTGGCGCAGTAGGCAGCCCGGAAAGGGAGCCAGGTCCTAAAGCCCGGCGCAAGGAGACAGGAGGGTCCGGGGGGTCAGCGTCAGAAGAATCCCGGAAGGAAGAGACCCCGGGGGGCAGAGGGACCCAGAGAAGAACAGTCAGGCGGAAAAGGTGGAGCAGGGCTAGGATATTAAGTTGGTGTGCAAGGGGCGGAGACTCAGACGGAGCTTCGCCGATCTAAGCATAAGACGTAGAGTTGCACGCAGCAGCTTGAGAATGGAAACTGTAACTCAATAAAGACTTTTATTTAATGATCGCTGGCTAGCGTGATCCTCTGTGAGCTAGGATCTGGAAGCAACTCTGACAGTAAGCTCCGTCCATTAAATTGTGGGCATCCACGGCCTCGCGGAGAGGAGAGAAAGCGGGTGCCTACTAGCGAGCTCACGAACGGCAGACAATATGACGGCCGAACAGCAGATAGCGGAACTCAGAGAAGCAGTGTCACGACTGAATGCCGAGGCTCTGGCATCCAGGAAGAGAGAGGAGGACGCAGCAGCTGGATCTCCAGGTCAGGTTGGAAGTGCTTACGAAGCAAGGGCAACAGACACCCAAACCAGAGGGGATTGGGTTGGGGAGACGCACAGGCGGTCTGGTCTCTCACTTCGATGGGAATTTGCAACAGTACCCCAACTTTAGAGCAGATGTAATGTGTGCACTGCAACTGCTGAACAAAGACTTTAGAGATGAAGAAGAGAAGGTGGGGTTCATCATGTCCCATTTGCATGGAGACGCTAAAGCATGGCTGCGCAATTTGTGGAGAGATAAGGATCCGGCGCTCCAAAATGCGGATGCCTTTATTAAAGCGATGGATGGGTGCTTTTTATCAAGCATTGACGTGGATCTTGCCCGGAAGGAGGTGCATGGACTAAGGCAAGGGAGGGCCAGCGTAAGGCAGTACCAAGCCCGCTTTTTCGCTTTGGTCAGTGCCCTGGAATGGGACAGAGATTCGGCCCCTGTAAGAGACCTGTTTTGGGAGGGATTGCACAGCTCGGTTAAAGATGAAATTGCGAGGGGGGAGAGACCCCGGACCACGCAGGAGATCGTTCAGAGGGCGCTGGCGGTGGGGGTGCGGCTGGAAGAACGTCCGTGGAGCAGGTACGAAGGGCGTGGAGGGCGCGAACCAGCCAGGGGCTCCTCCTTCCTTCCCAGAGAAGCAGCGCGTGCGCAATCCACGCTTCCGCCAGGAGGAGGGGCGGAACCTATGGAGGTTGGAGGTGCAAGGGCTCAGTCAGCAGCCAGAGCCCTAGCACCGGCAACAGTGAAAGTGAAGCCTCCTAGAGGGAACAGGAAGTGTTACTGTCAGAGCTGCTTGAAGATCCTAGCTCACAGAGGATCACGCTAGCCAGCGGTCATTAAGTAAAAGTCTTTATTGAATTACAGTTTCCATTCTCACGCTGCTGCGCGCAACTCTACGCCTAGTAGTTAGGTCGGCGAAGCTCCGTCTGAGTCTCCGCCCTGTGTGCACCAACTTAATATCCTAGCCTTGCTCCACCTTTTCCTCCTGACTGTCCTCCTCTGGGTCCCTCTACCCCCCGGGGCTTCTTCCTTCCGGGATTCTTCTGACGCTGACCCAGACCCTCCTGCCTCCTTGCGCCGGGCTTTAGGACCTGGCTCTCTTTCGGGGCTGCTTACTGCGCCGCCTTCCTCTGCATTTGAACTTGGCGCGCGCGCCCAACCTTCCACTTTCCTCTCAACCGTTTCTTCGCTCCCCGATGGAGGTGTGGCCATCCCCGACTCATGTCCTCCCTCCTGTGGAGGTGTGGCCACTCCTGACTCATGTCCTCCCTCCTGTGGTGAGCTGCCAGCGCTTCCCCCCTGGCTCCCTTCCTCTTCCCTGCTTCCTGGCGGTGACGCTGGTCCCGATTTCCAGCTGCTCCCCCCTGAGTCCTCTCTGGCTCTGTCTTCCTGGGGTGCCCCCCTAGACTCCCCCCTTGCCCTCGCCACTGGTGCTCCTTTCTGTGAATCCTCTGATTCACTGGAAAGACTAGGAGATCTCGGGTCGTCGTCGTCACTCATCTTTTCTTCTGCCTCCTCCCCTTCGCTCTCTGTTTCCTCCCTTGCCCGTGCTTCTGCTCCTAAACCCCTGACATCCATCCCCCCCTCGAAGCCCCCCATTCCCCCCTCCCCTCCTTCCGGTGCTGGAGCTGGGGGCTGCTGTTGCAAAGGGACGAACGTCGGGTATCGGTCGCTTCCCGTGGCAGGCCTCCATCTGAAGTCTCCCGGGTCTTCCTCCCCGCTCTCGTCGACGACAGTCACCTCCGCTTCCATCTCTGTGCCGCCGTGCTCGAAACCAGGGTCGTCCCCGAAAACGTCCATGTCCGTCTCTCCCTCACTTCCTCCTGTCGGTGTTGCTCGTCCTGGGCCTTCCAGCCACCGTCTGCGCCACTGCTCCTCTGGCCTATCGTCCCACCAATACGAGGGTTCTGATGCAGATCCCGAGGGTGACCCCTCCGGGGAACGGACGTCTTGTGTCGGGTCCTCGTCCGAGTCGAACCCCCGGAAAGTGCTGGCCGAAAGTGTGGGCGTGAAAAGCCAGTCGTCAAAATATTCTGCTGGCATAGGTCTATGGGGAAAGAGGGCATGAAACTCGTCTTTGAGGAGAGGTTCGTCCAAGGCGTAGCCCGGCACCCAGCTGTTCGCACTGGCCGGGGTGCCCTCCTTGGCGAGAAAGTATTCTACCCCCTCTTCCCCCCATCTGGAGTCCAAAATCTCAGTGACTTCGTTGATGCGCTCCTTCTGTGCCACTTCCGCGTGCCCTGTTCTGTCTCTGACCGGACTCGGCGCTGTTCCGGGTTCCTGGAACCTGTGCGGTGCCTTGTAGGGAGTGAGCACCGATCTGTGGAATACCGGATGCATTCTGGAACCCTCCGGAAGTGCCAGTCTGAAAGCTACCGGGTTGACCTGCTCTTCGACTTGGTAGGGCCCCAGTTGCTTATGCCCTAGTTTCTTCTTGGCCAACGACCTGGCCGGCACTGCGTGGGCTGCTAACCAAACCCAGTCTCCCACGTGGAGCTCTTCTCCAACCCTTCTGTGCTTGTCTGCTTGTACCTTGTATGCGTGCTTGGCCAGCTCCAGGTGGCGCCTCAGCTGATCGTGGACCTCCTGCAGCTCCGACGCGAACGCATCTGCTGTCTGCGGCTCCCCCTCCCCCATTCTTTCCAGTCCCGGGAAGGTTCTGGGGTGCCTCCCGTTGTTGGCGAAGAACGGTGTGACCCCCGTGGACACGTGCTTCGTGTTGTTGTAGGCGAACTCGGCAAGCGGTAGGTAATCCACCCACGTCGCAGGCTGTTGATTTGCATAACATCTCAGGTACTGCTGCATGATGGCATTGACCCGCTCCGCTTGCCCGTTGGTCTGCGGGTGTCTCGCCGACGCCAGGTTGATCTTGACGTTCAGGAAGCCCATCAGCTTCTGCCAGAAATTCGAGATGAACTGCCGCCCCCGGTCGGACAGAATAGACCGTGGCAGACCGTGAACCTTGAACACGTGGTCTATGAACAGTTTGGCGGTTTGCTCCGCCGTGGCCACCTTCGCACACGGAATGAAATGCGCCATCTTGGAAAACAGGTCCACCACCACCAGCACTGCCGTCTTGCCCCTTGAGCTGGGCAGATCCGTGCCAAAGTCCAGGGCCACTCTCTCCCATGGTTCGAACGGTGTTTGCAGCGGTTCCAACAGTCCGGCCGGCGGTTTGTGCACTGGTTTGGCCCTCTGGCAGGTGTCGCACCTCGCCACGTAGTCTGCGACCTCCCCTCTCATTCCAGGCCACCAGAAATCCCTGGCTACTAATTCCACCGTCTTCTCCTTGCCAAAGTGCCCGGCCGTGGGCGCGTCGTGCAGCTGCTGCAGCACCTTGGCTCGAAGTTCGTCTCCCGGCACGTAGATGGCCCCTTTTCGGATGAGCAATCCATCTCGTAGCCGGAAACCGTCGGCCGCTGCCTTGCCCCTTTGCACCTCTGCCATCTTTGCTTGTGCGAAGGAGTCCTCCTGCAACGCACGTCGCACCGCCTCCAGGTCCACGGTCGCCGCGGCGCACGCCCACACTGCTGGTGCGAAGATGTGCATGGCGGCCGCTGGTGTTGCGTCCTCCAGATACTGTGGCTTACGGGAGAGAGCGTCTGCCATGATGTTGGTGTCCCCCGGGACATACTCTATTCGGAAGTCGAAGTTTGCAAAGAACTCAGCCCAACGTATCTGCCTCTGGTTCAGGAACTGTGCCGTGCGCCAGTGCTCTAGATTCTTGTGGTCCGTGCAAACCTGCACCGTGTGCTTGGCGCCGATCAGAAAGTGCCTCCACGCCTTGAACGCTGCGTGAATGGCCAGCAACTCCCTGTCCCAGATGGTGTAGTTCTGTTCGGACTTGCTGAGCTTCCTGGAGTAAAACGCTCCCGGTCGCCACACCCCCTGCGGGTCTTTCTGCAACAGGACCGCCCCCACGGCTCTGTCCGAGGCGTCTGTCTCCACCCTCATCGGCTTGCTGGGGTTGACATGAAGCAGCTGCTCTTCCGATGCGAAGAGACGCTTGAGTGCCTGAAAGGACTGCTCCGCCTGCGCTGTCCAAACGAACTTCTTCTTCTTGGAGCTAAGCGTGTCAGTGATGGCCGCTGTCTGCATCGCGAAGCCCTTGATAAACTTGCGATAGAAGTTCGCAAAGCCGACAAACCGTTGGACCTCCTTCCGGTTGCGCGGACTCTTCCAATCCAACACCGCTCGAACCTTGGCGCTGTCCATGGCGAGCCCCTTGTCAGACAGCTTGTAGCCCAGAAAATCCACCTCCGGCACGTCAAATTGGCACTTCTCCAGCTTGGCGTAGAGCCTATGTTGCTTCAGCCTGCTCAGCACTTCCTTGACGTGTCCGTCATGCTCCTGCTGCGACTCCGAAAAGATCAGGATGTCATCTAAGAAACAGACGCACGTCTTGTAGAGAAGTCCCGCCAACACGTGATGCATAAACGCTTGAAAAACGTGGGAGCCATTTTGCAATCCAAAAGGCATAACTCTATATTCGTAGGTCCCCAGTGGCGTGAACATGGCTGTCTTCCACTCATCTCCTTCCCGCATGCGAATGAGGTTGTACGCCCCCCTCAGGTCTAACTTGGTGAACACTTTTCCCTTCCGTACCTTTGCGAGGAGGTCGTCAATACGGGGCATGGGGAAGTCCGATGGCCTAGTCAGACTGTTCAAAATCCTGTAATCCACTACCAGTCTTTTCTGGGGCGTGTCCCGCTTCTTAACAAAGAATACGGGACTGCCCCCCACTGCCCTGGACTCCCGGATGAAGCCGCGTTGCAAATTATGGTCAATGAACTCTTTGAGTTCCTGCAGTTCGTCCTCTGACATGGAATACAGTTTCCCTTTAGGCAGCGCCGCCCCCGGCAGCAGGTCAATTTTGCAGTCATATGGTCTGTGAGGGGGTAGCCTGTCTGCCTCCTTCTCGCAGAAAACTTCCAAAAATTCAGCGTACTTGTGTGGAATCGCTTGCAGCGTGCCTAGCAGCAGCTGTGACTCCTCTTCCTCTCCTTCCTGCCTGGGCACGATGCAGTGTTCAGCACAAAAGGAAGAGCCGAAGGTCAGCTGCCTCTGGTACCAAGCCATCGCTGGGCTGTGCTTGTCCAGCCAACTCATGCCCAATACAATGGGCGTGTCAGATAGTCGAGTGACGTTGAAGCTGATGATTTCTCTGTGATTCCCAAGTCGCATCACCATTGGTGGCGTCTGCTTCACCACTTGCCCCCCGAGCAGCTCCCTGCCATCCACCGTGACAACCTGCAGGGGCAGTGTGGCCGGCAGCAACTGCACAGCGTGCCTGTCGACAAAGTCCTGCCCTATAAAGTCCGCATTGCTGCCTGAGTCAATGGTGATTGGCACGTCCATGGTGATTCCATTGGGCAGTTGGAGAGATGCTGTGAGCCTCACTACTGGTTTGGGCGGGAGGGGGTTCACGGGCTGTAAAATCGCTGGGGACTGCGTCACTAACACGTCTGGCTGGGCCCCAGTGCCTCTTCCTCCAGCCAGACAGCCTCGTTTCCCTGCTGTGGTCCTCCTTGCTGTGTTGCTGCAGTCACCATTGCTGAGGCTGCAGTGAGCTTGTGGGGCCTCTGGGGACACTCTTTCGCCATATGCCCTGGCTCCTCACAGACGTAACACTTCCTGTTCCCTCTAGGAGGCTTCGCTTTCACTGCTGCTGGTGCTAGGGCTCTGGTTGCTGACTGAGCCCTTGCACCTCCCACCTCCATAGGTTCGGCTCCTCCTCCTGGCGGAGGCGTGGATTGCGCCCGCGCTGCTTCCCTGGGAAAGAAGGAGGGGCCCCCGGCTGGTTCGCGCCCTCCACGCCCTTCGTCCCTGTTCCACGGACGTCCTTCCAGCCTCACCCCCACTGCCAGTGCCCTCTGAACGACCTCCTGGGTGGTTCGGGGTCTCTCCCCCCTGGCGATCTCATCTTTAATCGAGTTATGCAGCCCCTCCCAAAAGAGGTCTCTTACAGGAGCCGAATCTCTGTCCCATTCCAGGGCACTGACCAAGGCGAAAAAGCGGGCATGGTACTGCCTGACGCTGGCCCTCCCTTGTCTCAGCCCATGCACCTCCTTCCGTGCAAGATCCACGTCAATACTTGATAAAAAACACCCATCCATCGCTTTAATAAAGGCATCTGCATTCTGTAGCGCCGGATCCTTATCTCTCCATAAATTGCGTAGCCATGCTCTCGCATCCCCATGCAGATGGGACATGATGAACCCCACTCTCTCTTGTTCATCTCTAAAGTCTTTATGCAGCAGTTGCAGTGCGCACAGTACGTCGGCTCTAAAGTTGGGATACTGTTGCAGGTTCCCATCGAAGTGAGAGACCAGCCCGCCTGTCCGTCTCGCCAACCCAATGCCCTCCTGCCGGGGTGTCTGCTTTGTCAGCACGTCTAACCTGACCTGGAGATCCCTGCAGGCTGCGGCTGCTTCCTCCTCCCTCTTCCTGGATGCTAGAGCCTCGGCGTTCAGTTGTGCCACCGCGTTTCTGAGTTCCTCTATCTGCTGCTCAGCCGTCATGTCGTCTGCCGTTCGTGAGCTTGCTAGTAGGCACCTGTGTCTCTCCCCTCCTCGAGGCTGTAGATGCCCACAAGTGCAGACGGAGCTTACTGTCAGAGCTGCTTGAAGATCCTAGCTCACAGAGGATCACGCTAGCCAGCGGTCATTAAGTAAAAGTCTTTATTGAATTACAGTTTCCATTCTCACGCTGCTGCGCGCAACTCTACGCCTAGTAGTTAGGTCGGCGAAGCTCCGTCTGAGTCTCCGCCCTGTGTGCACCAACTTAATATCCTAGCCTTGCTCCACCTTTTCCTCCTGACTGTCCTCCTCTGGGTCCCTCTACCCCCCGGGGCTTCTTCCTTCCGGGATTCTTCTGACGCTGACCCAGACCCTCCTGCCTCCTTGCGCCGGGCTTTAGGACCTGGCTCTCTTTCGGGGCTGCTTACTGCGCCGCCTTCCTCTGCATTTGAACTTGGCGCGCGCGCCCAACCTTCCACTTTCCTCTCAACCGTTTCTTCGCTCCCCGATGGAGGTGTGGCCATCCCCGACTCATGTCCTCCCTCCTGTGGAGGTGTGGCCACTCCTGACTCATGTCCTCCCTCCTGTGGTGAGCTGCCAGCGCTTCCCCCCTGGCTCCCTTCCTCTTCCCTGCTTCCTGGCGGTGACGCTGGTCCCGATTTCCAGCTGCTCCCCCCTGAGTCCTCTCTGGCTCTGTCTTCCTGGGGTGCCCCCCTAGACTCCCCCCTTGCCCTCGCCACTGGTGCTCCTTTCTGTGAATCCTCTGATTCACTGGAAAGACTAGGAGATCTCGGGTCGTCGTCGTCACTCATCTTTTCTTCTGCCTCCTCCCCTTCGCTCTCTGTTTCCTCCCTTGCCCGTGCTTCTGCTCCTAAACCCCTGACAGTTACATATGTGATGATCCACAGCATATGGCGAAAGAGTGTCCCCGGAGGCTCCACAAGCACACTGCAGCCTCAGCAATGGTAACTGCAGCAACGCAGCAAGCAGAACCACAGCAGGGAAACGACGGAGTCTGGCTGGAGGAAGAGGCACTGGGGCCCAGCCAGACGTGTCAGTGAAGCAGTCCCCAGAGATTTTACAGCCCATGGACCCCCTCCCGCCCAAACCAGTAGTAAGGCTCACCGCATCTCTCCAGCTGCCCAATGGAATCACCATGGACGTGCCATTCACCATTGACTCAGGAAGCAATGCGGACTTTATAGGGCAGGACTTTGTCGACCGGCACGCTATACAGTTGCTGCCTGCCACGCTGCCCCTGCAGGTTGTCACGGTGGATGGCAGGGAGCTGCTAGGGGGGCAAGTGGTGAAGCAGACGCCACCAATGGTGATGCGACTTGGGAATCACAGGGAAGTCATCAGCTTCAACGTCACTCAACTATCGGACACGCCCATTGTATTGGGCATGAGTTGGCTGGACAAGCACAGCCCAACGCTGGCTTGGTACCAGAGGCAGCTGACCTTCGGCTCTTCCTTTTGCGCTGAACACTGCATCGTGCCCCGGCAGGAAGGAGAGGAAGAGGAGTCACAGCTGCAGCTAGGCACGCTGCAAGCGGTTCCCCACAAGTACGCAGAATTTTTGGAGGTTTTCTGCGAGAAGGAGGCAGACAGGCTACCCCCCCACAGACCATATGACTGCAAAATTGACCTGCTGCCGGGGGCGGCGCTGCCCAAAGGGAAGCTGTATTCCATGTCTGAGGACGAATTGCAGGAACTCAAGGAGTTCATAGATCATAATTTGGAGCGCGGTTTCATCCGAGAGTCCAAGGCAGCGGGGGGCAGTCCGGTATTCTTTGTTAAGAAGCGGGACACGCCCCAAAAAAGACTCGTAGTGGACTACCGCATTTTGAACAGTGTGACCAAGCCATCGGACTTCCCCATGCCCCGAATCGACGACCTCCTCGCAAAGGTACGCAAGGGCAGCGTGTTCACCAAGTTGGACCTGCGAGGGGCGTACAACCTCATTCGCATGCGGGAAGGAGATGAGTGGAAGACAGCCATGTTCACGCCCCTGGGCACCTACGAATATAGAGTTATGCCTTTTGGATTGCAAAATGGCTCCCACGTTTTTCAAGCTTTCATGCATCACGTGTTGGCGGGGCTCCTCTACAAGACGTGCGTCTGTTTCTTGGATGACATCCTGATCTTTTCGGAATCGCAGCAGGAGCATGACAGACACGTCAGGGAAGTGCTGAGCAGGCTACAGCAGCATAGGCTTTACGCCAAGCTGGAGAAGTGCCAATTCGACGTGACGGAGGTGGATTTCCTGGGCTACAAGTTGTCTGACAAGGGGCTCGCCATGGACAGTGCCAAGGTTCGAGCGGTGTTGGATTGGAAAAGCCCACGCAACCGGAAGGAGGTCCAACGGTTTGTCGGCTTCGCGAACTTCTATCGCAAGTTTATCAAAGGCTTTGCTATGCAGACGGCGGCCATCACGGACACACTCAGCTCCAAGAAAAAGAAGTTCATTTGGACAGAGCAGGCAGAGCAGTCCTTTTAGGCACTCAAGCGTCTCTTCGCGTCGGAAGAGCAGCTGCTTCATGTCAACCCCAGCAGGCCGATGAGGGTTGAGACAGACGCTTCGGACAGAGCCGTCGGAGCAGTCCTGCTGCAGAAGGACCCGCAGGGGGTTTGGAGGCCGGGAGCGTTTTACTCCAGGAAGCTCAGCAAGTCCGAACAGAACTACACCATCTGGGACAGGGAGTTGCTGGCCATTCATGCAGCATTCAAAGCATGGAGGCACTTCCTGATCGGAGCCAAGCACACGGTGCAGGTCTGCACAGACCACAAGAATCTGGAGCACTGGCGCACGGCACAGTTCCTGAACCAGAGGCAAATACGTTGGGCTGAGTTCTTTGCGAACTTCGACTTCCCGGGGGACACCAACATCATGGCGGATGCTCTCTCCCGTAAGCCACAGTATCTGGAGGAGGCAACGCCAGCGGCCGCCATGCACATCTTCGCACCGACAGTGTGGGCGTGCGCTGCGGCAACAGTTGACCTGGAGGCGGTGCGACGAGCATTGCAGGATGACTCCTTCGCGCAAGCAAAGATGGCAGAGGTGCACAGGGGCACGGCAGCGACCGATGAGTTCCAGCTGCGAGATGGATTGCTCCTCCGTAAAGGGGCCATCTACGTGCCGGGAGACTAACTTCGCGCCAAGGTACTGCAGCAGCTGCACGATGCGCCCACTGCCGGGCACTTTGGCAAGGAGAAAACGGTGGAATTAGTCGCCAGAGACTTCTGGTGGCCCGGAATGCGAGGGGAAGTCGCGGACTACGTGGCGAGGTGTGACACCTGCCAGAGGGCCAAACCAGTGCACAGACCGCCGGCCGGACTGCTGGAACCGCTGCAAACTCCGTGCGAACCCTGGGAAAGAGTGGCCCTGGACTTTGTCACGGATCTGCCCAGCTCGAGGGGCAAGACGGCTGTGCTGGTGGTGGTGGACTTGTTCTCCAAGATGGCACATTTCATTCCGTGTGCGAAGGTGGCCACGGCGGAACAAACCGCCAAACTGTTCATAGATCACGTGTTCAAGGTTCACGGTCTGCCGCGGTCTATTCTGTCCGACCGAGGGCGACAGTTCATCTCGAACTTCTGGCAGAAGCTGATGGGCTTCCTGAACGTCAAGATCAACCTGGCGTCGGCTAGACACCCGCAGACCAACGGGCAAGCGGAGCGGGTCAATGCCATCATGCAGCAGTACCTGAGATGCTATGCGAATCAACAGCCTGCGACGTGGGTGGATTACCTGCCTCTCGCCGAGTTCGCCTACAACAACACGAAGCACGTGTCCACGGGGGTCACGCCGTTCTTCGCCAACAACGGGAGGCACCCCAGAACCTTCCCGGGACTGGAAAGACTGGGGGAGGGGGAGCCGCAGACAGCAGATGCGTTCGCGTCGGAGTTGCAGGAGGTCCACGATCAGCTGCGGCGGCACCTGGAGCTGGCTAAACACGCATACAAGGTACAAGCGGACAAACACAGAAGGGTTGGCGAAGAGATCCATGTCGGAGACTGGGTCTGGTTAGCAGCCCACGCAGTGCCGGCCAGGTCGTTGGCGAAGAAGAAACTAGGGCATAAACAACTGGGGCCCTACCAAGTCGAAGAGCAGGTCAACCCGGTGGCTTTCAGGCTGGCGCTTCCGGAGGGCTCCAGGATGCATCTGGTGTTCCACAGATCGGTGCTCACTCCCTACAAGGCACCTCACAGGTTTCAGGAACCAGGAACGGCGCCGAGTCCGCTCCGAGAGAGAACCGGGCAAGGGGGAGTGGCACAGGAGGTGCGCATCAACGAAGTCACGGAGATTTTGGACTCCAGATGGGGGGAAGAGGGGGTAGAATACCTTCTCGCCAAGGAGGGCACCCCGGCCAGTGCCAACAGCTGGGTGCCGGGCTACGCTTTAGACGAACCTCTGCTCAAAGAAGAGTTTCATGCCCTCTTCCCACACAGGCCCGTGCCAGCAGACTTTTTCGACGACTGGCTTTTCACGCCCACGCTTTCAGCCAGCACGTTCCGGGGGTTCAACTCGGACGAGGAACCGACACGAGACGCCCGTTCCCCGGAGGGGTCACCCTCGGGATCTGCTTCAGAACCCTCGTATTGGTGGGATGATCGACCAGAGGAGCAGTGGCGCAGAAAGTGGCTGGAGGGTCCAGGACGAGCAACGTCTCCAGAAGGAAGCGAGGGAGAGACGGACATGGACGTTTTCGGGGACGACCCGGGTTTCGAGCACGGCGGCACAGAGATGGCAGCGGAGGTGACCGTCGTCGACGAGAGCAGGGAGGAAGAACCGGAAGACTTCAGATGGAGGCCCGCCACGGGAAGCGTACTTGTCAGAGCTGCTTGAAGATCCTAGCTCACACAGGATCACGCTAGCCAGCGATCATTAAGTAAAAGTCTTTATTGAATTACAGTTTCCATTCTCACGCTGCTGCGCGCAACTCTACGTCTAGTAGCTAGATCGGCGAAGCTCCGTCTGAGTCTCCGCCCCGTGTGCACCAACTTAATATCCTAGCCTTGCTCCACCTTTTCCGCCTGACTGTCCTCCTCTGGGTCCCTCTACCCCCCGGGGTTTCTTCCTTCCGGGATTCTTCTGACGCTGACCCGGACCCTCCTGTCTCCTTGCGCCGGGCTTTAGGACCTGGCTCTCTTTCGGGGCTGCTTACTGCGCCGCCTTCCTCTGCATTTGAACTTGGCGCGCGCGCCCAACCTTCCACTTTCCTCTTAACCGTTTCTTCGCTCCCCGATGGAGGTGTGGCCACTCCTGACTCATGCCCTCCCTCCTGTGGTGAGCTGCCAGCGCTTCCCCCCTGGCTCCCTTCCTCTTCCCTGCTCCCTGGCGGTGACGCTGGTCCCGATTTCCAGCTGCTCTCCCCTGAGTCCCCTCTGGCTCTATCTTCCTGGGGTGCCCCCCTAGACTCCCCCCTTGCCCTGGCCACTGGTGCTCCTTTCTGTGAATCCTCTGATTCACTGGAAAGACTAGGAGATCTCGGGTCGTCGTCATCACTCATCTTTTCTTCTGCCTCCTCCCCTTCGCTCTCTGTTTCCTCCCTTGCCCGTGCCTCTGCTCCTAAACCCCTGACATCCATCCCCCCCTCGAAGCCCCCCATTCCCCCCTCCCCTCCTTCCGGTGCTGGAGCTGGGGGCTGCTGTTGCAAAGGGACGAACGTCGGATATCGGTCGCTTCCCGTGGCGGGCCTCCATCTGAAGTCTCGCGGGTCTTCCTCCCTGCTCTCGTCGACGACGGTCACCTCCGCTTCCATCTCTGTGCCGCCGTGCTCGAAACCAGGGTCGTCCCCGAAAACGTCCATGTCCGTCTCTCCCTCACTTCCTCCTGGCGGTGTTGCTCGTCCTGGGCCTTCCAGCCACCGTCTGCGGAACTGCTCCTCTGGTCTATCGTCCCACCAATACGAGGGTTCTGATGCAGATCCCGAGGGTGACCCCTCCGGGGAACGGACGTCTTGTGTCGGGTCCCCGTCCGAGTCGAACCCCCGGAAAGTGCTGGCCGAAAGCGTGGGCGTGAAAAGCCAGTCGTCGAAAAAGTCTGCTGGCATAGGTCTATGGGGAAAGAGGGCATGAAACTCGTCTTTGAGGAGAGGTTCGTCCAAGGCGTAGCCCGGCACCCAGCTGTTCGCACTGGCCGGGGTGCCCTCCTTGGCGAGAAAGTATTCTACCCCCTCTTCCCCCCATCTGGAGTCCAAAATCTCCGTGACTTCGTTGATGCACTCCTTCTGTGCCACTCCCGCGTGCCCTGTTCTGTCTCTGACCGGACTCGGCGCTGTTCCGGGTTCCTGGAACCTGTGCGGTGCCTTGTAGGGAGTGAGCACCGATCTGTGGAATACCGGATGCATTCTGGAACCCTCCGGAAGTGCCAGTCTGAAAGCTACCGGGTTGACCTGCTCTTCGACTTGGTAGGGCCCCAGTTGTTTATGCCCTAGTTTCTTCTTGGCCAACGACCTGGCCGGCACTGCGTGGGCTGCTAACCAAACCCAGTCTCCCACGTGGAGCTCTTCGCCAACCCTTCTGTGCTTGTCCGCTTGTACCTTGTATGCGTGTGTCAGAGCTGCTTGAAGATCCTAGCTCACAGAGGATCACGCTAGCCAGCGGTCATTAAGTAAAAGTCTTTATTGAATTACAGTTTCCATTCTCACGCTGCTGCGCGCAACTCTACGCCTAGTAGCTAGGTCGGCGAAGCTCCGTCTGAGTCTCCGCCCTGTGTGCACCAACTTAATATCCTAGCCTTGCTCCACCTTTTCCTCCTGACTGTCCTCCTCTGGGTCCCTCTACCCCCCGGGGCTTCTTCCTTCCGGGATTCTTCTGACGCTGACCCAGACCCTCCTGCCTCCTTGCGCCGGGCTTTAGGACCTGGCTCTCTTTCGGGGCTGCTTACTGCGCCGCCTTCCTCTGCATTTGAACTTGGTGCGCGCGCCCAACCTTCCACTTTCCTCTCAACCGTTTCTTCGCTCCCCGATGGAGGTGTGGCCATCCCCGACTCATGTCCTCCCTCCTGTGGAGGTGTGGCCACTCCTGACTCATGTCCTCCCTCCTGTGGTGAGCTGCCAGCGCTTCCCCCCTGGCTCCCTTCCTCTTCCCTGCTTCCTGGCGGTGACGCTGGTCCCGATTTCCAGCTGCTCCCCCCTGAGTCCTCTCTGGCTCTGTCTTCCTGGGGTGCCCCCCTAGACTCCCCCCTTGCCCTCGCCACTGGTGCTCCTTTCTGTGAATCCTCTGATTCACTGGAAAGACTAGGAGATCTCGGGTCGTCGTCGTCACTCATCTTTTCTTCTGCCTCCTCCCCTTCGCTCTCTGTTTCCTCCCTTGCCCGTGCTTCTGCTCCTAAACCCCTGACATCCATCCCCCCCTCGAAGCCCCCCATTCCCCCCTCCCCTCCTTCCGGTGCTGGAGCTGGGGGCTGCTGTTGCAAAGGGACGAACGTCGGGTATCGGTCGCTTCCCGTGGCAGGCCTCCATCTGAAGTCTCCCGGGTCTTCCTCCCCGCTCTCGTCGACGACAGTCACCTCCGCTTCCATCTCTGTGCCGCCGTGCTCGAAACCAGGGTCGTCCCCGAAAACGTCCATGTCCGTCTCTCCCTCACTTCCTCCTGTCGGTGTTGCTCGTCCTGGGCCTTCCAGCCACCGTCTGCGCCACTGCTCCTCTGGCCTATCGTCCCACCAATACGAGGGTTCTGATGCAGATCCCGAGGGTGACCCCTCCGGGGAACGGACGTCTTGTGTCGGGTCCTCGTCCGAGTCGAACCCCCGGAAAGTGCTGGCCGAAAGTGTGGGCGTGAAAAGCCAGTCGTCAAAATATTCTGCTGGCATAGGTCTATGGGGAAAGAGGGCATGAAACTCGTCTTTGAGGAGAGGTTCGTCCAAGGCGTAGCCCGGCACCCAGCTGTTCGCACTGGCCGGGGTGCCCTCCTTGGCGAGAAAGTATTCTACCCCCTCTTCCCCCCATCTGGAGTCCAAAATCTCAGTGACTTCGTTGATGCGCTCCTTCTGTGCCACTTCCGCGTGCCCTGTTCTGTCTCTGACCGGACTCGGCGCTGTTCCGGGTTCCTGGAACCTGTGCGGTGCCTTGTAGGGAGTGAGCACCGATCTGTGGAATACCGGATGCATTCTGGAACCCTCCGGAAGTGCCAGTCTGAAAGCTACCGGGTTGACCTGCTCATCGACTTGGTAGGGCCCCAGTTGCTTATGCCCTAGTTTCTTCTTGGCCAACGACCTGGCCGGCACTGCGTGGGCTGCTAACCAAACCCAGTCTCCCACGTGGAGCTCTTCTCCAACCCTTCTGTGCTTGTCTGCTTGTACCTTGTATGCGTGCTTGGCCAGCTCCAGGTGGCGCCTCAGCTGATCGTGGACCTCCTGCAGCTCCGACGCGAACGCATCTGCTGTCTGCGGCTCCCCCTCCCCCATTCTTTCCAGTCCCGGGAAGGTTCTGGGGTGCCTCCCGTTGTTGGCGAAGAACGGCGTGACCCCCGTAGACACGTGCTTCGTGTTGTTGTAGGCGAACTCGGCAAGCGGTAGGTAATCCACCCACGTCGCAGGCTGTTGATTTGCATAACATCTCAGGTACTGCTGCATGATGGCATTGACCCGCTCCGCTTGCCCGTTGGTCTGCGGGTGTCTCGCCGACGCCAGGTTGATCTTGACGTTCAGGAAGCCCATCAGCTTCTGCCAGAAATTCGAGATGAACTGCCGCCCCCGGTCGGACAGAATAGACCGTGGCAGACCGTGAACCTTGAACACGTGGTCTATGAACAGTTTGGCGGTTTGCTCCGCCGTGGCCACCTTCGCACACGGAATGAAATGCGCCATCTTGGAAAACAGGTCCACCACCACCAGCACTGCCGTCTTGCCCCTTGAGCTGGGCAGATCCGTGACAAAGTCCAGGGCCACTCTCTCCCATGGTTCGAACGGTGTTTGCAGCGGTTCCAACAGTCCGGCCGGCGGTTTGTGCACTGGTTTGGCCCTCTGGCAGGTGTCGCACCTCGCCACGTAGTCTGCGACCTCCCCTCTCATTCCAGGCCACCAGAAATCCCTGGCTACTAATTCCACCGTCTTCTCCTTGCCAAAGTGCCCGGCCGTGGGCGCGTCGTGCAGCTGCTGCAGCACCTTGGCTCGAAGTTCGTCTCCCGGCACGTAGATGGCCCCTTTTCGGATGAGCAATCCATCTCGTAGCCGGAAACCGTCGGCCGCTGCCTTGCCCCTTTGCACCTCTGCCATCTTTGCTTGTGCGAAGGAGTCCTCCTGCAACGCACGTCGCACCGCCTCTAGGTCCACGGTCGCCGCGGCGCACGCCCACACTGCTGGTGCGAAGATGTGCATGGCGGCCGCTGGTGTTGCGTCCTCCAGATACTGTGGCTTACGGGAGAGAGCGTCTGCCATGATGTTAGTGTCCCCCGGGACATACTCTATTCGGAAGTCGAAGTTTGCAAAGAACTCAGCCCAACGTATCTGCCTCTGGTTCAGGAACTGTGCCGTGCGCCAGTGCTCTAGATTCTTGTGGTCCGTGCAAACCTGCACCGTGTGCTTGGCGCCGATCAGAAAGTGCCTCCACGCCTTGAACGCTGCGTGAATGGCCAGCAACTCCCTGTCCCAGATGGTGTAGTTCTGTTCGGACTTGCTGAGCTTCCTGGAGTAAAACGCTCCCGGTCGCCACACCCCCTGCGGGTCTTTCTGCAACAGGACCGCCCCCACGGCTCTGTCCGAGGCGTCTGTCTCCACCCTCATCGGCTTGCTGGGGTTGACATGAAGCAGCTGCTCTTCCGACGCGAAGAGACGCTTGAGTGCCTGAAAGGACTGCTCCGCCTGCGCTGTCCAAACGAACTTCTTCTTCTTGGAGCTAAGCGTGTCAGTGATGGCCGCTGTCTGCATCGCGAAGCCCTTGATAAACTTGCGATAGAAGTTCGCAAAGCCGACAAACCGTTGGACCTCCTTCCGGTTGCGCGGACTCTTCCAATCCAACACCGCTCGAACCTTGGCGCTGTCCATGGCGAGCCCCTTGTCAGACAGCTTGTAGCCCAGAAAATCCACCTCCGGCACGTCAAATTGGCACTTCTCCAGCTTGGCGTAGAGCCTATGTTGCTTTAGCCTGCTCAGCACTTCCTTGACGTGTCCGTCATGCTCCTGCTGCGACTCCGAAAAGATCAGGATGTCATCTAAGAAACAGACGCACGTCTTGTAGAGAAGTCCCGCCAACACGTGATGCATAAACGCTTGAAAAACGTGGGAGCCATTTTGCAATCCAAAAGGCATAACTCTATATTCGTAGGTCCCCAGTGGCGTGAACATGGCTGTCTTCCACTCATCTCCTTCCCGCATGCGAATGAGGTTGTACGCCCCCCGCAGGTCTAACTTGGTGAACACTTTTCCCTTCCGTACCTTTGCGAGGAGGTCGTCAATACGGGGCATGGGGGAGTCCGATGGCCTAGTCAGACTGTTCAAAATCCTGTAATCCACTACCAGTCTTTTCTGGGGCGTGTCTCGCTTCTTAACAAAGAATACTGGGCTGCCCCCCGCTGCCTTGGACTCTCGGATGAAACCGCGCTCCAAATTATGATCTATGAACTGTTTGAGTTCCTGCAGCTCGTCCTCTGACATGGAATACAGTTTCCCCTTAGGCAGCGCCACCCCCGGCAGCAGGTCAATCTTGCAGTCATATGGTCTGTGAGGGGGCAGCCTGTCCGCCTCCTTCTCGCAGAAAACTTCCAAAAATTCTGCGTACTTGTGGGGAATCGCTTGCAGCGTGCCTAGCAGCAGCTGTGACTCCTCTTCCTCTCCTTCCTGCCGGGGCACGATGCAGTGTTCAGCACAAAAGGAAGAGCCGAAGATCAGCTGCCTCTGGTACCAAGCCAGCGTTGGGCTGTGCTTGTCCAGCCAACTCATTCCCAATACAATGGGCGTATCCGATAGTTGAGTGACATTGAAGCTGATGATTTCTTTGTGATTTCCAAGTCGCATCGCCATGGGCGGCGTCTGCTTCACCACTTGCCCCCCTAGCAACTCCCTGCCATCCACCGTGACAACCTGCAGGGGCAGTGTGGCCGGCAGCAACTGTATAGCGTGTTTGTCGACAAAGTCCTGCCCTATAAAGTCCGCATTGCTGCCTGAGTCAATGGTGATTGGCACGTCAGTGGTGATTCCATTGGGCAGCTGGAGAGATGCGGTGAGCCTCACCACTGGTTTGGGCGGGAGGGGGTTCACGGGCTGTAAAACCTCTGGGGACTGCGTCACTAACACGTCTGGCTGGGCCCCAGGGCCTCTTCCTCCAGCCAGACTGCGTCGTTTCCCTGCTGTGGTCCCCCTTGCTGCGGTGCTGCAGTCACCATTGCCGAGGCTGCAGTAAGCTTGTGGAGCCTCTGGGGACACTCTTTTGCCATATGCCCTGGCTCTTCACAGACGTAACACTTCCTGTTCCCTCTAGGAGGCTTCGCTTTCACTGCTGCCGGTGCTAGGGCTCTGGTTGCTGACTGAGCCCTTGCACCTCCAACCTCCATAGGTTCGGCTCCTCCTCCTGGCGGAGGCGTGGATTGCGCCCGCGCTGCTTCTCTGGGAAGGAAGGAGGGGCCCCTGGCTGGTTCGCGCCCTTCACGCCCTTCGTCCCTGCTCCACGGACGTCCTTCCAGCCTCACCCCCACTGCCAGTGCCCTCTGAACGACCTCCTGGGTGGTTCGGGGTCTCTCCCCCCTCGCGATCTCATCTTTAATCGAGTTGTGCAGCCCCTCCCAAAAGAGGTCTCTTACAGGAGCCGAATCTCTGTCCCATTCCAGGGCACTGACCAAGGCGAAAAAGCGGGCATGATACTGCCTGACGCTGGCCCTCCCTTGTCTCAGCCCATGCACCTCCTTCCGTGCAAGATCCACGTCAATACTTGATAAAAAACACCCATCCATCGCTTTAATAAAGGCATCTGCATTCTGGAGCGCCGGATCCTTATCTCTCCATAAATTGCGTAGCCATGCTTTAGCATCCCCATGCAGATGGGACATGATGAATCCCACTCTCTCTTGCTCATCTCTAAAGTCTTTATGCAGCAGTTGCAGTGCGCACAGTACGTCGGCTCTAAAGTTGGGATACTGTTGCAGGTTCCCATCGAAGTGAGAGACCAGCCCGCCTGTCCGTCTCGCCAACCCAATTCCCTCCTGCCGGGGTGTCTGCTTTGTCAGCACGTCTAACCTGACCTGGAGATCCCTGCAGGCGGCAGCTGCCTCCTCCTCTCTCTTCCTGGATGCGAGAGCCTCGGCGTTCAGTTGTGCCACTGCGTTTCTGAGTTCCTCTATCTGCTGCTCAGCCGTCATGTTGTCTGCCGTTCGTGAGCTCGCTAGTAGGCACCTGTTTCTCTCCCCTCCTCGAGGCTGTAGATGCCCACAAGAGGGAGACGGAGCTTACTGTCAGAGCTGCTTGAAGATCCTAGCTCACAGAGGATCACGCTAGCCAGCGATCATTAAGTAAAAGTCTTTATTGAATTACAGTTTCCATTCTCACGCTGCTGCGCGCAACTCTACGTCTAGTAGCTAGATCGGCGAAGCTCCGTCTGAGTCTCCGCCCCGTGTGCACCAACTTAATATCCTAGCCTTGCTCCACCTTTTCCGCCTGACTGTCCTCCTCTGGGTCCCTCTAACCCCCGGGGTTTCTTCCTTCCGGGATTCTTCTTACGCTGACCCGGACCCTCCTGTCTCCTTGCGCCGGGCTTTAGGACCTGGCTCTCTTTCGGGGCTGCTTACTGCGCCGCCTTCCTCTGCATTTGAACTTGGCGCGTGCGCCCAACCTTCCACTTTCCTCTTAACCGTTTCTTCGCTCCCCGATGGAGGTGTGGCCACTCCTGACTCATGCCCTCCCTCCTGTGGTGAGCTGCCAGCGCTTCCCCCCTGGCTCCCTTCCTCTTCCCTGCTTCCTGGCGGTGACGCTGGTCCCGATTTCCAGCTGCTCTCCCCTGAGTCCCCTCTGGCTCTATCTTCCTGGGGTGCCCCCCTAGACTCCCCCCTTGCCCTGGCCACTGGTGCTCCTTTCTGTGAATCCTCTGATTCACTGGAAAGACTAGGAGATCTCGGGTCGTCGTCATCACTCATCTTTTCTTCTGCCTCCTCCCCTTCGCTCTCTGTTTCCTCCCTTGCTCGTGCCTCTGCTCCTAAACCCCTGACAGTACTGTACCCGACATTCGTCCCCTTGACACGGCAGCACCCAGCTCCCGCACCGGAAGGAGGCGAGGGGGGAAGAGGGGGCTTCGAGGGGGTGATGGATGTCAGGGGTTCAGGAGCAGAGGATCTGGAAGCACTCTGACAGTTATCATCTTCTTTTTATGCAGATAGAACCCAGAACACCTTTTTGCTTTGGTTAGGTGATCATGGTGCACAAACAAAAAACACCACGCTAATTTCAACTCTATGATTCTATGATTCTATGAATTGAAATAAGCCCAATCGAAGCTTATTCGTCTTCTTTCTACTCATATGGAAGCGGATATATGTCGTTTTGTTATTTTGGTCTCATTACATACACTGCGATTTCTGGGTAAATGTGCATTAACTCCAAAGAACACGATTTTGAAATAAGCGAAATCCAAGATTCTTCTTTCTATGTAGATGGAACCGAAAACAACCTGTTTTGCTTTCTTTAGGCTTTACACTTTGCTTTGTTATTTGTGGGTGAATGAACACCGGAAAAGCAATCCAAGCTTATTCGTCCTCTTTCTATTGAGATTAACTAAAACACCTATGCTTGTTTTGGGCTGATAACAAACATTTCACTCTGCGATTTTTGGTTGAATGTGCATTCTAACCCCAAAAACACCTATTTGAAATAATCCCAATCAGAGCGTTTTTATCTTCTGCCTACGTAGATTGAACGCAAAATACCATTGCTTTGTGATTCTGGTATACACCCAAAAAACACCGTGCAAATTCAAATAAGCCCTCTCGAAGCTTATTCGTCTTCTTTCTATGCATGTGGAAGCGGAAATATGGTGTTTCTTTATTTTGGTCGCATTACATTCACTTTGTGATTTTTGGGTAAATGTGCATTAACACCAAAGAACACTACTTTTTAATAAGCGAAATCCAATATGATTCTTTTATGCAGATGGCAGCCAAAAGACCTTTTTGCTTTGGTTGTGTGATTCTGGTGCACACCCAAAAATCGCCATGCAAATTCCAACTATGATTCTATGATTCTATGAATTGAAATAAGCCCAATCGAAGCTTATGCGTCTTCTTTCTACGCCTATGGAAGCGGAAATATGGCGTTTTGTTATTTTGGTCTCATTACATACACTGCGATTTCAGGGTAAAAGTGCATTAATATCAAAGAACACGACTTTGAAATAAGCGAAATCCAAGATTCTTCTTTCTATGTAGATGGAACCGAAAACAACCTGTTTTGCTTTCTTTAGGCTTTACACTTTGCTTTGTTATTTGTGGGTGAATGAACACCGGAAAAGCAATCCAAGCTTATTCGTCCTCTTTCTATTGAGATTAACTAAAACACCTATGCTTGTTTGGGGCTGATAACAAACATTTCACTCTGCGATTTTTGGTTGAATGTGCATTCTAACCCCAAAAACACCTATTTGAAATAATCCCAATCAGAGCGTTTTTATCTTCTGCCTACGTAGATTGAACGCAAAATACCATTGCTTTGTTTGGGGGTGATTCTGGTATACACCCAAAAAACACCATGCAAATTCAAATAAGCCCTCTCGAAGCTTATTCGTCTTCTTTCTATGCATGTGGAAGCGGAAATATGGTGTTTCTTTATTTTGGTCGCATTACATTCACTTTGTGATTTTTGGGTAAATGTGCATTAACACCAAAGAACACTACTTTTTAATAAGCGAAATCCAATATGATTCTTTTATGCAGATGGCAGCCAAAAGACCTTTTTGCTTTGGTTGTGTGATTCTGGTGCACACCCAAAAATCGCCATGCAAATTCCAACTATGATTCTATGATTCTATGAATTGAAATAAGCCCAATCGAAGCTTATTCGTCTTCTTTCTACGCCTATGGAAGCGGAAATATGGCGTTTTGTTATTTTGGTCTCATTACATACACTGCGATTTCAGGGTAAAAGTGCATTAATACCAAAGAACACGACTTTAAAATAAGCGAAATCCAAGATTCTTCTTTCTATGTAGATGGAACCGAAAACAACCTGTTTTGCTTTCTTTAGGCTTATTACACTTTGCTTTGTTATTTGTGGGTGAATGAACACCGAAAAAGCAATCCAAGCTTATTCGTCCTCTTTCTATTGAGATTAACTAAAACACCTATGCTTGATTTGGACAAACATTTCACTCTGCGATTTGTGGTTGAATGTGCATTCTAACCCAGAAAACACCAATTTGAAATAAGCCCAATGAGCGTTATCATCTTTTTATGCAGATTGAACCCAGAACACCTTTTTGCTTTGGTTAGGTGATTCTGGTGCACAAACAAAAAACACTCATATGGAAGCGGAAATATGTCGTTTTGTTATTTTGGTCTCATTACATACACTGCGATTTCTGGGTAAATGTGCAAGATTCTTCTTTCTATGTAGATGGAACCGAATACAACCTGTTTTGCTTTCTTTAGGCTTTACACTTTGCTTTGTTATTTGTGGGTGAATGAACACCGGAAAAGCAATCCAAGCTTATTCGTCCTCTTTCTACTGAGATGAACTTAAACACCTATGGTTGATTTTGGCTGATAAAAAATATTTCACTGCGATTTTTGGTTGAATGTGCATTCTTTTTGCTTTGGTTGTGTGATTCTAGTGCAAACCCAAAAAACACCCTGTGAATTGAAATAAGCCTCGACGCTTATGCGTCTTCTTTCTCCGCATATGGAAGCGGAAATATGGTGTTTTGTTATTTTAGGCTCATTACACTCACTTGGCGATTTGTGGGTCAATGTACATTAGAACCAAAGAACACGACTTTGAAATAAGCGCAATCCAAGATTCTTCTTTCTATGTAGATGGAAACCGAATACAACCTGTTTTGCTTTCTTCAGGCTTATTACACTTTGCTTTGTTATTTGTGGGTGAATGAACACCGAAAGAGCAATCCAAGCTTATTCGTTCTCTTTCTATTGGGATGAACATAAACACCTATGGTTGATTTGGGCTGATAACAAACATTTCACTCTGCGATTTTTGGTTGAATGTGCATTCTAACCCCAAAAACCGCTATTTGAAATAAGCCCAATCAGAGCGTTTTCTTTCCACGTCGATGGAACGCAAAACACCTTATTGCTTTTTGGGGGTTGATTCTGGTGCTCACACAAAAAACACCATGTAAATTCCAACTATGATTCTATGATTCTATGAATTGAAATAAGCCCAATCAGAGCGTTTTTATCTTCTGCCTACGTAGATTGAACGCAAAATACCATTGCTTTGTTTGGGGGTGATTCTGGTATACACCCAAAAAACACCATGCAAATTCAAATAAGCCCTCTCGAAGCTTATTCGTCTTCTTTCTATGCATGTGGAAGCGGAAATATGGTGTTTCTTTATTTTGGTCGCATTACATTCACTTTGTGATTTTTGGGTAAATGTGCATTAACACCAAAGAACACTACTTTTTAATAAGCGAAATCCAATATGATTCTTTTATGCAGATGGAAGCCAAAAGACCTTTTTGCTTTGGTTGTGTGATTCTGGTGCACACCCAAAAATCACCATGCAAATTCCAACTGATTCTATGATTCTATGAATTGAAATAAGCCCAATTGAAGCTTATTCGTCTTCTTTCTACGCCTATGGAAGCGGAAATATGGCGTTTTGTTATTTTGGTCTCATTACATACACTTTGCGATTTCAGGGTAAAAGTGCATTAATACCAAAGAACACGACTTTGAAATAAGCGAAATCCAAGATTCTTCTTTCTATGTAGATGGAACCGAAAACACCTGTTTTGCTTTCTTTAGGCTTTACACTTTGCTTTGTTATTTGTGGGTGAATGAACACCGGAAAAGCAATCCAAGCTTATTCGTCCTCTTTCTATTGAGATTAACTAAAACACCTATGCTTGTTTTGGGCTGATAACAAACATTTCACTCTGCGATTTTTGGTTGAATGTGCATTCTAACCCCAAAAACACCTATTTGAAATAATCCCAATCAGAGCGTTTTTATCTTCTGCCTACGTAGATTGAACGCAAAATACCATTGCTTTGTTTGGGGGTGATTCTGGTATACACCCAAAAAACACCATGCAAATTCAAATAAGCCCTCTCGAAGCTTATTCGTCTTCTTTCTATGCATGTGGAAGCGGAAATATGGTGTTTCTTTATTTTGGTCGCATTACATTCACTTTGTGATTTTTGGGTAAATGTGCATTAACACCAAAGAACACTACTTTTTAATAAGCGAAATCCAATATGATTCTTTTATGCAGATGGCAGCCAAAAGACCTTTTTGCTTTGGTTGTGTGATTCTGGTGCACACCCAAAAATCACCATGCAAATTCCAACTGATTCTATGATTCTATGAATTGAAATAAGCCCAATTGAAGCTTATTCGTCTTCTTTCTACGCCTATGGAAGCGGAAATATGGCGTTTTGTTATTTTGGTCTCATTACATACACTTTGCGATTTCAGGGTAAAAGTGCATTAATACCAAAGAACACGACTTTGAAATAAGCGAAATCCAAGATTCTTCTTTCTATGTAGATGGAACCGAAAACACCTGTTTTGCTTTCTTTAGGCTTTACACTTTGCTTTGTTATTTGTGGGTGAATGAACACCGGAAAAGCAATCCAAGCTTATTCGTCCTCTTTCTATTGAGATTAACTAAAACACCTATGCTTGTTTTGGGCTGATAACAAACATTTCACTCTGCGATTTTTGGTTGAATGTGCATTCTAACCCCAAAAACACCTATTTGAAATAATCCCAATCAGAGCGTTTTTATCTTCTGCCTACGTAGATTGAACGCAAAATACCATTGCTTTGTTTGGGGGTGATTCTGGTATACACCCAAAAAACACCATGCAAATTCAAATAAGCCCTCTCGAAGCTTATTCGTCTTCTTTCTATGCATGTGGAAGCGGAAATATGGTGTTTCTTTATTTTGGTCGCATTACATTCACTTTGTGATTTTTGGGTAAATGTGCATTAACACCAAAGAACACTACTTTTTAATAAGCGAAATCCAATATGATTCTTTTATGCAGATGGCAGCCAAAAGACCTTTTTGCTTTGGTTGTGTGATTCTGGTGCACACCCAAAAATCGCCATGCAAATTCCAACTATGATTCTATGATTCTATGAATTGAAATAAGCCCAATCGAAGCTTATTCGTCTTCTTTCTACGCCTATGGAAGCGGAAATATGGCGTTTTGTTATTTTGGTCTCATTACATACACTGCGATTTCAGGGTAAAAGTGCATTAATACCAAAGAACACGACTTTGAAATAAGCGAAATCCAAGATTCTTCTTTCTATGTAGATGGAACCGAAAACAACCTGTTTTGCTTTCTTTAGGCTTATTACACTTTGCTTTGTTATTTGTGGGTGAATGAACACCGAAAAAGCAATCCAAGCTTATTCGTCCTCTTTCTATTGAGATTAACTAAAACACCTATGCTTGATTTGGGCAAACATTTCACTCTGCGATTTGTGGTTGAATGTGCATTCTAACCCAGAAAACACCAATTTGAAATAAGCCCAATGAGCGTTATCATCTTTTTATGCAGATTGAACCCAGAACACCTTTTTGCTTTGGTTAGGTGATTCTGGTGCACAAACAAAAAACACTCATATGGAAGCGGAAATATGTCGTTTTGTTATTTTGGTCTCATTACATACACTGCGATTTCTGGGTAAATGTGCAAGATTCTTCTTTCTATGTAGATGGAACCGAATACAACCTGTTTTGCTTTCTTTAGGCTTTACACTTTGCTTTGTTATTTGTGGGTGAATGAACACCGGAAAAGCAATCCAAGCTTATTCGTCCTCTTTCTACTGAGATGAACTTAAACACCTATGGTTGATTTTGGCTGATAAAAAACATTTCACTGCGATTTTTGGTTGAATGTGCATTCTTTTTGCTTTGGTTGTGTGATTCTAGTGCAAACCCAAAAAACACCCTGTGAATTGAAATAAGCCTCGACGCTTATGCGTCTTCTTTCTCCGCATATGGAAGCGGAAATATGGTGTTTTGTTATTTTAGGCTCATTACACTCACTTGGCGATTTGTGGGTCAATGTACATTAGAACCAAAGAACACGACTTTGAAATAAGCGCAATCCAAGATTCTTCTTTCTATGTAGATGGAAACCGAATACAACCTGTTTTGCTTTCTTCAGGCTTATTACACTTTGCTTTGTTATTTGTGGGTGAATGAACACCGAAAGAGCAATCCAAGCTTATTCGTTCTCTTTCTATTGGGATGAACATAAACACCTATGGTTGATTTGGGCTGATAACAAACATTTCACTCTGCGATTTTTGGTTGAATGTGCATTCTAACCCCAAAAACCGCTATTTGAAATAAGCCCAATCAGAGCGTTTTCTTTCCACGTCGATGGAACGCAAAACACCTTATTGCTTTTTGGGGGGGTGATTCTGGTGCTCACACAAAAAACACCATGTAAATTCCAACTATGATTCTATGATTCTATGAATTGAAATAAGCCCAATCAGAGCGTTTTTATCTTCTGCCTACGTAGATTGAACGCAAAATACCATTGCTTTGTTTGGGGGTGATTCTGGTATACACCCAAAAAACACCATGCAAATTCAAATAAGCCCTCTCGAAGCTTATTCGTCTTCTTTCTATGCATGTGGAAGCGGAAATATGGTGTTTCTTTATTTTGGTCGCATTACATTCACTTTGTGATTTTTGGGTAAATGTGCATTAACACCAAAGAACACTACTTTTTAATAAGCGAAATCCAATATGATTCTTTTATGCAGATGGAAGCCAAAAGACCTTTTTGCTTTGGTTGTGTGATTCTGGTGCACACCCAAAAATCACCATGCAAATTCCAACTGATTCTATGATTCTATGAATTGAAATAAGCCCAATTGAAGCTTATTCGTCTTCTTTCTACGCCTATGGAAGCGGAAATATGGCGTTTTGTTATTTTGGTCTCATTACATACACTTTGCGATTTCAGGGTAAAAGTGCATTAATACCAAAGAACACGACTTTGAAATAAGCGAAATCCAAGATTCTTCTTTCTATGTAGATGGAACCGAAAACAACCTGTTTTGCTTTCTTTAGGCTTATTACAGTTTGCTTTGTTATTTGTGGGTGAATGAACACCGAGAGCAATCCAAGCTTATTCGACCTCTTTCTATTGAGATTAACTAAAACACCTATGCTTGATTTGGGCTGATAACAAACATTTCACTCTGCGATTTTTGGTTGAATGTGCATTCTAACCCCAAAAACCGTTTTTGAAATAAGCCCAATCAGAGCGTTTTCTTTCTACGTAGATGGAACGCAAAACACCTTATTGCTTTGTTTGGGGGTGATTCTGGGGCTCACACAAAAAACACCATGTAAATTCCAACTATGGTTCTATGATTCTATGAATTGAAATAAGCCCAATCGAAGCTTATTCGTCTTCTTTCTACTCATATGGAAGCGGAAATATGGCGTTTTGTTATTTTGGTCTCATTACATACTGTCAGGGGTTTAGGAGCAGAGGCACGGGCAAGGGAGGAAACAGAGAGCGAAGGGGAGGAGGCAGAAGAAAAGATGAGTGATGACGACGACCCGAGATCTCCTAGTCTTTCCAGTGAATCAGAGGATTCACAGAAAGGAGCACCAGTGGCCAGGGCAAGGGGGGAGTCTAGGGGGGCACCCCAGGAAGATAGAGCCAGAGGGGACTCAGAGGGGAGCAGCTGGAAATCGGGACCAGCGTCACCGCCAGGAAGCAGGGAAGAGGAAAGGAGCCAGGGGGGAAGCGCTGGCAGCTCACCACAGGAGGGAGGGCATGAGTCAGGAGTGGCCACACCTCCATCGGGGAGCGAAGAAACGGTTAAGAGGAAAGTGGAAGGTTGGGCGCGCGCGCCAAGTTCAAATGCAGAGGAAGGCGGCGCAGTAAGCAGCCCCGAAAGGGAACCAGGTCCTAAAGCCCGGCGCAAGGAGGCAGGAGGGTCCGGGTCAGCATCAGAAGAATCCCGGAAGGAAGAAGCCCCGGGGGGTAGAGGGACCCAGAGGAGGACAGTCAGGCGGAAAAGGTGGAGCAAGGCTAGGATATTAAGTTGGTGCACACGGGGCGGAGACTCAGACGGAGCTTCGCCGATCTAGCTACTAGACGTAGAGTTGCGCGCAGCAGCGTGAGAATGGAAACTGTAATTCAATAAAGACTTTTACTTAATGATCGCTGGCTAGCGTGATCCTCTGTGAGCTAGGATCTTCAAGCAGCTCTGACAGTAAGCTCCGTCTCACGATTGTGGGCATCTACAGCCTCGAGGAGGGGAGAGAAACAGGTGCCTACTAGCGAGCTCACGAACGGCAGACGACATGACGGCTGAGCAGCAGATAGAGGAACTCAGAAAAGCAGTGGCACAACTGAATGCCGAGGCTCTCGCATCCAGGAAGAGAGAGGAGGAAGCAGCTGCCGCCTGCAGGGATCTCCAGGTCAGGTTAGACGTGCTGACAAAGCAGACACCCCGGCAGGAGGGAATTGGGTTGGCGAGACGGACAGGCGGGCTGGTCTCTCACTTCGATGGGAACCTGCAACAGTATCCCAACTTTAGAGCCGACGTACTGTGCGCACTGCAACTGCTGCATAAAGACTTTAGAGATGAACAAGAGAGAGTGGGATTCATCATGTCCCATTTGCATGGGGATGCTAGAGCATGGCTACGCAATTTATGGAGAGATAAGGATCCGGCGCTCCAGAATGCAGATGCCTTTATTAAAGCGATGGATGGGTGTTTTTTATCAAGTATTGACGTGGATCTTGCACGGAAGGAGGTGCATGGGCTGAGACAAGGGAGGGCCAGCGTCAGGCAGTATCATGCCCGCTTTTTCGCCTTGGTCAGTGCCCTGGAATGGGACAGAGATTCGGCTCCTGTAAGAGACCTCTTTTGGGAGGGGCTGCACAACTCGATTAAAGATGAGATCGCGAGGGGGGAGAGACCCCGAACCACCCAGGAGGTCGTTCAGAGGGCACTGGCAGTGGGGGTGAGGCTGGAAGGACGTCCGTGGAGCAGGGACGAAGGGCGTGGAGGGCGCGAACCAGCCAGGGGCCCCTCCTTCCTTCCCAGAGAAGCAGCGCGGGCGCAATCCACGCCTCCGCCAGGAGGAGGAGCCGAACCTATGGAGGTTGGAGGTGCAAGGGCTCAGTCAGCAACCAGAGCCCTAGCACCGGCAGCAGTGAAAGCGAAGCCTCCTAGAGGGAACAGGAAGTGTTACGTCTGTGAGGAGCCAGGGCATATGGCAAAAGAGTGTCCCCAGAGGCTCCACAAGCTTACTGCAGCCTCGGCAATGGTGACTGCAGCAACGCAGCAAGGGGGACCACAGCAGGGAAACGACGCAGTCTGGCTGGAGGAAGAGGCCCTGGGGCCCAGCCAGACGTGTTAGTGACGCAGTCCCCAGAGGTTTTACAGCCCGTGAACCCCCTCCCGCCCAAACCAGTGGTGAGGCTCACCGCATCTCTCCAGCTGCCCAATGGAATCACCACTGACGTGCCAATCACTATTGACTCAGGAAGCAATGCGGACTTTATAGGGCAGGACTTTGTCGACCGGCACGCTATACAGTTGCTGCCTGCCACGCTGCCCCTGCAGGTTGTCACGGTGGATGGCAGGGAGTTGCTAGGGGGGCAAGTGGTGAAGCAGACGCCGCCCATGGCGATGCGACTTGGAAATCACAAAGAAATCATCAGCTTCAATGTCACTCAACTATCGGATACGCCCATTGTATTGGGAATGAGTTGGCTGGACAAGCACAGCCCAACGCTGGCTTGGTACCAGAGGCAGCTGATCTTCGGCTCTTCCTTTTGTGCTGAACACTGCATCGTGCCCCGGCAGGAAGGAGAGGAAGAGGAGTCACAGCTGCTGCTAGGCACGCTGCAAGCGATTCCCCACAAGTACGCAGAATTTTTGGAAGTTTTCTGCGAGAAGGAGGCAGACAGGCTACCCCCTCACAGACCATATGACTGCAAGATTGACCTGCTGCCGGGGGTGGCGCTGCCTAAGGGGAAACTGTATTCCATGTCAGAGGACGAGCTGCAGGAACTCAAACAGTTCATAGATCATAATTTGGAGCGCGGTTTCATCCGAGAGTCCAAGGCAGCGGGGGGCAGTCCAGTATTCTTTGTTAAAAAGCGAGACACGCCCCAAAAAAGATTGGTCGTGGACTATCGCATTTTAAACAATGGGACCAAGCCGTCGGACTTCCCCATGCCCCGAATCGACGACCTCCTGGCGACGGTGCGGAAGGGAAAAGTGTTCACCAAGTTAGACCTGCGAGGGGCGTACAACCTCATTCGTATGCGGGAGGGAGATGAGTGGAAGACGGCCATGTTCACGCCACTGGGTACCTACGAATACAGAGTTATGCCCTTTGGATTGCAAAATGGCTCCCACGTTTTTCAAGCTTTCATGCATCACGTGTTGGCGGGACTTCTCTACAAGACGTGCGTCTGTTTCTTAGATGACATCCTGATCTTTTCGGAATCGCAGCAGGAGCATGACAGACACGTCAAGGAAGTGCTGACCAGACTAAAGCAACATAGGCTCTACGCCAAGCTGGAGAAGTGCCAATTTGACGTGACGGAGGTGGATTTTCTGGGCTACAAGTTGTCTGACAAGGGGCTCGCCATGGACAGCGCCAAGGTTCGCGCGGTATTGGATTGGAAGAGTCCACGCAACCGGAAGGAGGTCCAAAGGTTTGTCGGCTTTGCGAACTTCTATCGCAAGTTTATCAAGGGCTTCGCTATGCAGACAGCGGCCATCACAGACACGCTTAGCTCCAAGAAAAAGAAGTTCGTTTGGACAGAGGAGGCGGAGCAGTCCTTTCAGGCACTCAAGCGTCTCTTCGCGTCGGAAGAGCAGCTGCTTCACGTCAACCCCAGCAGGCCGATGAGGGTGGAGACAGACGCCTCGGACAGAGCCGTGGGAGCGGTCCTGCTGCAAAAGGACCAGCAGGGGGTGTGGCGACCGGCAGCGTTTTACTCCAGGAAGCTCAGCAAGTCCGAGCAGAACTACACCATCTGGGACAGGGAGTTGCTGGCCATTCATGCAGCGTTTAAAGCGTGGAGGCACTTCCTGATCGGCGCCAAGCACACGGTGCAGGTTTGCACGGACCACAAGAATCTGGAGCACTGGCGCACGGCACAGTTCCTAAACCAGAGGCAGATACGTTGGGCTGAGTTTTTTGCGAACTTCGACTTCCGCATAGAGTATGTCCCGGGGGACACTAACATCATGGCGGACGCCCTCTCCCGTAAGCCACAGTATCTGGAGGACGCAACGCCAGCGGCCGCCATGCACATCTTCGCACCAACAGTATGGGCGTGCGCCGCGGCCACCGTGGACCTGGAGGCGGTGCGACGAGCGTTGCAGGATGACTCCTTCGCGCAAGCAAAGATGGCAGAGGTGCAAAGGGGCACGGCTGCGGCCGACGGTTTCCAGCTACGAGATGGATTGCTCATCCGTAAAGGGGCCATCTACGTGCCGGGAGACGACCTTCGCGCCAAGGTGCTGCAGCAGCTGCACGACGCGCCCACGGCCGGGCACTTTGGCAAGGAGAAGACGGTGGAATTAGTAGCCAGGGATTTCTGGTGGCCTGGAATGAGAGGGGAGGTCGCAGACTACGTGGCGAGGTGTGACACCTGCCAGAGGGCCAAACCAGTGCACAAACCGCCGGCCGGACTGTTGGAACCGCTGCAAACTCCGGTCGAACCTTGGGAAAGGGTGGCCCTGGACTTTGTCACGGATCTGCCCAGCTCGAGGGGCAAGACGGCAGTGCTGGTGGTGGTAGACCTGTTTTCCAAGATGGCGCATTTCATTCCGTGTGCTAAGGTGGCCACGGCGGAGCAAACTGCCAAACTGTTCATAGACCACGTGTTCAAGGTTCACGGTCTGCCACGGTCTATTCTGTCCGACCGGGGGCGGCAGTTCATCTCGAATTTCTGGCAGAAGCTGATGGGCTTCCTGAACGTCAAGATCAACCTGGCGTCGGCGAGACACCCGCAGACCAACGGGCAAGCGGAGCGGGTCAATGCCATCATGCAGCAGTACCTGAGATGTTATGCAAATCAACAGCCTGCGACGTGGGTGGATTACCTGCCGCTTGCCGAGTTCGCCTACAACAACACGAAGCACGTGTCCACGGGGGTCACGCCGTTCTTCGCCAACAACGGGAGGCACCCCAGAACCTTCCCGGGACTGGAAAGAATGGGAGAGGGGGAGCCGCAGACAGCAGATGCGTTCGCGTCGGAGCTGCAGGAAGTCCACGATCAGCTGAGGCGCCGCCTGGAGCTGGCCAAGCACGCATACAAGGTACAAGCGGACAAGCACAGAAGGGTTGGCGAAGAGCTCCACGTGGGAGACTGGGTTTGGTTAGCAGCCCACGCAGTGCCGGCCAGGTCGTTGGCCAAGAAGAAACTAGGGCATAAACAACTGGGGCCCTACCAAGTCGAAGAGCAGGTCAACCCGGTAGCGTTCAGACTGGCACTTCCGGAGGGTTCCAGAATGCATCCGGTATTCCACAGATCGGTGCTCACTCCCTACAAGGCACCGCACAGGTTCCAGGAACCCGGAACGGCGCCGAGTCCGGTCAGAGACAGAACAGGGCACGCGGGAGTGGCACAGAAGGAGCGCATCAACGAAGTCACGGAGATTTTGGACTCCAGATGGGGGGAAGAGGGGGTAGAATACTTTCTCGCCAAGGAGGGCACCCCGGCCAGTGCAAACAGCTGGGTGCCGGGCTACGCCTTGGACGAACCTCTCCTCAAAGACGAGTTTCATGCCCTCTTCCCCCATAGACCTATGCCAGCAGACTTTTTCGACGACTGGCTTTTCACGCCCACGCTTTCGGCCAGCACTTTCCGGGGGTTCGACTCGGACGAGGACCCGACACAAGACGTCCGTTCCCCGGAGGGGTCACCCTCGGGATCTGCATCAGAACCCTCGTATTGGTGGGACGATAGACCAGAGGAGCAGTTCCGCAGACGGTGGCTGGAAGGCCCAGGACGAGCAACACCGCCAGGAGGAAGTGAGGGAGAGACGGACATGGACGTTTTCGGGGACGACCCTGGTTTCGAGCACGGCGGCACAGAGATGGAAGCGGAGGTGACCATTGTCGACGAGAGCAGGGAGGAAGACCCGCGAGACTTCAGATGGAGACCCGCCACGGGAAGCGACCGATATCCGACGTTCGTCCCTTTGCAACAGCTGCCCCCAGCTCCAGCACCGGAAGGAGGGGAGGGGGGAATGGGGGGCTTCGAGGGGGGGATGGATGTCAGGGGTTTAGGAGCAGAGGCACGGGCAAGGGAGGAAACAGAGAGCGAAGGGGAGGAGGCAGAAGAAAAGATGAGTGATGACGACGACCCGAGATCTCCTAGTCTTTCCAGTGAATCAGAGGATTCACAGAAAGGAGCACCAGTGGCCAGGGCAAGGGGGGAGTCTAGGGGGGCACCCCAGGAAGATAGAGCCAGAGGGGACTCAGAGGGGAGCAGCTGGAAATCGGGACCAGCGTCACCGCCAGGAAGCAGGGAAGAGGAAAGGAGCCAGGGGGGAAGCGCTGGCAGCTCACCACAGGAGGGAGGGCATGAGTCAGGAGTGGCCACACCTCCATCGGGGAGCGAAGAAACGGTTAAGAGGAAAGTGGAAGGTTGGGCGCGCGCGCCAAGTTCAAATGCAGAGGAAGGCGGCGCAGTAAGCAGCCCCGAAAGGGAACCAGGTCCTAAAGCCCGGCGCAAGGAGGCAGGAGGGTCCGGGTCAGCGTCAGAAGAATCCCGGAAGGAAGAAGCCCCGGGGGGTAGAGGGACCCAGAGGAGGACAGTCAGGCGGAAAAGGTGGAGCAAGGCTAGGATATTAAGTTGGTGCACACGGGGCGGAGACTCAGACGGAGCTTCGCCGATCTAGCTACTAGACGTAGAGTTGCGCGCAGCAGCGTGAGAATGGAAACTGTAATTCAATAAAGACTTTTACTTAATGATCGCTGGCTAGCGTGATCCTCTGTGAGCTAGGATCTTCAAGCAGCTCTGACACATACTGTCAGAGCTGCTTGAAGATCCTAGCTCACAGAGGATCACGCTAGCCAGCGGTCATTAAGTAAAAGTCTTTATTGAATTACAGTTTCCATTCTCACGCTGCTGCGCGCAACTCTACGCCTAGTAGCTAGGTCGGCGAAGCTCCGTCTGAGTCTCCGCCCTGTGTGCACCAACTTAATATCCTAGCCTTGCTCCACCTTTTCCTCCTGACTGTCCTCCTCTGGGTCCCTCTACCCCCCGGGGCTTCTTCCTTCCGGGATTCTTCTGACGCTGACCCAGACCCTCCTGCCTCCTTGCGCCGGGCTTTAGGACCTGGCTCTCTTTCGGGGCTGCTTACTGCGCCGCCTTCCTCTGCATTTGAACTTGGCGCGCGCGCCCAACCTTCCACTTTCCTCTCAACCGTTTCTTCGCTCCCCGATGGAGGTGTGGCCATCCCCGACTCATGTCCTCCCTCCTGTGGAGGTGTGGCCACTCCTGACTCATGTCCTCCCTCCTGTGGTGAGCTGCCAGCGCTTCCCCCCTGGCTCCCTTCCTCTTCCCTGCTTCCTGGCGGTGACGCTGGTCCCGATTTCCAGCTGCTCCCCCCTGAGTCCTCTCTGGCTCTGTCTTCCTGGGGTGCCCCCCTAGACTCCCCCCTTGCCCTCGCCACTGGTGCTCCTTTCTGTGAATCCTCTGATTCACTGGAAAGACTAGGAGATCTCGGGTCGTCGTCGTCACTCATCTTTTCTTCTGCCTCCTCCCCGTCGCTCTCTGTTTCCTCCCTTGCCCGTGCTTCTGCTCCTAAACCCCTGACATCCATCCCCCCCTCGAAGCCCCCCATTCCCCCCTCCCCTCCTTCCGGTGCTGGAGCTGGGGGCTGCTGTTGCAAAGGGACGAACGTCGGGTATCGGTCGCTTCCCGTGGCAGGCCTCCATCTGAAGTCTCCCGGGTCTTCCTCCCCGCTCTCGTCGACGACAGTCACCTCCGCTTCCATCTCTGTGCCGCCGTGCTCGAAACCAGGGTCGTCCCCGAAAACGTCCATGTCCGTCTCTCCCTCACTTCCTCCTGTCGGTGTTGCTCGTCCTGGGCCTTCCAGCCACCGTCTGCGCCACTGCTCCTCTGGCCTATCGTCCCACCAATACGAGGGTTCTGATGCAGATCCCGAGGGTGACCCCTCCGGGGAACGGACGTCTTGTGTCGGGTCCTCGTCCGAGTCGAACCCCCGGAAAGTGCTGGCCGAAAGTGTGGGCGTGAAAAGCCAGTCGTCAAAATATTCTGCTGGCATAGGTCTATGGGGAAAGAGGGCATGAAACTCGTCTTTGAGGAGAGGTTCGTCCAAGGCGTAGCCCGGCACCCAGCTGTTCGCACTGGCCGGGGTGCCCTCCTTGGCGAGAAAGTATTCTACCCCCTCTTCCCCCCATCTGGAGTCCAAAATCTCAGTGACTTCGTTGATGCGCTCCTTCTGTGCCACTTCCGCGTGCCCTGTTCTGTCTCTGACCGGACTCGGCGCTGTTCCGGGTTCCTGGAACCTGTGCGGTGCCTTGTAGGGAGTGAGCACCGATCTGTGGAATACCGGATGCATTCTGGAACCCTCCGGAAGTGCCAGTCTGAAAGCTACCGGGTTGACCTGCTCTTCGACTTGGTAGGGCCCCAGTTGCTTATGCCCTAGTTTCTTCTTGGCCAACGACCTGGCCGGCACTGCGTGGGCTGCTAACCAAACCCAGTCTCCCACGTGGAGCTCTTCTCCAACCCTTCTGTGCTTGTCTGCTTGTACCTTGTATGCGTGCTTGGCCAGCTCCAGGTGGCGCCTCAGCTGATCGTGGACCTCCTGCAGCTCCGACGCGAACGCATCTGCTGTCTGCGGCTCCCCCTCCCCCATTCTTTCCAGTCCCGGGAAGGTTCTGGGGTGCCTCCCGTTGTTGGCGAAGAACGGCGTGACCCCCGTGGACACGTGCTTCGTGTTGTTGTAGGCGAACTCGGCAAGCGGTAGGTAATCCACCCACGTCGCAGGCTGTTGATTTGCATAACATCTCAGGTACTGCTGCATGATGGCATTGACCCGCTCCGCTTGCCCGTTGGTCTGCGGGTGTCTCGCCGACGCCAGGTTGATCTTGACGTTCAGGAAGCCCATCAGCTTCTGCCAGAAATTCGAGATGAACTGCCGCCCCCGGTCGGACAGAATAGACCGTGGCAGACCGTGAACCTTGAACACGTGGTCTATGAACAGTTTGGCGGTTTGCTCCGCCGTGGCCACCTTCGCACACGGAATGAAATGCGCCATCTTGGAAAACAGGTCCACCACCACCAGCACTGCCGTCTTGCCCCTTGAGCTGGGCAGATCCGTGACAAAGTCCAGGGCCACTCTCTCCCATGGTTCGAACGGGGTTTGCAGCGGTTCCAACAGTCCGGCCGGCGGTTTGTGCACTGGTTTGGCCCTCTGGCAGGTGTCGCACCTCGCCACGTAGTCTGCGACCTCCCCTCTCATTCCAGGCCACCAGAAATCCCTGGCTACTAATTCCACCGTCTTCTCCTTGCCAAAGTGCCCGGCCGTGGGCGCGTCGTGCAGCTGCTGCAGCACCTTGGCTCGAAGTTCGTCTCCCGGCACGTAGATGGCCCCTTTTCGGATGAGCAATCCATCTCGTAGCCGGAAACCGTCGGCCGCTGCCTTGCCCCTTTGCACCTCTGCCATCTTTGCTTGTGCGAAGGAGTCCTCCTGCAACGCACGTCGCACCGCCTCTAGGTCCACGGTCGCCGCGGCGCACGCCCACACTGCTGTTGCGAAGATGTGCATGGCGGCCGCTGGCGTTGCGTCCTCCAGATACTGTGGCTTACGGGAGAGAGCGTCTGCCATGATGTTGGTGTCCCCCGGGACATACTCTATTCGGAAGTCGAAGTTTGCAAAGAACTCAGCCCAACGTATCTGCCTCTGGTTCAGGAACTGTGCCGTGCGCCAGTGCTCTAGATTCTTGTGGTCCGTGCAAACCTGCACCGTGTGCTTGGCGCCGATCAGAAAGTGCCTCCACGCCTTGAACGCTGCGTGAATGGCCAGCAACTCCCTGTCCCAGATGGTGTAGTTCTGTTCGGACTTGCTGAGCTTCCTGGAGTAAAACGCTCCCGGTCGCCACACCCCCTGCGGGTCTTTCTGCAACAGGACCGCCCCCACGGCTCTGTCCGAGGCGTCTGTCTCCACCCTCATCGGCTTGCTGGGGTTGACATGAAGCAGCTGCTCTTCCGACGCGAAGAGACGCTTGAGTGCCTGAAAGGACTGCTCCGCCTGCGCTGTCCAAACGAACTTCTTCTTCTTGGAGCTAAGCGTGTCAGTGATGGCCGCTGTCTGCATCGCGAAGCCCTTGATAAACTTGCGATAGAAGTTCGCAAAGCCGACAAACCGTTGGACCTCCTTCCGGTTGCGCGGACTCTTCCAATCCAACACCGCTCGAACCTTGGCGCTGTCCATGGCGAGCCGCTTGTCAGACAGCTTGTAGCCCAGAAAATCCACCTCCGGCACGTCAAATTGGCACTTCTCCAGCTTGGCGTAGAGCCTATGTTGCTTTAGCCTGCTCAGCACTTCCTTGACGTGTCCGTCATGCTCCTGCTGCGACTCCGAAAAGATCAGGATGTCATCTAAGAAACAGACGCACGTCTTGTAGAGAAGTCCCGCCAACACGTGATGCATAAACGCTTGAAAAACGTGGGAGCCATTTTGCAATCCAAAAGGCATAACTCTATATTCGTAGGTCCCCAGTGGCGTGAACATGGCTGTCTTCCACTCATCTCCTTCCCGCATGCGAATGAGGTTGTACGCCCCCCGCAGGTCCAACTTGGTGAACACTCTGCCCTTCCGTACCTTTGCGAGGAGGTCGTCAATACGGGGCATGGGGAAGTCCGATGGCCTAGTCAGACTGTTCAAAATCCTGTAATCCACTACCAGTCTTTTCTGGGGCGTGTCCCGCTTCTTAACAAAGAATACGGGACTGCCCCCCACTGCCCTGGACTCCCGGATGAAGCCGCGTTGCAAATTATGGTCAATGAACTCTTTGAGTTCCTGCAGTTCGTCCTCTGACATGGAATACAGTTTCCCTTTAGGCAGCGCCGCCCCCGGCAGCAGGTCAATTTTGCAGTCATATGGTCTGTGAGGGGGTAGCCTGTCTGCCTCCTTCTCGCAGAAAACTTCCAAAAATTCAGCGTACTTGTGTGGAATCGCTTGCAGCGTGCCTAGCAGCAGCTGTGACTCCTCTTCCTCTCCTTCCTGCCTGGGCACGATGCAGTGTTCAGCACAAAAGGAAGAGCCGAAGGTCAGCTGCCTCTGGTACCAAGCCATCGCTGGGCTGTGCTTGTCCAGCCAACTCATGCCCAATACAATGGGCGTGTCAGATAGTCGAGTGACGTTGAAGCTGATGATTTCTCTGTGATTCCCAAGTCGCATCACCATTGGTGGCGTCTGCTTCACCACTTGCCCCCCGAGCAGCTCCCTGCCATCCACCGTGACCACCTGCAGGGGCAGTGTGGCCGGCAGCAACTGCACAGCGTGCCTGTCGACAAAGTCCTGCCCTATAAAGTCCGCATTGCTGCCTGAGTCAATGGTGATTGGCACGTCCATGGTGATTCCATTGGGCAGTTGGAGAGACGCTGTGAGCCTCACTACTGGTTTGGGCGGGAGGGGGTTCACGGGCTGTAAAATCGCTGGGGACTGCGTCACTAACACGTCTGGCTGGGCCCCAGTGCCTCTTCCTCCAGCCAGACAGCCTCGTTTCCCTGCTGTGGTCCTCCTTGCTGTGTTGCTGCAGTCACCATTGCTGAGGCTGCAGTGAGCTTGTGGGGCCTCTGGGGACACTCTTTCGCCATATGCCCTGGCTCCTCACAGACGTAACACTTCCTGTTCCCTCTAGGAGGCTTCGCTTTCACTGCTGCTGGTGCTAGGGCTCTGGTTGCTGACTGAGCCCTTGCACCTCCCACCTCCATAGGTTCGGCTCCTCCTCCTGGCGGAGGCGTGGATTGCGCCCGCGCTGCTTCCCTGGGAAAGAAGGAGGGGCCCCCGGCTGGTTCGCGCCCTCCACGCCCTTCGTCCCTGTTCCACGGACGTCCTTCCAGCCTCACCCCCACTGCCAGTGCCCTCTGAACGACCTCCTGGGTGGTTCGGGGTCTCTCCCCCCTGGCGATCTCATCTTTAATCGAGTTATGCAGCCCCTCCCAAAAGAGGTCTCTTACAGGAGCCGAATCTCTGTCCCATTCCAGGGCACTGACCAAGGCGAAAAAGCGGGCATGGTACTGCCTGACGCTGGCCATCACTTGTCTCAGCCCATGCACCTCCTTCCGTGCTAGATCCACGTCAATACTTGATAAAAAACACCCATCCATCGCTTTAATAAAGGCATCTGCATTCTGTAGCGCCGGATCCTTATCTCTCCATAAATTGCGTAGCCATGCTCTCGCATCCCCATGCAGATGGGACATGATGAACCCCACTCTCTCTTGTTCATCTCTAAAGTCTTTATGCAGCAGTTGCAGTGCGCACAGTACGTCGGCTCTAAAGTTGGGATACTGTTGCAGGTTCCCATCGAAGTGAGAGACCAGCCCGCCTGTCCGTCTCGCCAACCCAATGCCCTCCTGCCGGGGTGTCTGCTTTGTCAGCACGTCTAACCTGACCTGGAGATCCCTGCAGGCTGCGGCTGCTTCCTCCTCCCTCTTCCTGGATGCTAGAGCCTCGGCGTTCAGTTGTGCCACCGCGTTTCTGAGTTCCTCTATCTGCTGCTCAGCCGTCATGTCGTCTGCCGTTCGTGAGCTTGCTAGTAGGCACCTGTGTCTCTCCCCTCCTCGAGGCTGTAGATGCCCACAAGTGGAGACGGAGCTTACTGTCAGAGCTGCTTGAAGATCCTAGCTCACAGAGGATCACGCTAGCCAGCGGTCATTAAGTAAAAGTCTTTATTGAATTACAGTTTCCATTCTCACGCTGCTGCGCGCAACTCTACGCCTAGTAGCTAGGTCGGCGAAGCTCCGTCTGAGTCTCCGCCCTGTGTGCACCAACTTAATATCCTAGCCTTGCTCCACCTTTTCCTCCTGACTGTCCTCCTCTGGGTCCCTCTACCCCCCGGGGCTTCTTCCTTCCGGGATTCTTCTGACGCTGACCCAGACCCTCCTGCCTCCTTGCGCCGGGCTTTAGGACCTGGCTCTCTTTCGGGGCTGCTTACTGCGCCGCCTTCCTCTGCATTTGAACTTGGCGCGCGCGCCCAACCTTCCACTTTCCTCTCAACCGTTTCTTCGCTCCCCGATGGAGGTGTGGCCATCCCCGACTCATGTCCTCCCTCCTGTGGAGGTGTGGCCACTCCTGACTCATGTCCTCCCTCCTGTGGTGAGCTGCCAGCGCTTCCCCCCTGGCTCCCTTCCTCTTCCCTGCTTCCTGGCGGTGACGCTGGTCCCGATTTCCAGCTGCTCCCCCCTGAGTCCTCTCTGGCTCTGTCTTCCTGGGGTGCCCCCCTAGACTCCCCCCTTGCCCTCGCCACTGGTGCTCCTTTCTGTGAATCCTCTGATTCACTGGAAAGACTAGGAGATCTCGGGTCGTCGTCGTCACTCATCTTTTCTTCTGCCTCTTCCCCTTCGCTCTCTGTTTCCTCCCTTGCCCGTGCTTCTGCTCCTAAACCCCTGACACATACACTTTGCGATTTCTGGGTAAAAGTGCATTAATACCAAAGAACACGACTTTGAAATAAGCGAAATCCAAGATTCTTCTTTCTATGTAGATGGAACCGAAAACAACCTGTTTTGCTTTCTTTAGGCTTTACACTTTGCTTTGTTATTTGTGGGTGAATGAACACCGGAAAAGCAATCCAAGCTTATTCGTCCTCTTTCTATTGAGATTAACTAAAACACCTATGCTTGTTTGGGGCTGATAACAAACATTTCACTCTGCGATTTTTGGTTGAATGTGCATTCTAACCCCAAAAACACCTATTTGAAATAATCCCAATCAGAGCGTTTTTATCTTCTGCCTACGTAGATTGAACGCAAAATACCATTGCTTTGTGATTCTGGTATACACCCAAAAAACACCATGCAAATTCAAATAAGCCCTCTCGAAGCTTATTCGTCTTCTTTCTATGCATGTGGAAGCGGAAATATGGTGTTTCTTTATTTTGGTCGCATTACATTCACTTTGTGATTTTTGGGTAAATGTGCATTAACACCAAAGAACACTACTTTTTAATAAGCGAAATCCAATATGATTCTTTTATGCAGATGGAAGCCAAAAGACCTTTTTGCTTTGGTTGTGTGATTCTGGTGCACAGCCAAAAATCACCATGCAAATTCCAACTATGATTCTATGATTCTATGAATTGAAATAAGCCCAATCGAAGCTTATTCGTCTTCTTTCTACGCCTATGGAAGCGGAAATATGGCGTTTTCTTATTTTGGTCTCATTACATACACTTTGCGATTTCAGGGTAAAAGTGCATTGATACCAAAGAACACGACTTTGAAATAAGCGAAATCCAAGATTCTTCTTTCTATGTAGATGGAACCGAAAACAACCTGTTTTGCTTTCTTTAGGCTTATTACACTTTGCTTTGTTATTTGTGGGTGAATGAACACCGAAAAAGCAATCCAAGCTTATTCGTCCTCTCTCTATTGAGATTAACTAAAACACCTATGCTTGATTTGGGCTGATAACAAACATTTCACTCTGCGATTTGTGGTTGAATGTGCATTCTAACCCAGAAAACACCAATTTGAAATAAGCCCAATGAGCGTTATCATCTTCTTTTTATGCAGATTGAACCCAGAACACCTTTTTGCTTTGGTTAGGTGATTCTGGAGCACAAACAAAAAACACCACGCTAATTTCAACTCTATGATTCTATGAATTGATATAAGCCCAATCGAAGCTTATTCGTCTTCTTTCTACTCATATGGAAGCGGATATATGTCGTTTTGTTATTTTGGTCTCATTACATACACTGCGATTTCTGGGTAAATGTGCATTAACTCCAAAGAACACGATTTTGAAATAAGCGAAATCCAAGATTCTTCTTTCTATGTAGATGGAAACCAAAACAACCTGTTTTGCGTTGTTTATGCTTATGACACTTTGCTTTGCAGCTTGTGGGTGAATGAACACCGAAACAGCAATCCAAGCTTATTCGTTCTCTTTCTATTGAGATGAACTTAAACACCTATGCTTGATTTGGGCTGATAACAAACATTTCACTCTGCGATTTGTGGTTGAATGTGCATTCTAACCCAGAAAACACCAATTTGAAATAAGCCCAATGAGCGTTATCATCTTCTTTTTATGCAGATTGAACCCAGAACACCTTTTTGCTTTGGTTAGGTGATTCTGGTGCACAAACAAAAAACACCACGCTAATTTCAACTCTATGATTCTATGATTCTATGAATTGAAATAAGCCCAATCGAAGCTTATTCGTCTTCTTTCTACTCATATGGAAGCGGATATATGTCGTTTTGTTATTTTGGTCTCATTACATACACTGCGATTTCTGGGTAAATGTGCAAGATTCTTCTTTCTATGTAGATGGAACCGAATACAACCTGTTTTGCTTTCTTTAGGCTTTACACTTTGCTTTGTTATTTGTGGGTGAATGAACACCGGAAAAGCAATCCAAGCTTATTCGTCCTCTTTCTACTGAGATGAACTTAAACACCTATGGTTGATTTTGGCTGATAAAAAACATTTCACTGCGATTTTTGGTTGAATGTGCATTCTTTTTGCTTTGGTTGTGTGATTCTAGTGCAAACCCAAAAAACACCCTGTGAATTGAAATAAGCCTCGAAGCTTATGCGTCTTCTTTCTCCGCATATGGAAGCGGAAATATGGTGTTTTGTTATTTTAGGCTCATTACACTCACTTGGCGATTTGTGGGTCAATGTAAATTAGAACCAAAGAACACGACTTTGAAATAAGCGCAATCCAAGATTCTTCTTTCTATGTAGATGGAAACCGAATACAACCTGTTTTGCTTTCTTCAGGCTTATTACACTTTGCTTTGTTATTTGTGGGTGAATGAACACCGAAAGAGCAATCCAAGCTTATTCGTTCTCTTTCTATTGGGATGAACATAAACACCTATGGTTGATTTGGGCTGATAACAAACATTTCACTCTGCGATTTTTGGTTGAATGTGCATTCTAACCCCAAAAACCGCTATTTGAAATAAGCCCAATCAGAGCGTTTTCTTTCCACGTCGATGGAACGCAAAACACCTTATTGCTTTTTGGGGGGGTGATTCTGGTGCTCACACAAAAAACACCATGTGAATTCCAACTATGATTCTATGATTCTATGAATTGAAATAAGCCCAATCAGAGCGTTTTTATCTTCTGCCTACGTAGATTGAACGCAAAATACCATTGCTTTGTTTGGGGGTGATTCTGGTATACACCCAAAAAACACCATGCAAATTCAAATAAGCCCTCTCGAAGCTTATTCGTCTTCTTTCTATGCATGTGGAAGCGGAAATATGGTGTTTCCTTATTTTGGTCGCATTACATTCACTTTGTGATTTTTGGGTAAATGTGCATTAACACCAAAGAACACTACTTTTTAATAAGCGAAATCCAATATGATTCTTTTATGCAGATGGAAGCTGTCAGAGCTGCTTGAAGATCCTAGCTCACACAGGATCACGCTAGCCAGCGATCATTAAGTAAAAGTCTTTATTGAATTACAGTTTCCATTCTCACGCTGCTGCGCGCAACTCTACGTCTAGTAGCTAGATCGGCGAAGCTCCGTCTGAGTCTCCGCCCCGTGTGCACCAACTTAATATCCTAGCCTTGCTCCACCTTTTCCGCCTGACTGTCCTCCTCTGGGTCCCTCTACCCCCCGGGGTTTCTTCCTTCCGGGATTCTTCTGACGCTGACCCGGACCCTCCTGTCTCCTTGCGCCGGGCTTTAGGACCTGGCTCTCTTTCGGGGCTGCTTACTGCGCCGCCTTCCTCTGCATTTGAACTTGGCGCGCGCGCCCAACCTTCCACTTTCCTCTTAACCGTTTCTTCGCTCCCCGATGGAGGTGTGGCCACTCCTGACTCATGCCCTCCCTCCTGTGGTGAGCTGCCAGCGCTTCCCCCCTGGCTCCCTTCCTCTTCCCAGCTTCCTGGCGGTGACGCTGGTCCCGATTTCCAGCTGCTCTCCCCTGAGTCCCCTCTGGCTCTATCTTCCTGGGGTGCCCCCCTAGACTCCCCCCTTGCCCTGGCCACTGGTGCTCCTTTCTGTGAATCCTCTGATTCACTGGAAAGACTAGGAGATCTCGGGTCGTCGTCATCACTCATCTTTTCTTCTGCCTCCTCCCCTTCGCTCTCTGTTTCCTCCCTTGCCCGTGCCTCTGCTCCTAAACCCCTGACATCCATCCCCCCCTCGAAGCCCCCCATTCCCCCCTCCCCTCCTTCCGGTGCTGGAGCTGGGGGCTGCTGTTGCCAAGGGACGAACGTCGGATATCGTTCGCTTCCCGTGGCGGGCCTCCATCTGAAGTCTCGCGGGTCTTCCTCCCTGCTCTCGTCGACAATGGTCACCTCCGCTTCCATCTCTGTGCCGCCGTGCTCGAAACCAGGGTCGTCCCCGAAAACGTCCATGTCCGTCTCTCCCTCACTTCCTCCTGGCGGTGTTGCTCGTCCTGGGCCTTCCAGCCACCGTCTGCGGAACTGCTCCTCTGGTCTATCGTCCCACCAATACGAGGGTTCTGATGCAGATCCCGAGGGTGACCCCTCCGGGGAACGGACGTCTTGTGTCGGGTCCTCGTCCGAGTCGAACCCCCGGAAAGTGCTGGCCGAAAGCGTGGGCGTGAAAAGCCAGTCGTCGAAAAAGTCTGCTGGCATAGGTCTATGGGGAAAGAGGGCATGAAACTCGTCTTTGAGGAGAGGTTCGTCCAAGGCGTAGCCCGGCACCCAGCTGTTCGCACTGGCCGGGGCGCCCTCCTTGGCGAGAAAGTATTCTACCCCCTCTTCCCCCCATCTGGAGTCCAAAATCTCCGTGACTTCGTTGATGCGCTCCTTCTGTGCCACTCCCGCGTGCCCTGTTCTGTCTCTGACCGGACTCGGCGCTGTTCCGGGTTCCTGGAACCTGTGCGGTGCCTTGTAGGGAGTGAGCACCGATCTGTGGAATACCGGATGCATTCTGGAACCCTCCGGAAGTGCCAGTCTGAAAGCTACCGGGTTGACCTGCTCTTCGACTTGGTAGGGCCCCAGTTGTTTATGCCCTAGTTTCTTCTTGGCCAACGACCTGGCCGGCACTGCGTGGGCTGCTAACCAAACCCAGTCTCCCACGTGGAGCTCTTCGCCAACCCTTCTGTGCTTGTCCGCTTGTACCTTGTATGCGTGTTTGGCCAGCTCCAGGTGGCGCCTCAGCTGATCGTGGACTTCCTGCAGCTCCGACGCGAACGCATCTGCTGTCTGCGGCTCCCCCTCCCCCCTTCTTTCCAGTCCCGGGAAGGTTCTGGGGTGCCTCCCGTTGTTGGCGAAGAACGGCGTGACCCCCGTGGACACGTGCTTCGTGTTGTTGTAGGCGAACTCGGCAAGCGGCAGGTAATCCACCCACGTCGCAGGCTGTTGATTTGCATAACATCTCAGGTACTGCTGCATGATGGCATTGACCCGCTCTGCTTGCCCATTGGTCTGCGGGTGTCTCGCCGACGCCAGGTTGATCTTGACGTTCAGGAAGCCCATCAGCTTCTGCCAGAAATTCGAGATGAACTGCCGCCCCCGGTCGGACAGAATAGACCGTGGCAGACCGTGAACCTTGAACACGTGGTCTATGAACAGTTTGGCGGTTTGCTCCGCCGTGGCCACCTTAGCACACGGAATGAAATGCGCCATCTTGGAAAACAGGTCCACCACCACCAGCACTGCCGTCTTGCCCCTCGAGCTGGGCAGATCCGTGACAAAGTCCAGGGCCACCCTCTCCCAAGGTTCGACCGGAGTTTGCAGCGGTTCCAACAGTCCGGCCGGCGGTTTGTGCACTGGTTTGGCCCTCTGGCAGGTGTCACACCTCGCCACGTAGTCTGCGACCTCCCCTCTCATTCCAGGCCACCAGAAATCCCTGGCTACTAATTCCACCGTCTTCTCCTTGCCAAAGTGCCCGGCCGTGGGCGCGTTGTGCAGCTGCTGCAGCACCTTGGCGCGAAGGTCGTCTCCCGGCACGTAGATGGCCCCCTTACTGATGAGCAAACCATCTCGTAGCTGGAAACCGTCGGCCGCAGCCGTGCCCCTTTGCACCTCTGCCATCTTTGCTTGCGCGAAGGAGTCATCCTGCAACGCTCGTCGCACCGCCTCCAGGTCCACAGTGGCCGCGGCGCACGCCCATACTGTTGGTGCGAAGATGTGCATGGCGGCCGCTGGCGTTGCGTCCTCCAGATACTGTGGCTTACGGGAGAGGGCGTCCGCCATGATGTTAGTGTCCCCCGGGACATACTCTATGCGGAAGTCGAAGTTCGCAAAAAACTCCGCCCAACGTATCTGCCTCTGGTTTAGGAACTGTGCCGTGCGCCAGTGCTCCAGATTCTTGTGGTCCGTGCAAACCTGCACCGTGTGCTTGGCGCCGATCAGGAAGTGCCTCCACGCTTTGAACGCTGCATGAATGGCCAGCAATTCCCTGTCCCAGATGGTGTAGTTCTGCTCGGACTTGCTGAGCTTCCTGGAGTAAAACGCTGCCGGTCGCCACACCCCCTGCTGGTCCTTTTGCAGCAGGACCGCCCCCACGGCTCTGTCCGAGGCGTCTGTCTCCACCCTCATCGGCCTGCTGGGGTTGACGTGAAGCAGCTGCTCTTCCGACGCGAAGAGACGCTTGAGTGCCTGAAAGGACTGCTCCGCCTCCTCTGTCCAAACGAACTTCTTTTTCTTGGAGCTAAGCGTGTCTGTGATGGCCGCTGTCTGCATCGCGAAGCCCTTGATAAACTTGCGATAGAAGTTCGCAAAGCCGACAAACCGTTGGACCTCCTTCCGGTTGCGTGGACTCTTCCAATCCAATACCGCGCGAACCTTGGCGCTGTCCATGGCGAGCCCCTTGTCAGACAACTTGTAGCCCAGAAAATCCACCTCCGTCACGTCAAATTGGCACTTCTCCAGCTTGGCGTAGAGCCTATGTTGCTTTAGTCTGGTCAGCACTTCCTTGACGTGTCTGTCATGCTCCTGCTGCGATTCCGAAAAGATCAGGATGTCATCTAAGAAACAGACGCACGTCTTGTAGAGAAGTCCCGCCAACACGTGATGCATGAAAGCTTGAAAAACGTGGGAGCCATTTTGCAATCCAAAGGGCATAACCCTGTATTCGTAGGTACCCAGTGGCGTGAACATGGCCGTCTTCCACTCATCCCCCTCCCGCATACGAATGAGGTTGTACGCCCCTCGCAGGTCTAACTTGGTGAACACTTTTCCCTTCCGCACCTTCGCCAGGAGGTCGTCGATTCGGGGCATGGGGAAGTCCGACGGCTTGGTCCCATTGTTTAAAATGCGATAGTCCACGACCAGTCTTTTTTGGGGTGTGTCTCGCTTCTTAACAAAGAATACTGGGCTGCCCCCCGCTGCCTTGGACTCTCGGATGAAACCGCGCTCCAAATTATGATCTATGAACTGTTTGAGTTCCTGCAGCTCGTCCTCTGACATGGAATACAGTTTCCCCTTAGGCAGCGCCACCCCCGGCAGCAGGTCAATCTTGCAGTCATATGGTCTGTGAGGGGGCAGCCTGTCCGCCTCCTTCTCGCAGAAAACTTCCAAAAATTCTGCGTACTTGTGGGGAATCGCTTGCAGCGTGCCTAGCAGCAGCTGTGACTCCTCTTCCTCTCCTTCCTGCCGGGGCACGATGCAGTGTTCAGCACAAAAGGAAGAGCCGAAGATCAGCTGCCTCTGGTACCAAGCCAGCGTTGGGCTGTGCTTGTCCAGCCAACTCATTCCCAATACAATGGGCGTATCCGATAGTTGAGTGACATTGAAGCTGATGATTTCTTTGTGATTTCCAAGTCGCATCGCCATGGGCGGCGTCTGCTTCACCACTTGCCCCCCTAGCAACTCCCTGCCATCCACCGTGACAACCTGCAGGGGCAGTGTGGCCGGCAGCAACTGTATAGCGTGTGTGTCGACAAAGTCCTGCCCTATAAAGTCCGCATTGCTGCCTGAGTCAATGGTGATTGGTACGTCAGTGGTGATTCCATTGGGCAGCTGGAGAGATGCGGTGAGCCTCACCACTGGTTTGGGCGGGAGGGGGTTCACGGGCTGTAAAACCTCTGGGGACTGCGTCACTAACACGTCTGGCTGGGCCCCAGGGCCTCTTCCTCCAGCCAGACTGCGTCGTTTCCCTGCTGTGGTCCCCCTTGCTGCGGTGCTGCAGTCACCATTGCCGAGGCTGCAGTAAGCTTGTGGAGCCTCTGGGGACACTCTTTTGCCATATGCCCTGGCTCTTCACAGACGTAACACTTCCTGTTCCCTCTAGGAGGCTTCGCTTTCACTGCTGCCGGTGCTAGGGCTCTGGTTGCTGACTGAGCCCTTGCACCTCCAACCTCCATAGGTTCGGCTCCTCCTCCTGGCGGAGGCGTGGATTGCACCCGCGCTGCTTCTCTGGGAAGGAAGGAGGGGCCCCTGGCTGGTTCGCGCCCTTCACGCCCTTCGTCCCTGCTCCACGGACGTCCTTCCAGCCTCACCCCCACTGCCAGTGCCCTCTGAACGACCTCCTGGGTGGTTCGGGGTCTCTCCCCCCTCGCGATCTCATCTTTAATCGAGTTGTGCAGCCCCTCCCAAAAGAGGTCTCTTAAAGGAGCCGAATCTCTGTCCCATTCCAGGGCACTGACCAAGGCGAAAAAGCGGGCATGATACTGCCTGACGCTGGCCCTCCCTTGTCTCAGCCCATGCACCTCCTTCCGTGCAAGATCCACGTCAATACTTGATAAAAAACACCCATCCATCGCTTTAATAAAGGCATCTGCATTCTGGAGCGCCGGATCCTTATCTCTCCATAAATTGCGTAGCCATGCTTTCGCATCCCCATGCAAATGGGACATGATGAACCCCACTCTCTCTTGTTCATCTCTGAAATCTTTATGCAGCAGTTGCAGTGCGCACAGTACGTCGGCTCTAAAGTTGGGATACTGTTGCAGGTTCCCATCGAAGTGAGAGACCAGCCCGCCTGTCCGTCTCGCCAACCCAATTCCCTCCTGCCGGGGTGTCTGCTTTGTCAGCACGTCTAACCTGACCTGGAGATCCCTGCAGGCGGCAGCTGCTTCCTCCTCTCTCTTCCTGGATGCGAGAGCCTCGGCGTTCAGTTGTGCCACTGCGTTTCTGAGTTCCTCTATCTGCTGCTCAGCCGTCATGTTGTCTGCCGTTCGTGAGCTCGCTAGTAGGCACCTGTTTCTCTCCCCTCCTCGAGGCTGTAGATGCCCACAAGAGGGAGACGGAGCTTACTGTCAGAGCTGCTTGAAGATCCTAGCTCACACAGGATCACGCTAGCCAGCGATCATTAAGTAAAAGTCTTTATTGAATTACAGTTTCCATTCTCACGCTGCTGCGCGCAACTCTACGTCTAGTAGCTAGATCGGCGAAGCTCCGTCTGAGTCTCCGCCCCGTGTGCACCAACTTAATATCCTAGCCTTGCTCCACCTTTTCCGCCTGACTGTCCTCCTCTGGGTCCCTCTACCCCCCGGGGTTTCTTCCTTCCGGGATTCTTCTGACGCTGACCCGGACCCTCCTGTCTCCTTGCGCCGGGCTTTAGGACCTGGCTCTCTTTCGGGGCTGCTTACTGCGCCGCCTTCCTCTGCATTTGAACTTGGCGCGCGCGCCCAACCTTCCACTTTCCTCTTAACCGTTTCTTCGCTCCCCGATGGAGGTGTGGCCACTCCTGACTCATGCCCTCCCTCCTGTGGTGAGCTGCCAGCGCTTCCCCCCTGGCTCCCTTCCTCTTCCCTGCTTCCTGGCGGTGACGCTGGTCCCGATTTCCAACTGCTCCCCTCTGAGTCCCCTCTGGCTCTATCTTCCTGGGGTGCCCCCCTAGACTCCCCCCTTGCCCTGGCCACTGGTGCTCCTTTCTGTGAATCCTCTGATTCACTGGAAAGACTAGGAGATCTCGGGTCGTCGTCATCACTCATCTTTTCTTCTGCCTCCTCCCCTTCGCTCTCTGTTTCCTCCCTTGCCCGTGCCTCTGCTCCTAAACCCCTGACAGAAGCCAAAAGACCTTTTTGCTTTGGTTGTGTGATTCTGGTGCACACCCAAAAATCACCATGCAAATTCCAACTGATTCTATGATTCTATGAATTGAAATAAGCCCAATTGAAGCTTATTCGTCTTCTTTCTACGCCTATGGAAGCGGAAATATGGCGTTTTGTTATTTTGGTCTCATTACATACACTTTGCGATTTCAGGGTAAAAGTGCATTAATACCAAAGAACACGACTTTGAAATAAGCGAAATCCAAGATTCTTCTTTCTATGTAGATGGAACCGAAAACAACCTGTTTTGCTTTCTTTAGGCTTATTACAGTTTGCTTTGTTATTTGTGGGTGAATGAACACCGAGAGCAATCCAAGCTTATTCGTCCTCTTTCTATTGAGATTAACTAAAACACCTATGGTTGATTTGGGCTGATAACAAACATTTCACTCTGCGATTTTTGGTTGAATGTGCATTCTAACCCCAAAAACCGTTTTTGAAATAAGCCCAATCAGAGCGTTTTCTTTCTACGTAGATGGAACGCAAAACACCTTATTGCTTTGTTTGGGGGTGATTCTGGGGCTCACACAAAAAACACCATGTAAATTCCAACTATGATTCTATGATTCTATGAATTGAAATAAGCCCAATCGAAGCTTATTCGTCTTCTTTCTACGCATATGGAAGCGGAAATATGGCGTTTTGTTATTTTGGTCTCATTACATACACTTTGCGATTTCTGGGTAAAAGTGCATTAATACCAAAGAACACGACTTTGAAATAAGCGAAATCCAAGATTCTTCTTTCTATGTAGATGGAACCGAAAACAACCTGTTTTGCTTTCTTTAGGCTTTACACTTTGCTTTGTTATTTGTGGGTGAATGAACACCGGAAAAGCAATCCAAGCTTATTCGTCCTCTTTCTATTGAGATTAACTAAAACACCTATGCTTGTTTGGGGCTGATAACAAACATTTCACTCTGCGATTTTTGGTTGAATGTGCATTCTAACCCCAAAAACACCTATTTGAAATAATCCCAATCAGAGCGTTTTTATCTTCTGCCTACGTAGATTGAACGCAAAATACCATTGCTTTGTGATTCTGGTATACACCCAAAAAACACCATGCAAATTCAAATAAGCCCTCTCGAAGCTTATTCGTCTTCTTTCTATGCATGTGGAAGCGGAAATATGGTGTTTCTTTATTTTGGTCGCATTACATTCACTTTGTGATTTTTGGGTAAATGTGCATTAACACCAAAGAACACTACTTTTTAATAAGCGAAATCCAATATGATTCTTTTATGCAGATGGAAGCCAAAAGACCTTTTTGCTTTGGTTGTGTGATTCTGGTGCACACCCAAAAATCACCATGCAAATTCCAACTATGATTCTATGATTCTATGAATTGAAATAAGCCCAATCGAAGCTTATTCGTCTTCTTTCTACGCCTATGGAAGCGGAAATATGGCGTTTTCTTATTTTGGTCTCATTACATACACTTTGCGATTTCAGGGTAAAAGTGCATTAATACCAAAGAACACGACTTTGAAATAAGCGAAATCCAAGATTCTTCTTTCTATGTAGATGGAACCGAAAACAACCTGTTTTGCTTTCTTTAGGCTTATTACAGTTTGCTTTGTTATTTGTGGGTGAATGAACACCGAAAAAGCAATCCAAGCTTATTCGTCCTCTCTCTATTGAGATTAACTAAAACACCTATGCTTGATTTGGGCTGATAACAAACATTTCACTCTGCGATTTGTGGTTGAATGTGCATTCTAACCCAGAAAACACCAATTTGAAATAAGCCCAATGAGCGTTATCATCTTCTTTTTATGCAGATTGAACCCAGAACACCTTTTTGCTTTGGTTAGGTGATTCTGGTGCACAAACAAAAAACACCACGCTAATTTCAACTCTATGATTCTATGAATTGAAATAAGCCCAATCGAAGCTTATTCGTCTTCTTTCTACTCATATGGAAGCGGATATATGTCGTTTTGTTATTTTGGTCTCATTACATACACTGCGATTTCTGGGTAAATGTGCATTAACTCCAAAGAACACGATTTTGAAATAAGCGAAATCCAAGATTCTTCTTTCTATGTAGATGGAAACCAAAACAACCTGTTTTGCGTTGTTTATGCTTATGACACTTTGCTTTGCAGCTTGTGGGTGAATGAACACCGAAACAGCAATCCAAGCTTATTCGTTCTCTTTCTATTGAGATGAACTTAAACACCTATGCTTGATTTGGGCTGATAACAAACATTTCACTCTGCGATTTGTGGTTGAATGTGCATTCTAACCCAGAAAACACCAATTTGAAATAAGCCCAATGAGCATTATCATCTTCTTTTTATGCAGATTGAACCCAGAACACCTTTTTGCTTTGGTTAGGTGATTCTGGTGCACAAACAAAAAACACCACGCTAATTTCAACTCTATGATTCTATGATTCTATGAATTGAAATAAGCCCAATCGAAGCTTATTCGTCTTCTTTCTACTCATATGGAAGCGGATATATGTCGTTTTGTTATTTTGGTCTCATTACATACACTGCGATTTCTGGGTAAATGTGCATTGTCAGGGGTTCAGGAGCAGAGACGCAGAGAAGGGAGGAGACAGAGAGCGAGGGGGAGGAATACGAAGGAAGGATGAGTGGGGATGACGACCCGAGATCACCGAGCCTGTCTAGCGAGTCCGAGGATTCCCAGAAGGGAGCGCCAGCAGCCAGAGCAAGGGGGGAGAGCAGGGGGACACCCCAGGAAGAAGGGTCCAGAGAGGGATCAGAAAGCAGCAGTTGGAGATCGGGACCCACGTTCCCAGCCGGGAGCAGCGGGGAGAAAGGGGACCAGATATCGGGCTCCGGAGACTTTCAGAAGGAGGGAGGGCATGAGTCAGGAGTAGTCACGCCCACCTCGGGGAGCGAGGAAACGATCAAGAGGAAAGTGGAGAGTTGGGCGCGCGCGCCAAGTTCAAATGTAACGGAAGCTGGCGCAGTCAGCAGCCCAGAGAGTGAACCGGGTCCCAAAGCCCGCCGCAAGGAGGCGGAAGGGTCAGGGGGGTCCGCGTCAGAAGAGAGTAGGAAGGGAGAGACCCAGGGGGGCAGGAGGACCCAGAGACGGAAGGAAAGGCGCAGGAGGTGGAGCAAGGCTAGGGTATTAAGCTGGTGCGCTAGAGGCGGAGACTCAGACGGGTCTTCGTCGTTCTGACCTAGAAGAAGTAGAGCTGCACGTTGCAGTTTGGAAATGGAACCTGTAATCCAATAAAGACTCTTTGAGACTGAACGCTGGCTGACTTGGTCCTATGTGAGCTGGGACTGGGCGGCAGCCCTGACAGTAAGACCCGTCTCGCAAGCTTCTGACACCTGATACCTCGCAGCGGAGACAGAAGCAGCTGGAGGAGGGGATCGGTGTTTGGGAGCAAGCTCACGACGGTTGGCAGAGATGACGGAAGCAGAGAAAGTTTCAGCGCTGCAACAGGCAGTTACCCAATTGAATGCGGAGGTACTGGCATCCAAGAAAAGGGAGGAGGATGCGGCAGCCGCCTACCGAGATCTCCACGCCAGGTTTGAAGCATGGGTTAAGCACAGGCAGCCAGGACCCAGACCGGAGGGGGTTGGGTTGGCACGGAGAGCAGGAGGGCTGGTGGCTCACTTCGATGGGAATTTACAACAGTACCCCAACTTTCGAGCAGATGTAATGTGCGCACTGCAACTGCTGGCAAAAGACTTTAGAGATGAGGAAGAGAAAGTGGGGTTTATACTATCCCATTTGCATGGGGAGGCTAAAGCGTGGCTACGCAATTTGTGGAGGGATAAAGATCCGGCGCTTCAGAGTGCAGATGCCTTCATCAAAGCGATGGATGCGTGTTTTTTGTCTACCATTGATGTGGATCTTGCCCGACGGGAGATTCATGGACTGAAACAAGGGAGGGCGAGCGTCCGGCAGTACCACGCCCGCTTTTTTGCGCTGGTCAGTGCATTGGAATGGGACCGGGATTCGCCCCCAGTCAGGGACCTGTTCTGGGAGGGTCTAAGCTCTGCTGTGAAGGATGAAATTGCGAGGGGGGAGAGGCCCCGAAGCACGCAGGAGGTGGTCCAAAGGGCGCTGACTGTGGGGGTGAGGCTGGAAGAACGTCCATGGTGCAGAGATGAAGGACGTGGAGGGCGCGAAGCAGCGAGAAGTTTCTCTTTCGTTCCAAGGGAAGCAGCGCGTGCGCAATCCACACCTCCGCCAGGAGGGGGAGTGGAACCTATGGAAGTGGGAGGCGCCAGGGCTCAGTCAGCTAGCAGAGCCTCTGCACCGACAGCAGTCAAGACTAAACCTCCTAGAGGGACCAGGAAGTGTTACATATGCGAGAGCCCTCAACACTTGGCGAAAGAGTGTCCCCAGAGGAGCTCCAAGCACACTGCAGCCTCCGCAACGGTGAAAGTGGCCACGCAATGCAGCGAAGCCCAGCAGGGAAACGACGATGTCTGGCTGGAGACAGAGGCACTGGGGCCCAGCCAGACGCATCAGTGAAGCAGTCCCCAGCGATATTGCAACCCACGGACCCCCTCCCACCCAAACCAGTAGTGCAACTCACAGCGTCTCTCCAGCTACCCAATGGAGTCACCATCGAAGTGCCGCTTTCTGTGGATTCTGGAAGCAACGCAGACTTTATAGCACAGGATTTTGTGGAGCAGCACGCTATAAAGCTGCTGCCTGCCACTCTGCCCCTGCAAGTCGTCACAGTGGATGGCAGAGAGTTGCTAGGGGGGCAGGTGGTGAAGCAGACGCCACCAATGGTGATGCAACTTGGTAACCACAGGGAAGTCATCAGTTTTAATGTCACCCGACTGTCGGACACGCCCATTGTGTTGGGCATGAGTTGGCTGGACAGGCACAGTCCAACGCTGGCTTGGTACCAGAGACAGCTGATCTTCGGCTCCTCTTACTGCGCAGAACACTGCATCCTGCCCAGGCAGGAGGGGGAGGAGGAGGACTCACAACTGCAGTTGGGAACGTTGCAAGCAGTTCCCCACAAATACGCGGACTTTCTGGAGGTCTTCTGCGAGAAAGAGGCAGACAAGCTACCACCGCACAGGCAATATGACTGCAAGATTGACCTCCTGCCAGGGGCGACGCTGCCGAAGGGGAAGCTATATTCCATGTCTGAGGACGAACTACAGGAACTCAAACAGTTCATCGATCACAATTTGCAGCGCGGTTTCATCCGGGAGTCCAGCGCAGTAGGGGGCAGTCCTGTTTTCTTCGTGAAGAAAAAGGACACGCCCCAAAAAAGATTGGTCGTGGATTACCGCCTCTTAAACAGAATGACCAAGCCTTCCGATTTCCCTATGCCCAGGATTGACGACCTGCTGGCGACGGTGCGCAAGGGACGCGTGTTCACCAAGTTGGACCTGCGAGGAGCGTACAATCTCATCCGCATGAGGGAGGGCGATGAGTGGAAGACAGCCATGTTCACGCCTCTGGGCACCTACGAATACAGAGTGATGCCGTTTGGTTTGCAAAACGGTTCTCACTGTTTTCAAGCTTTTATGCATCACGTGTTGGCGGGACTCCTCTACAAGAAGTGCGTCTGCTTTCTGGATGACATCCTGATATTCTCTGACTCGCAGCAAGCACACGACCAGGACGTTCGGGAGGTGCTGAAGAGGCTGCAGCAGCATAGACTGTACGCCAAACTGGAGAAGTGCCAGTTCGACACGACGGAGGTGGATTTCTTGGGTTACAAGCTGTCGGACAAGGGGCTAGCCATGGACAGCGCCAAGGTTCGTGCGGTGTTGGATTGGAAGAGCCCGCGCAACCGGAAAGAGGTCCAGAGGTTTGTCGGATTCGCCAATTTCTATCGCAAGTTTATCAAGGGGTTCGCGATGCAGACGGCAGCTATTACGGACACGCTAAGCTCCAAGAAAAAGAAATTCATCTGGACGGAGCAGGCGGAGCGGTCCTTTCAGACACTCAAGCGTCTCTTCGCGTCGGAAGAGCAACTGCTGCATATCGACCCCAGCAGACCGCTGAGGGTGGAGACAGACGCGTCCGATAGAGCAGTGGGAGCGGTACTGCTGCAGAAGGACCCGCAGGGGGTCTGGAGGCCGGGGGCGTTCTACTCCAGAAAGCTCAGCAAGTCGGAGCAGAACTACACCATCTGGGATAGGGAGCTGCTTGCCATTCATGCAGCTTTCAAGGCGTGGAGGCACTTCCTGATCGGCGCCAAGCACACGGTGCAGGTCTGCACGGACCACAAGAATCTGGAGCACTGGCGCACGGCTCGGTTCCTGAACCAGAGGCAGATCCGTTGGGCGGAGTTCTTTGCTGACTTCAATTTCCGAATTGAGTACGTCTCGGGCGACACCAACATCATGGCGGATGCCCTGTCCCGAAAACCGCAGTACCTCGAAGAGGCGACGCCAGCGGCGGCCATGCACATCTTCGCGCCAACAGCGTGGGCGTGGGCTTCAGCCACAGTAGACCTGGATGCGGTGCGACGGGCGTTGATGGACGACTCATTCGCGCAGGCGAAGATGGCAGAGGTGCACAAGGGCACGGCGAAGGGTGACGAGTTCCAGATACGAGACGGCTTGCTCTTACGTAAAGGGGCCGTCTACGTGCCGGGAGACGAACTTCGCGCCCGGGTACTGCAGCAGCTGCACGACGCACCCACGGCCGGGCACTTTGGCACAGAAAAAACGGTGGAATTGGTCGCAAGAGACTTTTGGTGGCCCAGACTGAGGGGGGAAGTCGCGGACTACGTCGCGAGGTGCGACACCTGCCAGAGGGCTAAGCCGGTGCACAAACCACCGGCGGGACTGCTGGAACCGCTGCAAACGCCGTTTGAACCATGGGAGAGAGTGGCCCTGGACTTTGTCACGGATCTACCCAGCTCGAGAGGCAAGACAGCTGTACTAGTGGTGGTGGACTTGTTCACCAAGATGGCACATTTCATACCGTGTGCGAAGGTGGCCACGGCAGAACAAACAGCCAAATTGTTCATAGATCACGTGTTCAAAGTGCACGGGCTGCCGCGGTCTATACTGTCCGACCGCGGACGCCAGTTCATCTCGAATTTCTTGCAAAAGCTGATGGGCTTCCTGAACGTCAAGATCAACCTGACATCGGCAAGGCACCCGCAGACCAACGGGCAAGCGGAGAGGGTCAATGCCATCATGCAGCAGTACCTGAGATGCTATGCCAATCAACAGCCTGCGACGTGGGTGGATTACCTGCCGCTCGCCGAATTCGCCTACAACAACACGAAACACGTATCCACAGGGGTGACGCCGTTCTTCGCCAACAATGGGAGGAATCCCAGAACCTTCCCGGGACTGGACAGAGTGGGGGAAGGGGAACCACAGACGGCGGACGCTTTCGCATCTGAGTTGCAAGAGGTCCACGATCAACTCAGACGGCAGCTGGAGCTGGCGAAGCACGCATACAAGGTCCAAGCTGACAAGCACAGGCGAGTTGGCGAGGAGATCCGAGTGGGAGACTGGGTCTGGTTGGCAGCCCACGCGGTGCCGACCCGATCGTTAGCCAAGAGGAAGCTAGGGCACAAGCAACTCGGTCCATACCGAGTCGAAGCGCAGATCAACCCGGTGGCTTTCCGGCTGGTGCTACCAGAGGGTTCCAGGATGCATCTGGTGTTCCACAGGTCGGTGCTCACTCCCTACAGGGCACCGCACAGGTTCCAGGAACCAGGAACGGCACCGAGTCAGTCTCCGGAGCGGACGGAGGTGGGAAGATTGCCACAGCAGGACCCCATCAACGAAGTCACGGAGATTTTGGACTCCAGATGGGGGGAAGACGGAGTAGAATATCTACTAGCAAGGGAGGGCACCCGGGCCAGTACTAATAGCTGGGTGCCGGACTACGCCTTGGAGGAACCCCTGCTCAAGGATGAGTTTCATGCCCTTTTCCCACACAGACCTATGCCAGCGGGCTTCTTCGACGACTGGTTGTTCACGCCCACGCTTTCCTCCAGCACGTTCCATGGCTTCGACTCGGAAGGGGAACCCGCACCGCGCACACGTTCCCCAGAGGGGTCACCGGAGGGTTCGGCGTCCGACAACTCGTATTGGTGGGACGATCGGCCAGAGGAGCAGTGGCGCCGGAAGTGGCAGGAGACACCAGGTCCAGCGACAGACGCAGAGACGGACATGGACGTTTGCGGGGAGGACCTTGGTTTCGAGCACGGCGGCACCGAAATGGAGGCGGAGGAGACCACCGTTGATGAACGCGGGGAGGAAGACTCGGAGGTCTTCAGTTGGCGGCCAGCAACGGGGAGCGAACTGTATCCGACATTCACTCCCGTGATGACGGAGCACCCACCAACCACCCTTGAAAGCGGGGAGGGGGGAAGGGGGGGCTTCGAGGGGGGATGGATGTCAGGGGTTCAGGAGCAGAGACGCAGAGAAGGGAGGAGACAGAGAGCGAGGGGGAGGAATACGAAGGAAGGATGAGTGGGGATGACGACCCGAGATCACCGAGCCTGTCTAGCGAGTCCGAGGATTCCCAGAAGGGAGCGCCAGCAGCCAGAGCAAGGGGGGAGAGCAGGGGGACACCCCAGGAAGAAGGGTCCAGAGAGGGATCAGAAAGCAGCAGTTGGAGATCGGGACCCACGTTCCCAGCCGGGAGCAGCGGGGAGAAAGGGGACCAGATATCGGGCTCCGGAGACTTTCAGAAGGAGGGAGGGCATGAGTCAGGAGTAGTCACGCCCACCTCGGGGAGCGAGGAAACGATCAAGAGGAAAGTGGAGAGTTGGGCGCGCGCGCCAAGTTCAAATGTAACGGAAGCTGGCGCAGTCAGCAGCCCAGAGAGTGAACCGGGTCCCAAAGCCCGCCGCAAGGAGGCGGAAGGGTCAGGGGGGTCCGCGTCAGAAGAGAGTAGGAAGGGAGAGACCCAGGGGGGCAGGAGGACCCAGAGACGGAAGGAAAGGCGCAGGAGGTGGAGCAAGGCTAGGGTATTAAGCTGGTGCGCTAGAGGCGGAGACTCAGACGGGTCTTCGTCGTTCTGACCTAGAAGAAGTAGGGCTGCACGTTACAGTTTGGAAATGGAACCTGTAATCCAATAAAGAATCTTTGAAACTGAACGCTGGCTGACTTGGTCCTATGTGAGCTGGGACTGGGCGGCAGCCCTGACATCATCTTTTTATGCAGATTGAACCCAGAACACCTTTTTGCTTTGGTTAGGTGATTCTGGTGCACAAACAAAAAACACCACGCTAATTTCAACTCTATGATTCTATGATTCTATGAATTGAAGTAAGCCGAATCGAAGCTTATTCGTCTTCTTCAGGGTTCTGTCTTGGGCCCGGTCTTATTCAACATCTTTATCAACGACTTGGATGATGGACTCAAGGGCATCCTGATCAAATTTGCAGATGACACCAAACTGGGAGGGGTGGCTAACACCCCAGAGGACAGGATCACACTTCAAAATGACCTTGACAGATTAGAGAACTGGGCAAAAGCAAACAAGATGAATTTTAACAGGGAGAAATGTAAAGTATTGCACTTGGGCAAAAAAAATGAGAGGCACAAATACAAGATGGGTGACACCTGGCTTGAGAGCAGTACATGTGAAAAGGATCTAGGAGTCTTGGTTGACCACAAACTTGACATGAGCCAACAGTGTGACGCGGCAGCTAAAAAAGCCAATGCAATTCTGGGCTGCATCAATAGGAGCATAGCATCTAGATCAAGGGAAGTAATAGTGCCACTGTATTCTGCTCTGGTCAGACCTCACCTGGAGTACTGTGTCCAGTTCTGGGCACCGCAATTCAAGAAGGACACTGACAAACTGGAACGTGTCCAGAGGAGGGCAACCAAAATGGTCAAAGGCCTGGAAACGATGCCTTATGAGGAACGGCTAAGGGAGCTGGGCATGTTTAGCCTGGAGAAGAGGAGGTTAAGGGGTGATATGATAGCCATGTTCAAATATATAAAAGGATGTCACATAGAGGAGGGAGAAAGGTTGTTTTCTGCTGCTCCAGACAAGCGTACACGGAGCAATGGATCCAAACTACAAGAAAGAAGATTCCACCTAAACATTAGGAAGAACTTCCTGACAGTAAGAGCTGTTCGACAGTGGAATTTGCTGCCAAGGAGTGTGGTGGAGTCTCCTACTTTGGAGGTCTTTAAGCAGAGGCTTGACAACCATATGTCAGGAGTGCTCTGATGGTGTTTCCTGCTTGGCAGGGGGTTGGACTCGATGGCCCTTGTGGTCTCTTCCAACTCTATGATTCTATGATTCTATTCTATGATTCTATGATTCTTTCTACTCATATGGAAGCGGAAATATGTCGTTTTGTTATTTTGGTCTCATTACATACACTGCGATTTCTGGGTAAATGTGCAAGATTCTTCTTTCTATGTAGATGGAACCGAATACAACCTGTTTTGCTTTCTTTAGGCTTTACACTTTGCTTTGTTATTTGTGGGTGAATGAACACCGAAAAAGCAATCCAAGCTTATTCGTCCTCTTTCTATTGAGATTAACTAAAACACCTATGCTTGATTTGGGCTGATAACAAACATTTCACTCTGCGATTTGTAGTTGAATGTGCATTCTAACCCAGAAAACACCAATTTGAAATAAGCCCAATGAGCGTTATCATCTTCTTTTTATGCAGATTGAACCCAGAACACCTTTTTGCTTTGGTTAGGTGATTCTGGTGCACAAACAAAAAACACCACGCTAATTTGAACTCTATGATTCTATGATTCTATGAATTGAAATAAGCCCAATCGAAGCTTATTCGTCTTCTTTCTACTCATATGGAAGTGGATATATGTCGTTTTGTTATTTTGGTCTCATTACATACACTGCGATTTCTGGGTAAATGTGCATTAACTCCAAAGAACACGATTTTGAAATAAGCGAAATCCAAGATTCTTCTTTCTATGTAGATGGAAACCAAAACAACCTGTTTTGCGTTGTTTATGCTTATGACACTTTGCTTTGCAGCTTGTGGGTGAATGAACACCGAAAGAGCAATCCAAGCTTATTCGTTCTCTTTCTATTGAGATGAACTTAAACACCTATGCTTGATTTTGGCTGATAAAAAACATTTCACTCTGCGATTTTTGGTTGAATGTGCATTCTTTTTGCTTTGGTTGTGTGATTCTAGTGCAAACCCAAAAAACACCCTGTGAATTGAAATAAGCCTCGAAGCTTATGCGTCTTCTTTCTCCGCATATGGAAGCGGAAATATGGTTGTCAGAGCTGCTTGAAGATCCTAGCTCACAGAGGATCACGCTAGCCAGCGATCATTAAGTAAAAGTCTTTATTGAGTTACAGTTTCCATTCTCACGCTGCTGCGCGCAACTCTACGTCTAGTAGCTAGATCGGCGAGGCTCCGTCTGAGTCTCCGCCCCGTGTGCACCAACTTAATATCCTAGCTCGGCTCCACCTTTTCCGCCTGACTGTCCTCCTCTGGGTCCCTCTACCCCCCGGGGTCTCTTCCTTCCGGGATTCTTCTGACGCTGACCCCCCAGACCCTCCTGTCTCCTTGCGCCGGGCTTTAGGACCTGGCTCCCTTTCCGGGCTGCTTACTGCGCCACCTTCCTCTGCATTTGAACTTGGCGCGCGCGCCCAACCTTCCACTTTCCGCTTAACCGTTTCTTCGCTCCCCGATGGAGGTGTGGCCACTCCTGACTCGTGCCCTCCCTCCTGTGGTGAGCTGCCAGCGCTTGCCCCCTGGCTCCTTTCCTCTTCCCTGCTCTCTGGCGGTGACGCTGGTCCCGATTTCCAACTGCTCTCCTCTGAGTCCCCTCTGGCTCTATCTTCCTGGGGTGCCCCCCTAGACTCCCCCCTTGCCCTGGCCACTGGTGCTCCTTTCTGTGAATCCTCTGATTCACTGGAAAGACTCGGAGATCTCGGGTCGTCGTCATCACTCATCTTTTCTTCTGCCTCCTCCCCTTCGCTCTCTGTTTCCTCCCTTGCCCTTGCCTCTGCTCCTAAACCCCTGACATCCATCCCCCCCTCGAAGCCCCCCATTCCCCCCTCCCCTCCTTCCGGTGCTGGAGCTGGGTGCTGCTGTTGCAAAGGGACGAACGTCGGATATCGTTCGCTTCCCGTGGCGGGCCTCCATCTGAAGTCTCCCGGGTCTTCCTCCCTGCTCTCGTCGACGACGGTCACCTCCGCTTCCATCTCTGTGCCGCCGTGCTCGAAACCAGGGTCGTCCCCGAAAATGTCCATGTCTGTCTCTCCCTCACTTCCTCCTGGCGGCGTTGCTCGTCCTGAGCATTCCAGCCACTTTCTGCGGAACTGCTCCTCTGGCCTATCGTCCCACCAATACGAGGGTTCTGATGCAGATCCCGAGGGTGACCCCTCCGGGGAACGGACGTCTCGTGTCGGGTCCTCGTCCGAGTCGAACCCCCGGAACGTGCTGGCCGAAAGCGTGGGCGTGAAAAGCCAGTCGTCGAAAAAGTCTGCTGGCATAGGTATATGTGGGAAGAGGGCATGAAACTCGTCTTTGAGCAGAGGTTCGTCCAAGGCGTAGCCCGGCACCCAGCTGTTTGCACTGGCCGGGGTGCCCTCCTTGGCGAGAAAGTATTCTACCCCCTCTTCCCCCCATCTGGAGTCCAAAATCTCCGTGACTTCGTTGATGCGCTCCTTCTGTGCCACTCCCGCGTGCCCTGTTCTGTCTCTGACCGGACTCGGCGCCGTTCCGGGTTCCTGGAACCTGTGCGGTGCCTTGTAGGGAGTGAGCACCGATCTGTGGAATACCGGATGCATTCTGGAACCCTCCGGAAGTGCCAGTCTGAAAGCTACCGGGTTGACCTGCTCTTCGACTTGGTAGGGCCCCAGTTGTTTATGCCCTAGTTTCTTCTTGGCCAACAACCTGGCCGGCACTGCGTGGGCTGCTAACCAGACCCAGTCTCCCACGTGGAGCTCTTCGCCAACCCTTCTGTGTTTGTCCGCTTGTACCTTGTATGCGTGCTTGGCCAGCTCCAGGTGGCGCCTCAGCTGATCGTGGACCTCCTGCAGCTCCGACGCGAACGCATCTGCTGTCTGCGGCTCCCCCTCCCCCATCCTTTCCAGTCCCGGGAAGGTTCTGGGGTGCCTCCCGTTGTTGGCGAAGAACGGCGTGACCCCCGTGGACACGTGCTTCGTGTTGTTGTAGGCGAACTCGGCGAGCAGCAGGTAATCCACCCACGTCGCAGGATGTTGATTTGCATAACATCTCAGGTACTGCTGCATGATGGCATTGACCCGCTCCGCTTGCCCGTTGGTCTGCGGGTGTCTCGCCGACGCCAGGTTGATCTTGACGTTCAGGAAGCCCATCAGCTTCTGCCAGAAATTCAAGATGAACTGCCGCCCCCGGTCGGACAGAATAGACCGTGGCAGACCGTGAACCTTGAACACGTGGTCTATGAACAGTTTGGCGGTCTGCTCCGCCGTGGCCACCTTAGCACACGGAATGAAATGTGCCATCTTGGAAAACAGGTCCACCACCACCAGCACTGCCGTCTTGCCCCTCGAGCTGGGCAGATCCGTGACAAAGTCCAGGGCCACCCTTTCCCAAGGTTCGACCGGAGTTTGCAGCGGTTCCAACAGTCCGGCCGGTGGTCTGTGCACTGGCTTGGCCCTCTGGCAGGTGTCACACCTCGCCACGTAGTCTGCGACCTCCCCTCTCATTCCAGGCCACCAGAAATCCCTGGCTACTAATTCCACCGTCTTCTCCTTGCCGAAGTGCCCGGCAGTGGGCGCGTCGTGCAGCTGCTGCAGCACCTTGGCGCGAAGGTCGTCTCCCGGCACGTAGATGGCCCCTTTACGGATGAGCAAACCATCTCGTAGCTGGAAACCGTCGGCCGCTGCCTTGCCCCTTTGCACCTCTGCCATCTTTGCTTGCGCGAAGGAGTCATCCTGCAACGCTCGTCGCACCGCCTCCAGGTCCACGGTTGCCGCGGCGCACGCCCACACTGTTGGTGCGAAGATGTGCATGGCGGCTGCTGGCGTTGCGTCCTCCAGATACTGCGGCTTACGGGAGAGAGCGTCCGCCATGATGTTGGTGTCCCCCGGGACATACTCTATGCGGAAGTCGAAGTTCGCAAAGAACTCAGCCCAACGTATCTGCCTCTGGTTTAGGAACTGTGCTGTGCGCCAGTGCTCCAGATTCTTGTGGTCCGTGCAAACCTGCACCGTGTGCTTGGCTCCGATCAGGAAGTGCCTCCACGCTTTGAACGCTGAATGACTGGCCAGCAACTCCCTGTCCCAGATGGTGTAGTTCTGCTCGGACTTGCTGAGCTTCCTGGAGTAAAACGCTCCCGGTCGCCACACCCCCTGCGGGTCCTTTTGCAGCAGGACAGCCCCCACGGCTCTGTCCGAGGCGTCTGTCTCCACCCTCATCGGCCTGCTGGGGTTGACGTGAAGCAGCTGCTCTTCCGACGCGAAGAGACGCTTGAGTGCCTGAAAGGACTGCTCCGCCTGCTCTGTCCAAACGAACTTCTTTTTCTTGGAGCTAAGCGTGTCTGTGATGGCCGCTGTCTGCATAGCGAAGCCCTTGATAAACTTGCGATAGAAGTTCGCAAAGCCGACAAACCGTTGGACCTCCTTCCGGTTGCGTGGACTCTTCCAATCCAATACCGCTCGAACCTTGGCGCTGTCCATGGCGAGCCCCTTGTCAGACAACTTGTAGCCCAGAAAATCCACCTCCGTCACGTCAAATTGGCACTTCTCCAGCTTGGCGTAGAGCCTATGTTGCTTTAGCCTGCTCAGCACTTCCTTGACGTGTCCGTCATGCTCCTGCTGCGATTCCGAAAAGATCAGGATGTCATCTAAGAAACAGACGCACGTCTTGTAGAGAAGTCCCGCCAACACGTGATGCATGAAAGCTTGAAAAACGTGGGAGCCATTTTGCAATCCAAAAGGCATAACTCTGTATTCATAGGTACCCAGTGGCGTGAACATGGCCGTCTTCCACTCATCTCCCTCCCGCATGCGAATGAGGTTGTACGCCCCTCGCAGGTCTAACTTGGTGAACACTTTCCCCTTCCGCACCTTCGCCAGGAGGTCGTCGATTCGGGGCATGGGGAAGTCCGATGGCTTGGTCCCATTGTTTAAAATGCGATAGTCCACTACCAGTCTCTTTTGGGGCGTGTCTCGCTTTTTAACAAAGAATACAGGACTGCCCCCCGCTGCCTTGGACTCTCGGATGAAACCGCGCTCCAAATTGTGATCTATGAACTCTTTGAGTTCCTGCAGTTCGTCCTCTGACATGGAATACAGTTTCCCTTTAGGCAGCGCCGCCCCCGGCAGCAGGTCAATTTTGCAGTCATATGGTCTGTGAGGGGGTAGCCTGTCTGCCTCCTTCTCGCAGAAAACTTCCAAAAATTCTGCGTACTTGTGGGGAATCGCTTGCAGCGTGCCTAGCAGCAGCTGTGACTCCTCTTCCTCTCCTTCCTGCCGGGGCACGATGCAGTGTTCAGCACAAAAGGAAGAGCCGAAGATCAGCTGCCTCTGGTACCAAGCCAGCGTTGGGCTGTGCTTGTCCAGCCAACTCATTCCCAATACAATGGGCGTATCCGATAGTTGAGTGACATTGAAGCTGATGATTTCTTTGTGATTCCCAAGTCGCATCGCCATCGGTGGCGTCTGCTTCACCACTTGCCCCCCTAGCAACTCCCTGCCATCCACCGTGACCACCTGCAGGGGCAGTGTGGCCGGCAGCAACTGTATAGCGTGTTTGTCGACAAAGTCCTGCCCTATAAAGTCCGCATTGCTGCCCGAGTCAACTGTGATTGGTACGTCCATGGTGATTCCATTGGGCAGCTGGAGAGATGCGGTGAGCCTCACTACTGGTTTGGGCGGGAGGGGGTTCACGGGCTGTAAAATCTCTGGGGACTGCGTCACTAACACGTCTGGCTGGGCCCCAGGGCCTCTTCCTCCAGCCAGACTGCGTCGTTTCCCTGCTGTGGTCCTCCTTGCTGCGTTGCTGCAGTCACCATTGCTGAGGCTGCAGTGAGCTTGTGGAGCCTCTGGGGACACTCTTTCGCCATATGCCCTGGCTCCTCACAGACGTAACACTTCCTGTTCCCTCTAGGAGGCTTCGCTTTCACTGCTGCCGGTGCTAGGGCTCTGGTTGCTGACTGAGCCCTTGCACCTCCAACCTCCATAGGTTCCACTCCTCCTCCTGGCGGAGGCGTGGATTGCGCACGCGCTGCTTCTCTGGGAAGGAAGGAGGAGCCCCTGGCTGGTTCGCGCCCTCCACGCCCTTCGTCCCTGCTCCACGGACGTTCTTCCAGCCGCACCCCCACTGCCAGTGCCCTCTGAACGACCTCCTGGGTGGTCCAGGGTCTCTCCCCCCTCGCAATCTCATCTTTAATCGAGCTGTGCAGCCCCTCCCAAAAGAGGTCTCTTACAGGGGCCGAATCTCTGTCCCATTCCAGGGCACTGACCAAAGCGAAAAAGCGGGCATGGTACTGCCTCACGCTGGCCCTCCCTTGCCTTAGTCCATGCACCTCCTTCCGGGCAAGATCCACGTCAATGCTTGATAAAAAACACCCATCCATCGCTTTAATAAAGGCATCCGCATTTTGGAGCGCCGGATCCTTATCTCTCCATAAATTGCGCAGCCATGCTTTAGCATCCCCATGCAAATGGGACATGATGAACCCCACTTTCTCTTGCTCATCTCTAAAGTCTTTATTCAGCAGTTGCAGTGCGCACAGTACGTCTGCTCTAAAGTTGGGATACTGTTGCAGGTTCCCATCGAAGTGAGAGACCAGACCGCCTGTTCGTCTCGCCAACCCAATTCCCTCCTGCCTGGGTGTCTGCTTTGTCAGCACGTCTAACCTGACCTGGAGATCCCTGCAGGCGGCAGCTGCCTTCTCCTCTCTCTTCCTGGATGCGAGAGCCTCGGCATTCAGTTGTGACACTGCTTTTCTGAGTTCCTCTATCTGCTGCTCAGCCGTCATGTCGTCTGCCGTTCGTGAGCTCGCTAGTAGGCACCTGCTTCTCTCCCCTCCTCGAGGCTGTAGATGCCCACAATTCTGAGACGGAGCCTACTGTCAGAGCTGCTTGAAGATCCTAGCTCACAGAGGATCACGCTAGCCAGCGATCATTAAGTAAAAGTCTTTATTGAGTTACAGTTTCCATTCTCACGCTGCTGCGCGCAACTCTACGTCTAGTAGCTAGATCGGCGAGGCTCCGTCTGAGTCTCCGCCCCGTGTGCACCAACTTAATATCCTAGCTCGGCTCCACCTTTTCTGCCTGACTGTCCTCCTCTGGGTCCCTCTACCCCCTGGGGTCTCTTCCTTCCGGGATTCTTCTGACGCTGACCCCCCAGACCCTCCTGTCTCCTTGCGCCGGGCTTTAGGACCTGGCTCCCTTTCCGGGCTGCTTACTGCGCCACCTTCCTCTGCATTTGAACTTGGCGCGCGCGCCCAACCTTCCACTTTCCGCTTAACCGTTTCTTCGCTCCCCGATGGAGGTGTGGCCACTCCTGACTCGTGCCCTCCCTCCTGTGGTGAGCTGCCAGCGCTTGCCCCCTGGCTCCTTTCCTCTTCCCTGCTCTCTGGCGGTGACGCTGGTCCCGATTTCCAACTGCTCTCCTCTGAGTCCCCTCTGGCTCTATCTTCCTGGGGTGCCCCCCTAGACTCCCCCCTTGCCCTGGCCACTGGTGCTCCTTTCTGTGAATGCTCTGATTCACTGGAAAGACTCGGAGATCTCGGGTCGTCGTCATCACTCATCTTTTCTTCTGCCTCCTCCCCTTCGCTCTTTGTTTCCTCCCTTGCCCTTGCCTCTGCTCCTAAACCCCTGACAATGGTGTTTTGTCATTTTAGGCTCATTACACTCACTTGGCGATTTGTGGGTCAATGTACATTAGAACCAAAGAACACGACTTTGAAATAAGCGCCATCCAAGATTCTTCTTTCTATGTAGATGGAAACCGAATACAACCTGTTTTGCTTTCTTTAGGCTTATTACAGTTTGCTTTGTTATTTGTGGGTGAATGAACACCGAAAGAGCAATCCAAGCTTATTCGTTCTCTTTCTATTGAGATGAACATAAACACCTATGGTTGATTTGGGCTGATAACAAACATTTCGCTCTGCGATTTGTGGTTGAATGTGCATTCTAACCCAGAAAACACCAATTTGAAATAAGCCCAATGAGCGTTATCATCTTCTTTTTATGCAGATTGAACCCAGAACACCTTTTTGCTTTGGTTAGGTGATTCTGGTGCACAAACAAAAAACACCACGCTAATTTCAACTCTATGATTCTATGAATTGAAATAAGCCCAATCGAAGCTTATTCGTCTTCTTTCTACTCATATGGAAGCGGATATATGTCGTTTTGTTATTTTGGTCTCATTACATACACTGCGATTTCTGGGTAAATGTGCATTAACTCCAAAGAACACGATTTTGAAATAAGCGAAATCCAAGATTCTTCTTTCTATGTAGATGGAAACCAAAACAACCTGTTTTGCGTTGTTTATGCTTATGACACTTTGCTTTGCAGCTTGTGGGTGAATGAACACCGAAAGAGCAATCCAAGCTTATTCGTTCTCTTTCTATTGAGATGAATTTAAACACCTATGGTTGATTTTGGCTGATAAAAAACATTTCACTCTGCGATTTTTGGTTGAATGTGCATTCTTTTTGCTTTGGTTGTGTGATTCTAGTGCAAACCCAAAAAACACCCTGTGAATTGAAATAAGCCTCGAAGCTTATGCGTCTTCTTTCTCCGCATATGGAAGCGGAAATATGGTGTTTTGTCATTTTAGGCTCATTACACTCACTTGGTGATTTGTGGGTCAATGTACATTAGAACCAAAGAACACGACTTTGAAATAAGCGCAATCCAAGATTCTTCTTTCTATGTAGATGGAAACCGAATACAACCTGTTTTGCTTTCTTCAGGCTTATTACACTTTGCTTTGTTATTTGTGGGTGAATGAACACCGAAAGAGCAATCCAAGCTTATTCGTTCTTGTCAGGGGTTCAGGAGCAGAGACGCAGAGAAGGGAGGAGACAGAGAGCGAGGGGGAGGAATACGAAGGAAGGATGAGTGGGGATGACGACCCGAGATCACCGAGCCTGTCTAGCGAGTCCGAGGATTCCCAGAAGGGAGCGCCAGCAGCCAGAGCAAGGGGGGAGAGCAGGGGGACACCCCAGGAAGAAGGGTCCAGAGAGGGATCAGAAAGCAGCAGTTGGAGATCGGGACCCACGTTCCCAGCCGGGAGCAGCGGGGAGAAAGGGGACCAGATATCGGGCTCCGGAGACTTTCAGAAGGAGGGAGGGCATGAGTCAGGAGTAGTCACGCCCACCTCGGGGAGCGAGGAAACGATCAAGAGGAAAGTGGAGAGTTGGGCGCGCGCGCCAAGTTCAAATGTAACGGAAGCTGGCGCAGTCAGCAGCCCAGAGAGTGAACCGGGTCCCAAAGCCCGCCGCAAGGAGGCGGAAGGGTCAGGGGGGTCCGCGTCAGAAGAGAGTAGGAAGGGAGAGACCCAGGGGGGCAGGAGGACCCAGAGACGGAAGGAAAGGCGCAGGAGGTGGAGCAAGGCTAGGGTATTAAGCTGGTGCGCTAGAGGCGGAGACTCAGACGGGTCTTCGTCGTTCTGACCTAGAAGAAGTAGGGCTGCACGTTGCAGTTTGGAAATGGAACCTGTAATCCAATAAAGACTCTTTGAAACTGAACGCTGGCTGACTTGGTCCTATGTGAGCTGGGACTGGGCGGCAGCCCTGACAGTAAGACCCGTCTCACAAGCTTCTGACACCGGATACCTCGCAGCGGAGACAGAAGCAGCTGGAGGAGGGGATCGGTGTGTGGGAGCAAGCTCACGACGGTTGGCAAAGATGACGGAAGCAGAGAAAGTTTCAGCGCTGCAACAGGCAGTTACCCAATTGAATGCGGAGGTACTGGCATCCAAGAAGAGGGAGGAGGATGCGGCAGCCGCCTACCGAGATCTCCACGCCAGGTTTGAAGCATGGGTTAAGCATGGGCAGCCAGGACCCAGACCGGAGGGGGTTGGGTTGGCACGGAGAGCAGGAGGGCTGGTGGCTCACTTCGATGGGAATTTACAACAGTACCCCAACTTTCGAGCAGATGTGATGTGCGCACTGTAACTGCTGGCAAAAGACTTTAGAGATGAGGAAGAGAAAGTGGGGTTTATACTGTCCCATTTGCATGGGGATGCGAAAGCGTGGCTGCGCAATTTGTGGAGGGATAAAGATCCGGCGCTTCAGAGTGCAGATGCCTTTATCAAAGCGATGGATGCATGTTTTTTGTCTACCATTGATGTGGATCTTGCCCGACGGGAGATTCATGGACTGAAACAAGGGAGGGCGAGTGTCCGGCAGTACCACGCCCGCTTTTTTGCGCTGGTCAGTGCATTGGAATGGGACCGGGACTCGCCCCCAGTCAGGGACCTGTTCTGGGAGGGTCTCAGCTCTGCTGTGAAGGATGAAATTGCGAGGGGGGAGAGGCCCCGAAGCACGCAGGAGGTGGTCCAAAGGGCACTGACTGTGGGGGTGAGGCTGGAAGAACGTCCATGGTGCAGAGATGAAGGACGTGGAGGGCGCGAAGCAGCGAGAAGTTTCTCTTTCGTTCCAAGGGAAGCAGCGCGTGCGCAATCCACACCTCCGCCAGGAGGGGGAGTGGAACCTATGGAAGTGGGAGGCGCCAGGGCTCAGTCAGCTAGCAGAGCCTCTGCACCGACAGCAGTCAAGACTAAACCTCCTAGAGGGACCAGGAAGTGTTACATATGCGAGAGCCCTCAACACTTGGCGAAAGAGTGTCCCCAGAGGAGCTCCAAGCACACTGCAGCCTCCGCAACGGTGAAAGTGGCCACGCAATGCAGCGAAGCCCAGCAGGGAAACGACGATGTCTGGCTGGAGACAGAGGCACTGGGGCCCAGCCAGACGCATCAGTGAAGCAGTCCCCAGCGATATTGCAACCCACGGACCCCCTCCCACCCAAACCAGTAGTGCAACTCACAGCGTCTCTCCAGCTACCCAATGGAGTCACCATCGAAGTGCCGCTTTCTGTGGATTCTGGAAGCAACGCAGACTTTATAGCACAGGATTTTGTGGAGCAGCACGCTATAAAGCTGCTGCCTGCCACTCTGCCCCTGCAAGTCGTCACAGTGGATGGCAGAGAGTTGCTAGGGGGGCAGGTGGTGAAGCAGACGCCACCAATGGTGATGCAACTTGGTAACCACAGGGAAGTCATCAGTTTTAATGTCACCCGACTGTCGGACACGCCCATTGTGTTGGGCATGAGTTGGCTGGACAGGCACAGTCCAACGCTGGCTTGGTACCAGAGACAGCTGATCTTCGGCTCCTCTGACTGCGCAGAACACTGTATCCTGCCCAGGCAGGAGGGGGAGGAGGAGGACTCACAACTGCAGTTGGGAACGTTGCAAGCAGTTCCCCACAAATACGCGGACTTTCTGGAGGTCTTCTGCGAGAAAGAGGCAGACAAGCTACCACCGCACAGGCAATATGACTGCAAGATTGACCTCCTGCCAGGGGCGACGCTGCCGAAGGGGAAGATATATTCCATGTCTGAGGACGAACTACAGGAACTCAAACAGTTCATCGATCACAATTTGCAGCGCGGTTTCATCCGGGAGTCCAGCGCAGTAGGGGGCAGTCCTGTTTTCTTCGTGAAGAAAAAGGACATGCCCCAAAAAAGATTGGTCGTGGATTACCGCCTCTTAAACAGAATGACCAAGCCCTCCGATTTCCCTATGCCCAGGATTGACGACCTGCTGGCGACGGTGCGCAAGGGACGCGTGTTCACCAAGTTGGACCTGCGAGGAGCGTACAATCTCATCCGCATGAGGGAGGGCGATGAGTGGAAGACAGCCATGTTCACGCCTCTGGGCACCTACGAATACAGAGTGATGCCGTTTGGTTTGCAAAACGGTTCTCACTGTTTTCAAGCTTTTATGCATCACGTGTTGGCGGGACTCCTCTACAAGAAGTGCGTCTGCTTTCTGGATGACATCCTGATATTCTCTGACTCGCAGCAAGCACACGACCAGGACGTTCGGGAGGTGCTGAAGAGGCTGCAGCAGCATAGACTGTACGCCAAACTGGAGAAGTGCCAGTTCGACACGACGGAGGTGGATTTCTTGGGTTACAAGCTGTCGGACAAGGGGCTAGCCATGGACAGCGCCAAGGTTCGTGCGGTGTTGGATTGGAAGAGCCCGCGCAACCGGAATGAGGTCCAGAGGTTTGTCGGATTCGCCAATTTCTATCGCAAGTTTATCAAGGGGTTCGCGATGCAGACGGCAGCTATTACGGACACGCTAAGCTCCAAGAAAAAGAAATTCATCTGGACGGAGCAGGCGCAGCGGTCCTTTCAGACACTCAAGCGTCTCTTCGCGTCGGAAGAGCAACTGCTGCATATCGACCCCAGCAGACCGCTGAGGGTGGAGACAGACGCGTCCGATAGAGCAGTGGGAGCGGTACTGCTGCAGAAGGACCCGCAGGGGGTCTGGAGGCCGGGGGCGTTCTACTCCAGAAAGCTCAGCAAGTCGGAGCAGAACTACACCATCTGGGATAGGGAGCTGCTTGCCATTCATGCAGCTTTCAAGGCGTGGAGGCACTTCCTGATCGGCGCCAAGCACACGGTGCAGGTCTGCACGGACCACAAGAATCTGGAGCACTGGCGCACGGCTCGGTTCCTGAACCAGAGGCAGATCCGTTGGGCGGAGTTCTTTGCTGACTTCAATTTCCGAATTGAGTACGTCCCGGGCGACACCAACATCATGGCGGATGCCCTGTCCCGAAAACCGCAGTACCTCGAAGAGGCGACGCCAGCGGCGGCCATGCACATCTTCGCGCCAACAGCGTGGGCGTGCGCTTCAGCCACAGTAGACCTGGATGCGGTGCGACGGGCGTTGACGGACGACTCATTCGCGCAGGCGAAGATGGCAGAGGTGCACAAGGGCACGGCGAAGGGCGACGAGTTCCAGATACGAGACGGCTTGCTCTTACGTAAAGGGGCCGTCTACGTGCCGGGAGACGAACTTCGCGCCCGGGTACTGCAGCAGCTGCACGACGCACCCACGGCCGGGCACTTTGGCACAGAAAAAATGGTGGAATTGGTCGCAAGAGACTTTTGGTGGCCCAGACTGAGGGGGGAAGTCGCGGACTACGTCGCGAGGTGCGACACCTGCCAGAGGGCCAAGCCGGTGCACAAACCACCGGCGGGACTGCTGGAACCGCTGCAAACGCCGTTTGAACCATGGGAGAGAGTGGCCCTGGACTTTGTCACGGATCTACCCAGCTCGAGAGGCAAGACAGCTGTACTAGTGGTGGTGGACTTGTTCACCAAGATGGCACATTTCATACCGTGTGCGAAGGTGGCCACGGCAGAACAAACAGCCAAATTGTTCATAGATCACGTGTTCAAAGTGCACGGGCTGCCGCGGTCTATACTGTCCGACCGCGGACGCCAGTTCATCTCGAATTTCTGGCAAAAGCTGATGGGCTTCCTGAACGTCAAGATCAACCTGACATCGGCAAGGCACCCGCAGACCAACGGGCAAGCGGAGAGGGTCAATGCCATCATGCAGCAGTACTTGAGATGCTATGCCAATCAACAGCCTGCGACGTGGGTGGATTACCTGCCGCTCGCCGAATTCGCCTACAACAACACGAAACACGTATCCACAGGGGTGACGCCGTTCTTCGCCAACAATGGGAGGAATCCCAGAACCTTCCCGGGACTGGACAGAGTGGGGGAAGGGGAACCACAGACGGCGGACGCTTTCGCATCTGAGTTGCAAGAGGTCCACGATCAACTCAGACCGCAGCTGGAGCTGGCGAAGCACGCATACAAAGTCCAAGCTGACAAGCACAGTCGAGTTGGCGAGGAGATCCGAGTGGGAGACTGGGTCTGGTTGGCAGCCCACGCGGTGCCGACCCGATCGTTAGCCAAGAGGAAGCTAGGGCACAAGCAACTCGGTCCATACCGAGTCGAAGCGCAGATCAACCCGGTGGCTTTCCGGCTGGTGCTACCAGAGGGTTCCAGGATGCATCCGGTGTTCCACAGGTCGGTGCTCACTCCCTACAGGGCACCGCACAGGTTCCAGGACCCAGGAACGGCACCGAGTCAGTCTCCGGAGCGGACGGAGGTGGGAAGATTGCCACAGCAGGACCCCATCAACGAAGTCACGGAGATTTTGGACTCCAGATGGGGGGAAGACGGAGTAGAATATCTACTAGCAAGGGAGGGCACCCGGGCCAGTACTAATAGCTGGGTGCCGGACTACGCCTTGGAGGAACCCCTGCTCAAGGATGAGTTTCATGCCCTTTTCCCACACAGACCTATACCAGCGGGCTTCTTCGACGACTGGTTGTTCACGCCCACGCTTTCCTCCAGCACGTTCCATGGCTTCGACTCGGAAGGGGAACCCGCACTGCGCACACGTTCCCCAGAGGGGTCACCGGAGGGTTCGGCGTCCGACAACTCGTATTGGTGGGACGATCGGCCAGAGGAGCAGTGGCGCCGGAAGTGGCAGGAGACACCAGGTCCAGCGACAGACGCAGAGACGGACATGGACGTTTGCGGGGAGGACCTTGGTTTCGAGCACGGCGGCACCGAAATGGAGGCGGAGGAGACCACCGTTGACGAACGCGGGGAGGAAGACTCGGAGGTCTTCAGTTGGCGGCCAGCAACGGGGAGCGAACTGTATCCGACATTCACTCCCGTGATGACGGAGCACCCACCAACCACCCTTGAAAGAGGGGAGGGGGGAAGGGGGGGCTTCGAGGGGGGGATGGATGTCAGGGGTTCAGGAGCAGAGACGCAGAGAAGGGAGGAGACAGAGAGCGAGGGGGAGGAATACGAAGGAAGGATGAGTGGGGATGACGACCCGAGATCACCGAGCCTGTCTAGCGAGTCCGAGGATTCCCAGAAGGGAGCGCCAGCAGCCAGAGCAAGGGGGGAGAGCAGGGGGACACCCCAGGAAGAAGGGTCCAGAGAGGGATCAGAAAGCAGCAGTTGGAGATCGGGACCCACGTTCCCAGCCGGGAGCAGCGGGGAGAAAGGGGACCAGATATCGGGCTCCGGAGACTTTCAGAAGGAGGGAGGGCATGAGTCAGGAGTAGTCACGCCCACCTCGGGGAGCGAGGAAACGATCAAGAGGAAAGTGGAGAGTTGGGCGCGCGCGCCAAGTTCAAATGTAACGGAAGCTGGCGCAGTCAGCAGCCCAGAGAGTGAACCGGGTCCCAAAGCCCGCCGCAAGGAGGCGGAAGGGTCAGGGGGGTCCGCGTCAGAAGAGAGTAGGAAGGGAGAGACCCAGGGGGGCAGGAGGACCCAGAGACGGAAGGAAAGGCGCAGGAGGTGGAGCAAGGCTAGGGTATTAAGCTGGTGCGCTAGAGGCGGAGACTCAGACGGGTCTTCGTCGTTCTGACCTAGAAGAAGTAGGGCTGCACGTTGCAGTTTGGAAATGGAACCTGTAATCCAATAAAGACTCTTTGAAACTGAACGCTGGCTGACTTGGTCCTATGTGAGCTGGGACTGGGCGGCAGCCCTGACAGTTCTCTTTCTATTGAGATGAACATAAACACCTATGGATTTCGGCTGATAAAAAACATTTCGCTCTGCGATTTTTGGTTGAATGTGCATTCTAACCCCAAAAACCGCTATTTGAAATAAGCCCAATCAGAGCGTTTTCTTTCTACGTCGATGGAACGCAAAACACCTTATTGCTTTTTTGGGGGGGTGATTCTGGTGCTCACACAAAAAACACCATGTAAATTCCAACTATGATTCTATGATTTGAAATAAGCCCAATCGAAGCTTATTCGTCTTCTTTCTACGCATATGGAAGCGGAAATATGGCGTTTTGTTATTTTGGTCTCATTACATACACTTTGCGATTTCTGGGTAAAAGTGCATTAATACCAAAGAACACGACTTTGAAATAAGCGAAATCCAAGATTCTTTTTTCTATGCAGATGGAACTGAATACAACCTGTTTTGCTTTCTTTAGGCTTATTACACTTTGCTTTGTTATTTGTGGGTCAATGAACACCGAAAGAGCAATCCAAGCTTATTCGTTCTTGTCAGAGCTGCTTCCAGATCGTAGCTCACAGAGGATCACGCTAGCCAGCGGTCACTTGTAAAAGTCTTTTATTGAGTTACAGTTTCCATTCTCAAGCTGCTGCGCGCAACTCTACGTCTTAAGTGTTAGACCGGCGTAGCTCCGTCTGAGTCTCCGCCCCCTGTACACCAACTTAATACCCTAGCCTTACTCCACCTTTTCCGCCTGACTGTTCTTCTCTGGGTCCCTCTGCCCCCCGGGGTCTCTTCCTTCCGGGATTCTTCTGACGCTGACCCCCCGGACCCTCCTGTCTCCTTGCGCCGGGCTTTAGGACCTGGCTCCCTTTCCGGGCTGCTTACTGCGCCACCTTCCTGTGCATTTGAACTTGGCGCGCGCGCCCAACCTTCCACTTTCCGTCTGACCGTTTCTTCGCTCCCCGATGGAGGTGTGGCCACTCCTGACTCGTGCCCTCCCTCCTGTTGTGAGCTTGATACCTGGCGCCCTTCCTCTTCCCTGCTCTCTGGCGGTGACGCTGGTCCCGATTTCCAACTGCTCCCCTCTGAGTCCCCTCTGGCTCTATCTTCCTGGGGTGTCCCCCTAGGCTCCCCCCTTGCCCTGGCCACTGGTGCTCCTTTCTGTGAATCTTCTGATTCACTGGAAAGACTCGGAGATCTCGGGTCGTCGTCATCACTCATCTTTTCTTCTGCCTCCTCCCCCTCGCTCTCTGTTTCCTCCCTTGTCCTTGCCTCTGCTCCTGAACCCCTGACAGTTCTCTTTCTATTGAGATGAACTTAAACACCTATTGTCAGAGCTGCTTCCAGGTCCCAGCTCACAGAGGACCACGCTAGCCGGCAGTAATGTACAAAAGTCTTTATTGAGTTACAGTTTCCATTTCCAAGCCGCAGCGCGCAGCTCTACGTCTTAGAAGCTAGACCGGCGAAGCTCCGTCTGAGTCTCCGCCTCCTGTACACCAACTTAATACTCTAGCCTTACTCCACCTCTTCTGTCTTTCCTTCCTCCTCTGGGTCCCTCTGCCCCCCGTGGTCTCTTCCTTTCTGGACTCTTCTGACGCTGACCCCGTGGACTCTTCTCCCTCCTTGCGGCGGGCTTTAGGACCTGGCTCCCTATCCAGGCTGCTTACTGTGCCGCCTTCCTGTGCATTTGAACTTGGCGCACGCGCCCAGCCTTCAACCTTCCTCTTGACCGTTTCCTCGCTCCCCGATGGAGGTGTGGCCAATCCTGACTCATGCCCTCCCGCTTGCGGCGAGCCGCCTGATCCTGATACCTGGGACTCCTCCCCCCTACTGCGCTCTGGTGGGGAAGCTGGTCCCGATTTCCAACTGCTGCTCTCTGAGTCCCCTCTGGTCCCTTCTTCCTGGGGTGTCCCCCTAGGCGCCCCCCTTGCTCTGACCACTGGCGCCCCTTTCTGTGAATCTTCCGATTCACTGGAAAGACTCAGAGATCTCGGGCCGCTGTCATCGCTCATATTTCCTTCGGATTCCTCCCCCTCGCTCTCTGTTTCCTCCCTTTCCTGTGCCTCTGCTCCTGAACCCCTGACACCTATGGTTGATTTTGGCTGATAAAAAACATTTCACTCTGCGATTTTTGGTTGAATGTGTATTCTTTTTGCTTTGGTTGTGTGATTCTAGTGCAAACCCAAAAAACACCCTGTGAATTGAAATAAGCCTCGAAGCTTATGCGTCGAAGCTTATGCGTCTTCCATATGCGGAGAAAGAAGCGGAAATATGGTGTTTTGTCATTTTAGGCTCATTACACTCACTTGGCAATTTGTGGGTCAATGTACATTAGAACCAAAGAACACGACTTTGAAATAAGCGCAAACCCAAAAAACACCATGCAAATTCAAATAAGCCCTCTCGAAGCTTATTCGTCTTCTGGAAGAAGCATATGGAAGAGGAAATATGGTGTTTCTTTATTTTGGTCGCATTACATTCACTTTGCGATTTTTGGGTAAATGTGCATTAACACAAAAGAACACGACTTTTTAATAAGCAAAATCCAAGATTCTTCTTTCTATGTAGACGGAACCCAAAACAACCTGTTTTGCTTTCTTTAGGCTTATTATACTTTATCTTACACCTACTGTTAACCAACCAACAGGCTGTCTCTGGGCAGACTACTATCTCTGAGGCAGACTTCTCTTTTCTGGGCAGGCTTCTTGGGAGAAGGGGGCGAGCCTGTTAGTCCACCAACGGGCAGCTCCGCAATCCAGACCCGGTCCTACAAATGCAAAGTGAGGGCACCCCCCAAGGCAGGGTGGGGGCTCTGCTCCCTGGGGGCAGAAAGAATCCATTAGTATGTGCCTGTGTGTCTATGCATTGCAGGGGATTGGACTGGATGACCACCAGGGTCCCTTCTAGCTCTACCATTCTGGGCTTCTACCTGTGTCTGTGTGTTTAGAAAGAAAAATTGCTATCGTGATTATAATTATAATAATGATTGCAATTTTTCTTATTGTAATTTTGATTACTTAATTGTAATTATTAAAATTAGAATATATAATTAAATAATAATTATAATTATTATAATTATTGAACCAGATAAAGCAGATAAATTTAATAAATTATCTCTACTCTCATGGTCACTTTTCTTTGCTCTGGCCGGAAAGAAGCCGTGCAAAAATACTGTCTCTCAAACCCTGGATCCACAAATTGCTGGGCTTCTTCACCTTCCTTGCTGCTCCCCTGGCACTGCTCCTCGCACCCACCTCCGGCTGCGTACGCTATGTTGTCCACCGCAAGACACGGGTTCAGACTAGCAGCTTTAAGTCTGCATTCCTGCCAGGGAGGAATTCGAACCCACCACCTGCTGAACGCCTCGCCCAGAGAGGCATTTCAAAGTGGCAGGGAGTTCCAAAGCCCCCCCCGGCACTGTAGCAGTGAGTCCCAAAGGGGTCATTGAGATTTCTTTTTCATGCTGAAAAGCCCCATATCTTTATAGGGCATCCAGTGGCAGGCAGTCCCAAAAGTGGACAAACACTGTCACCTTTAAAAGGAGTTTAACAGGAATAACATAAGGAAAATTCATTATTATAGCAATTCCAGTGGCAGGCAGTCCCACAGCCCCCAAACTTTCTGAGAAGGCTTGCCTGAAACTTGCCACCGCTGTCGACCAGAAGCTTCTCCTCTTGCCAGGCCCAACCAGAACTCGGTGCCAGCTGAGAGATGAAAAGAAGAGTCAGGTGGGCAGTGGATTCAAGTGCCGGAGGCTCTTCCTTTGGCAGGGAGTTCCATTGGCCCAAGCAAACCCTGACTTGCCACTTTCTCCCTGAAAAGCTGGTAGTGGTAGCGGAAGAGTCTCGCTTGCGAGGCGGGTGGCATGGCGCCCACCTGGACGGAGACTAGCACCCTAGAAAATAGAAAATACTTATCGGGAGAGAAAGAGAGGGCTGAATCAGCTCCGTTCACACCCAGCTGGGTGTAAATTGTTATTGGGATGATTCATTCCCATCCCCTCAGCCCACCACACAGGGTTGTGAGCTGGAGGCACTCAATGGTCATCCCTCCTGACCCGGACACTTAGGGGTGCCTTGTGTGAGCCCCACCTTCATCACCCACCTCAGCCCAATCCCAGCTCCACCAATCGCCATGGGGCATCCTCCAGCTTCAGGTGTCATATTCAAAATCGCAGAAGCCTGAGCAGGAAACCACATTTTCAGGAGTTCTTTAATAGAAGTATGGGATAGATACAAAAATATATTGGAGCCAAAAGTCCCTTATTGGCTATCTCCGCTGGAGGTAATGAGTGTTAAGAAAATTAACATGAGAGGTAATTGGAGTACATATGGTGAATTGGTAATTAAAGAAGGAGGAAAATGGAAATTGAAACCATTTGAACAAGTTAAAGATTATGTATATGATTGGTTGCATTACTTTCAAGTAAATGAAATGTTTAAAAAAGACTTAAAAGAAAGGGGTTATGTAGAAAAAGAATCTAAATTTCAAATAGACATAATAAACAATTAATATAAAACTCGGTCAAAAATGTATAAGATATTGTTGGAATGGCATACGAAAGATGAAGAGGTTAAATCGGTAATGATACAGTGGGCCAAAGATTTTGGGTATAATATTCAATTTGATGAATGGGAAAAATTGTGGAAAGAGAATATAAAATTTACTGCATGCACGGCACTGAAAGAAAATGTTATGAAAATGTTTTACAGATGGTATATCACACCTGTAAAGTTAGCAAAGATGTATAAGACGTGTAACAAATGTTGGAAATGTAAAGAAAAAGAAGGGACGTTCTTTCATGTGTGGTGGGAATGTAAGAAAGTGAAAAGCTTTTGGGAAATGATATACAATAAAATGAAAAAACTGTTAAGATATACTTTTGCCAGTGGCGTAGCGTGGGGGGTGCAGGGGGGGCCGGCCGCACCGGGCGCAACATCTGGGGGTTAGGGTTAGGGGGCGCAAATCCACGGGTTAGGGGGCGCAAATCCACGGGTTAGGGGGCGCAAATTACTTGCCTTGCCCCGGGTGCTGACAACCCACGCTACGCCACTGACTTTTGCAAAAAAACCGGAGGCTTTTCTTTTAGAGATCTTAGGAAAGGACATAAGAAGAAAAGACTGTAAACTCTTTCAATATGCAGCAACGGCAGCCAGAATCTTGTTGGCCCAGAAATGGAAGCAAGAGGAAATACCGACGATAAAAGAATGGAGACTGAAATTGACAGATTATGCGGAATTGGACAAATTAACTGGGAAAATCAGATACACCAAAGACCAAAAGTTCATCAAAGACGGGAAAGTTCGTAGATTATCTGAAAAACGTATGCGGCGTGAACACAACTCTAGTGGGATTTCAAGAGGCACTGTAAAAATAGAGAAATATTATTAATATGAAATAGTGGGGGAAGGGAGGTATAATGGCAATACGAAAGAAGGGAATGTGTAATTAAAGTTATAAATATGGATGATTATCAGAGACGCTGAAGGAAGTTCAAAAAAGGAGATAATTTGTTGTATTTTGGATAAAAATGTATAATTGCATGGAAAATCAATAAAATTTATTATTAAAAAAAACAAAAAAAAACCTTATGCAAATAAAGCATTGCTTATTCTTCATCCACTGGTGTGCTTATTGGCTCCAGATCCAGAAATAACCCTGCCCTTGGCAGAACATATACAGTGCTTTTTTCTGGGGGGGGGGGGGCACAGAGGAATGCCTAAAACATTTTGTGAATGTACTTTTGTCCATTTACTGTATTTATTTTTCCCGGTTTGAACTAAAAAATGGCGATTTTCTTGAGTCAAAATGAGAGTACCCCCAATCATTTTTTTTAGAAAAGAAGCACTGCATATATACACACACATATACATATATCCGTTTTATTTTTATATATTTACAAACGGACACCTATATCTAGGTATGTATATTCTTGTATATAAACTTCCGCGGCCCACCCGCCCCATCCCTCCGCCAAGGGGCACGAGAGGAAGGCCACTGGGGGAGAAAGGCAGGTGAGGGAGGGGCGGGGGGCAGGGCTGCCCCCTGGGGAGAGCGGGGTCGAGAGAGAGTGGGCGGGAGAAAGAGAGAGGGCCAGCCTGGCTCGGCACGTCTCTGCTGGCCCAACGTCGCAGCGCCTCTTCCGCCCGTTTCCCTCCCCTTCCTGTCCTCTTGCCTCTCCTCCGGTGGCACCTCCTTCCGGTACCCCTGCCATCGCCCAAGATGGCGGCAGCACAGGCTCTTCCGCCCGTTTCCCTCCCCTTCCTGTCCTCTTGCCTCTCCTCCGGTGGCACCTCCTTCCGGGTACCACTGCCCTCGCCCAAGATGGCGGCAGCACAGGCTCTTCCGCCCGTTTCCCTCCCCTTCCTGTCCTCTTGCCTCTCCTCCGGTGGCACCTCCTTCCGGTACCCCTGCCCTCGCCCAAGATGGCGGCAGCACAGGCTCTTCCGCCCGTTTCCCTCCCCTTCCTGTCCTCTTGCCTCTCCTCCGGTGGCATCTCCTTCCGGTACCCCTGCTCTCGCCCAACATGGCGGTAGCACAGCCTCTTCTGCCCTTCCGAGCTAGGAGTGCAGAAAAAGGTGAAACTGCCAGGAAAAGGAGAGGAGGAGTGTGTGTGTGAGTGAGTGAGTGAGTGAGTGAGTGTGAGACAGGGAGCATCCTAGTAGAGATGGAAGGGGAACCCAAGGGTCATCTAGTCCAACCCTCTGCAAAGAAGCTCAGAGCTACAATTCCCAGGTCTTCTTTGGGAATTCTATGGGAAGTAAGAGTTTCTACATTCATGAGCATTCACTTAGAGTGCGCTCATGTTTTTACCTTTTATTGAAAGCGGCCACAAGTGACTTGGGTGGAGTATAAATAATAAAATTATATTGCTCCTGCTGCTGTTCTTCTCTTACCCTAACTCACATCCAACCCAATACCAAACCTTAACCCGAATGCTCACCCTAACTCAAACCTAATCCTCACTCTAACCCTAAACGTAACCCAAACCTAAGCCTCAGTCTAAACCTAAGCCTAATTTAACCCTAACCCTAAGTAATAAAATTATATTTCTCCTTCTGCTGTTCTTCTCTTACCGTAACTCAACCCCAACTTTAACTCCTAATCCTAATCCAACTCAAACCCAACTCTCACTGTAACCCTAACCTTTACCCAAACCTAATCCTAAACGCTTTGCTTCTTTTTGTGGTGTTTTGTGTTATTGCTTCATTTCGTAGGTCATGAGGCTTTCTTTGTTTCTTGTGGTGTTGCTTCATTTAGCAGTTTTTTAATTGGCTTTTGTGTTTCTTTTGGTATTGCATCATCTTCATAGGTTGTTTGGATTTCTGATTAATTTGCTTTGGATTTCTGGTAGCTCTGCTTCTTTATGATTTGTTTCTGTGTTTCTGGTGTTTTGGCTTGGTTATGCCAAAACATTGAAGACATACCACCAGAAGCACAAAAACCAAGAAATATTCCCAAAATGAGGCAAAACCAGGAGACATGAAAACCAAGCCAAATCAATGGAAAAGAAACAATCTCACCCAAAACCGCAGAACCATTCAAAGTAAAAGAAGCAAAACAATTAAATGCAAAAAACAAGCAAAACCACCCCAAATTAAACAAATCAGCAGAAAACAAAAAAGCAGTAAAGCCACCTGTCAGAGCTGCTTGAAGATCCTAGCTCACAGAGGATCACGCTAGCCAGCGATCATTAAGTAAAAGTCTTTATTGAGTTACAGTTTCCATTCTCAAGCTGCTGCGTGCAACTCTACGTCTAGTAGCTAGATCGGCGAAGCTCCGTCTGAATCTCCGCCCCTTGTACACCAACTCAATATCCTCGCCCTGCTCCACCTTTTCCGCCTGACTATTCTCCTCTGGGTCCCTCTGCCCCCCGGGGTCTCCTCCCTCCGGGATTCTTCTGACGCTGACCCCCCGGACCCTCCTGTCTCCTTGCGCCGGGCTTTAGGACCTGGCTCCCTTTCCGGGCTGCCTCCTGCGCCGCCTTCCGGTGCATTTGAACTTGGCGCGCGCGCCCAACCTTCCACCTCCCGTCTAACCGTCTCTTCGCTCCCCGATGGAGGTGTGGCCACTCCTGACTCGTGTCCTCCCTCCTGTTGTGAGCTGCCGGCGCTTGCCCCCTGGCTCCCTTCCTCTTCCCTGCTCTCTGGCGGTGACGCTGGTCCCGATTTCCAACTGCTCTCCTCTGAGTCCCCTCTGGCTCTATCTTCCTGGGGTGCCCCCCTAGACTCCCCCCTTGCCCTGGCCACTGGTGCTCCTTTCTGTGAATCCTCTGATTCACTGGAAAGACTCAGAGATCTCGGGTCGTCGTCATCACTCATCTTTTCTTCTGCCTCCTCTCCTTCGCTCTCTGTTTCCTCCCTTGCCCTTGCCTCTGCTCCTAAACCCCTGACACCACCAATTGCAAAGCAATGCCACAAGAAACAGGAAACCAGTTTTTAAAAAGCAAAACCAGAAACTCAACAAGCATGCAATTTGTGGGAGTCCAAAAGCACTTCAAGCAACAGAAATTAACCAACACAGCATACTAGTTTTCACTTAGTCTTGGGTTTCTGGTGAATGTGCTTCGTTTGCAGCTGGCTTCATTTCTTTTCCATTGGTTTAGCTTGTTTTTTGGACTTTTGCTTTATTGCTTCTTTTGAGAAGTTTTCTTGTTTTTGCATTCTGGTGGTAATACTTTTGAATGCTTTGGGGGTTTCTGGTGAATCTGCTTTGTTTGGGGTTGGTTGGCTTCTTTGTCAGTTTCCATTGATGTTGCTTTTACATGGTTCTTCTGCTTCTTTTCAGTAGGTTTTTGTGTTTTTAGTGGTTGACTTCATTGTTGGAATGGTCATTAGACATTTCTGGTGGTTTTGCTTCATTTCTGGTGGTTTTCCTTTTATTCTTGGGATTATCAGATCTCATACAAATTAATATTCTCAAAGGTGCAAAACCCAAAAAACCTAGAAATGAAGCAAACTCACCATAAATCCAGCACCCAATCTGTTATGTACTAACCTTGGATCCTAGAATGCAACAACTGATTGGTCTTTTCCTGCAGGCCAATCAGGCTCCAAGAGGGAAGCAGAGTTAGCCAGTCAGACGGGACTCATTGTGTAAATAATGTATATAAAAGCCTGAGGTTGGGGGGGGGGCAATAAAGAGCATGAAATACATACAAGACTCTGAGTATATTTCACAATTGTAATTTATATAAAAGAATCTATGAAACGAAAACCACAGAAAAAATTCAACATAATCCCAAAAACAAACCAGAAACAACAGAAACAAACCACATCCACCAAAGATGAGAAAACCAATTGAATAGAAATTCAAGAAACTCACGCAGTAAACATCTCAGGGAAAAGCAAAATCACCCCCACACCATGCAAAACTAAGGTTTAACTGGCTTTGGGGTTTCTGCGCAATTTACTTTTCCCCTCTTTTGGGGGGTTTCTGGTGGTATTTCTTCTGCTTCTCACATTTCTGCTTCTTTTCAATTGGTTTTGGGATTCTGGTGAATTTGGTAATGATTTGATTATAGTCTCTGTCTCGCAATTTCCCTTTTTTACGAATTCCTTCTTTGTTGGGTTTCTGGTATCTCACTTTTGGTTTTCACATTTCTCTTAGTTTTGCTACGTTTCAGGTAATTTGTTTACTTTTTGGAATTATCGAGTCTCATAAAAATGAAGCAATATAATTAGAAGCTTAAAAAGCATGAAAAAAAATCCAGGCACTAACCCTAACCCTGAACGTCCACCTATCCCCTGCCCTAACCCTAACCTTGATATTCTGGTCATCCATCTTGGGGATAACAATCTGGTGAGGTAAATTCAGTTGAGATCACTAAATATCTCCATCAGCTGTGCTTCCTCATCCCTGAGCTTATCATAGTTTGGTTTGCAATGTTGTAGAGGTGCTTATAGAGTGGGGGCAGCCTTCCTAAGAAGGTGGATGGGCAAGACATAAAGCTAATCATTCTACAACGACGTTTGTGTTTGAGAATGTGGGTGCTTATATCCCTCATGGCAGAATTATGTTCTGTGCCCCACAGTTGTATAGACCTGGTGGTATGCATCGTTCTGAGTTGGGTTGTGATATGTTTTTTGAGGATCTGCAAAGAGCTCTGTTTGAGCTCTTGTGTGTTTGTGGGTAGAGGTGAACAAGCACACCTGCCCAGACTTAATTTGATTTGGTTACATTGGTCTAATCTGACTAGTTTTGCTGATCCTCAAGTTGTTATATTTAATAAATACAACCTATTTACCCACTTTTGGTTGTCTGGACTCTTCCTCCTGATGTGCTAGGAACCACTCCGTTTGTGGGGCACTGCAAAATGTGTGGTTTTTACTGCAAACATTTTGCCAGACTTTGGCCCTGATTTGGAGTGAATCAGACGACGTTGGGTTTTTGGGTGACCTCATGACCCCTGTCAGTTACTTGGTTTGTGGGGTGCTGCAAAATGCTACAAAACTTTTGCCAGACTTTGGCACCAGTTTGGAGTGAATCAGACAATGTTGGGTTTTGGATATTAATTATTGTCAGGGGTTCAGGAGCAGAGGCAAGGGCAAGGGAGGAAACAGAGTGCGAGGGGGAGGAGGCAGAAGAAAAGATGAGTGATGACGACGACCCGAGATCTCCGAGTCTTTCCAGTGAATCAGAAGATTCACAGAAAGGAGCACCAGTGGCCAGGGCAAGGGGGGAGCCTAGGGGGACACCCCAGGAAGAAAGGGCCAGAGGGGGCTCAGAGGGGAGCAGTTGGAAATCGGGACCAGCGTCACCAACAGAGAGCAGGGGAGAGGAAGGGCGTCAGGTATCAAGCGCTGGCAGCTCACAACAGGAGGGAGGGCACGAGTCAGGAGTGGCCACACCTCCATCGGAGAGCGAAGAAACGGTCAAGCGGAAAGTGGAAGGTTGGGCGCGCACGTCAAGTTCAAATGCACAGGAAGGTGGCGCAGTAAGCAGCCCGGAAAGGGAGCCAGGTCCTAAAGCCCGGCGCAAGGAGACAGGAGGGTCCGGGGGGTCAGCGTCAGAAGAATCCCGGAAGGAAGAGACCCCGGGGGGCAGAGGGACCCAGAGAAGAACAGTCAGGCGGAAAAGGTGGAGTAAGGCTAGGATATTAAGTTGGTGTACAAGGGGCGGAGACTCAGACGGAGCTTCGCCGGTCTAACCCTTAAGACGTAGAGTTGCGCGCAGCAGCTTGAGAATGGAAACTGTAACTCAATAAAAGACTTTTATAAGTGACCGCTGGCTAGCGTGATCCTCTGTGAGCTAGGATCGGGAAGCAGCTCTGACAATTATGAACCCCGGTTTGATGTATCAATTACTCTGTGGGGTATTACAAAATGTGGGGGTTTTGCTGCAAAACTTTTGCCAAACATCAGTTTTGATGGGATCCCAGATTTGGGGGTTTGTAGTTAAATGAAGCGTTCTTTCAGTGCTTCTTGGGAAATGTGCAGTTTCCGTCAGATCAAACTAATACTATTGGATAAAATTATATGGTTGTTGATTATCAGACAGTTCTCCCATTTATCAAGGAAAACGTCTGTTATGGGTGGCTTTTGCTTGGTGTGTGTGACTGTTGACAGACAGATTTGAAAAGGAACACAGCTTCCTCTGTTTGTCTCACAGTAACTTACTGATTATGCAGTCGGCTCGCCCAACACTTCCAGCTGGATTCCAAGGACAGGAAATGATTCTGCTAAAGGCTTTCTGTGAATATAATTCCAGTTGATTTGTTTTAATGGTCACATAAAGGCACTTTCTTTGGTTATAAAATGATGTTGTGAGTCTTATAAACTCCCTCCCCCACAGAAACGCTTGTCTTACTTCTTCTTCTTGGCATCCATACTTACATGTTTGTTTAAAGAAAGACTAACCCCACCCCGAACCCCACCTCCAGCTTTCATCTTATTATTCTAGTGACTAGTCAGTGTTCATAGCAACAGTTGCTTTTGTTCCTAGACAAACTGCCCTGAAAGACAGTTACTATGAACTACATGTGTCGTCTTGATATATAAGGTTGTTGCTAGTTTCTGCAAAACACTTCTTTATCTTTCAACAAGAAATAAATGAATAGGAGGCTGCTCTAAGGAAGAAGTGTGATTGCATCTGGAATATCAGACTCTCTGTATTTTTATGTATTTACTTGATTTAGGGGTGGCCGCTTCACCCCCTGGCTATGCCCATGTCCCCAACTAACTGAGCTTCTTGGGATCATCCTGCCATGCTGTGAGCTACTACATTATCCTGCACTTTACAGAACCTTCCTTAGAGAATAAAAAACTGAGGCAAATTTCCAGTCTAAACAGGCTACACAAAAAGAAACAGCAGCGATTCTTTATGTATGACTTGTGCTTGAGCGCCTGATATCTCAGAAAATCAACATCAGTGTTGGGGTGGGTGGGTCAGGGCATTTCCAAAATGTTATGATAGATGGAGCCATGGGGGGGGGGCAATAAATAAAAATAAATTAAAATACATAGCTATCTGAGGTTCTGCACCCCCTAACAAAAGGCCTGTCCTCAGTAACAAAAATCCTGGCTACGCCCATGGATGGAGCCAACTACAGTAACTCTGGTTTTGTCCCCACCCAGAAGTGTAGCATATGTGGGCCGTGGGGGCACAAATTTTTGACCCTGGGCACAATTGTGGCAGGGGGCACAAACAGGTGCCCCCACAGCAGGCTCCCTCATTGGTGCCTGGCTCCGTGTGAGAAGGAGCTGACCTAAGCTGCTGTGCTTCTGCTGGCCACAGCTCTGTCCTTAGGTCAGGCCTGACCCGGGGAAGAGAGCAGGAGGGTGGGTGGCCGCAGTGCACCTCGCTCCCAGTCACAGCAGCAGCTCCGCCTCCGGGTCACGTCTGACCTGGCTCACTCAAGGAGGCTGAGCAGCAGCTTCCCTGCCCCTCTCCTCCCCTGGACAAGGGCATGTGGGGCATGCCCCTCCCCCCTCGTTGAGTTCTGCAAAGGCAGCCCTGAGACTGAGGAGGAAAGAGCTCACTGCTCATGCCACCCCTAGAGAGGATGTAAGAAAGAAGCAGGCTGTTGGAGGACAGCGAGAAGCAATCGAGCTTGGTGGAGCAGTGCCCCAGTCCCCCTTAAGAACAAGCCTCCACTGACAGGGAGCAAGAAGGAATTTTAAATTGGGAACTACAATATTGGCATGGGAACTACAATGGCTCAATGTTGCAATTTGTCTACCCTACTTAATATTTACCATTAAGGAAAGTATAAAGTCATGGAGTAAATCCATTCAGCTTGTTGATGTGAAGCAGCAGACCTCAATCTGATACTGCAAATGTTATGGAATTATTGAATATTCAGAAGTATACCTCTCCACCACTCCTTAGTCAAGCTAGTTTTGGGCATTTATGGCAAGATTATCCCAAGTGGAAAGGAATAATATATTTTCACTGTTATGTATTCAGTGATCTGTCTTTGCCTGAGCTTGAGTCTGGACTAAGGATTCTGAGCTCCTGTGTTCTGATTTGATAAATGATGTCCAATCACAGAACATTTCAGGATTTGGGCCACTGCCATTGGCCCTTGAACTCTGAGTTGCAGCTTGGAAGTTTAGATACGTAAACGTAATAGGCCATATAGTAACAATTGCAAAGCTATTTACTCGAAACTACTTTTCAAAAATTAGATACAGCTTCTTATAATGCCAAAATCAACATTGCATGCACAGTAGTCTCTGCTGCAATGCAGAGAACTACAATGCAAGATAGGTCAACACTTTTAAAAACCCACTCTGATACCAACAAGAGTCATAGGAGGATTTATGTTTCCTTTGAGTACAACTACATGACAGCCAAAATTGAAAAAATAATAAGACGCCATTGGTATATTCTGAAAGACATTCCTGGCTGTGAAGCCTTTCCCTGCCTCGCCAAGCAATGTACTAGATCACTTAGGGATATGTTAGTACACACTGACTTAAAACACACATCTACACAGCAGACCTTGACAACAGGCTTTTTTCAAATGTGGACATTGCACCACATGTAGGTTTGCATTACTAGTAAAAGAATAGTGAAGGCTTCAACTTTACCATACAGTCATGTGTGCCACAGCACAGGTTGTTTATATAATTAAGTGCCCTTGTGGCTTACTGTATGTTGGGCAAATCATAAGACCTATCAGGACCAGGATATCAGAGCATCGCAGTAGGATCAGAAACAAAAACGTAGATGCACCTTTGGTACAGCACTTCATTCAGGAATCACATACTGAAGATGATCTAACATTTTTCATTCTTTAGGCTTCCCAGGGGCCTCTAGATCAAGCAAGGAAGGTTCTACAACAGAAAGAAAGTAGGTTTATTTTCCTATGGAATACGCTTCATCCTTTATGGTTAAACACTGAATTAGATTATAGTTGTTTTCTTTAGTTATATATTGGAAAAACCTTTATGACCATATAGTATGCCTGTTGTAACAATTTACTGTTTGTAGTATGTCACTGAACAATGTTCCTTTAAGACTGAATTAACATGAATTATCTGCACGTTGCCTATTGGGTCACCACGACTGAGAATCCATTATGAATAAGCTTCATGTAGCTATTATATATAGTACCGGTATGTACATTTTCGATATCTTTGTATGTTACTTTGGAATTTGTGTAGCTATTATATTACAAAGTGTCTATGTTTATATGATTTAGAACCATGCACAGCTGATGAAGCCCCCTCGGGCGAAACAGGGAAATATCCAGGAATCCTTGTCTTGTCTGCCTGTGCCAGTTTCCATCAGTGCCAAGTTCTTTTGTTTGCCAATCCAATCATCTTCATTAGACGCTTAGAAGATTATTTCACGCCACTCTTCTAAGCAATAGGACAGACAGCAAAATACAAGAGGAGATGAAGAAATTAGAAAAGAATGTACAATGGTGCTGACAATATAGGACTTGTGTTTTGTACATACTGGACTTGGTGGTCAACCGGAAAGCTGCATTTTAATATATTATGTCACAATGTTGATTTTGGCATTATAAGAAGCGGTATCTAATTTTTGAAAAGTAGTTTTGAGTAAATCATCATCAATCTTTATTACGGTCCAGAGACGCAACAAATCATTACAAAACAATACAGTCATACCTCAGGTTACAGATACTTCAGGTTGCATCTTTTTGGGTTACAGACTCGCCAAAACCCGGAAGTACCGGAACAGGTTACTTCCAAGTTTTGGCAGTTGTGCATGCGCAGAAGCACCAAATTGCAACCCGCGCGTGTGCAGACGAGCCACTGTGGGTTGCAAACGTGCATCCCACATGGATCACGTACGCAACCTGAGTGTCCACTGTACACAATTCAGACAGCCTACCACCAGGTTAAACAAGCATTTTGTTCAGACTTAAAGATAGGGATCATTGGTTCTTGCAACCACCGATAAAAACTTTGCCACTGCTAATGTTCTAGCATTTGTCCAGTCTTCCACTAGGAACCTGACATAGTGAGCCTCTGATTTTCCAGGGAAAGGTACCAGCAAGTTCATCCCTGGCTTGCTCGTATTTCGCACAGTGCAGCAAAATATGTTCTATAGAATCGATGTCTTGGGCACACGAGCAAAGTCTGTCCTGGTAGGGAACTCCTCTCAACCTGCCATCCAACATTGCATAAGGAAAGACGTTTAGTCTGGCTTTGGTGAATAACCTTCGATAATTTGGTACTGTCAGGCTTTTAATGTAAGGTGTTAGCTTAAAGACATGCCCATATTGTACTCCTACTGCCAGTGGACTACAGACTGCGTGTGATTGGGATCGCAAGTCACTGTGTGTATTATCCCATAATCTTTGCTTTAACGTCTTTCGGGCACCTTCATAATCCAGGTAATAGAGTTGTGGTGTGTGTGTGTGTGTGTGTGAGAGAGAGAGAGAGAGAGAGAGACAGACAGACAGACAGACAGACAGACAGACAGACAGACAGACCAATAGAGGTGTCTTTTCTAGCCATTGCTGACAAACTCCTCATTGGTCAGGTGTTGATAAAAACCCTTCCTAGATCGAACACTACAATCCTGAGCCAATGTTTTAGGGCAGCCCACCATGCTTTAGTTGAAATTGAGCATTGACCAGCTTCTAACAGAAGTATGGAGTTGGGGACACAGTTTGGTACCTTAAGCAGAGATCGTAGAAATTTTGCCTGAAAGCCGTCTAGCTTAGGCAAGTTCCCATTATGCCAGACATTTGCAGCGTACAGGAGTTGGGAAACAGATTTTGCATTGAAAACCCTTAAGGCTGCTGGAACATACTTGCCACCCTTTGTGAAAAAGAATCTGAGTATGGCTATCTTTGTGATCTCCGCCTTTTGAAGGGAGGTTTGCCAGTGGTGCTTCCAAGATCTTGTATGATGGAAAGTGAGCCCTAGATAACTGGAGTATTTAATCTCTTCAAGGTTATGGCCATCCAGCACCCATTTAAATTGGGAGAAGCTTTCGAATACTAAAATTTTTGATTTTTCGTAATTAATGGATAAGCCATTTCCAAAACAGTAATCAGAAAACTTCCTCAGCAGATATTTCAAACCTGGTTTGGAATGTGAAATGATGGCCGCATCATCTGCATATAACAAGAGGGTCCTTCTCATTCCTATTTTTGGAAGGCGTCCATCTGAGTCCATTAGGCTCGCTTCTAGGTCGTTTAAGAATAGGCAAAACAATGTGGGGGCCAGAATGCATCCCTGTCTCACCCCCCTAGTCAGCTTGATACTGTTTGATAACTTTCCCTGCCGGTTGCATCGGACCTGCAGTTTGGTTCCATTGTACAGGGCTTTTATAAGAAAGAGGAGTCACTTGTCCTCCAATATCAGATTTAATTTGGACCATAGCTGTTATCTGGGGATGGAATCAGATTCATGAAGGCCATGAAGAGTTTACCCTGTAGAGGCCTGGTATACTTCTTGCCCAAGGTCGAGTTCCACGTGTTCCTGATTGATGCTGACGGCATCCACCCCAAACCGGCAAAGGTCAAGGCCATCTAAAGCACTCCATGGTCGAAACAAGAGCTGCAGTCCTTCCTGAACTTCTTCCACTCCTTTATTCCACACAAGGCAGCATTCACGGAGCCCCTGCACTGGCTATTGGACAAGAAAGCCCCTTCGAACTGGGGCCACACTCAGGACGCTGCTTTCAATGCTGTCAAACCTCCTATCCTCTGACAGTGTCCTTACCAATTTTGATGAGACCAAGCCCATTGTACTTGCCTGTGATGCTTCCCCGTATGGAATCGGCGCAGTCCTCGGCCACCAGTTGCCAGATGGGTGGGAGGCCCCCATTGCATTCTACTCCAGGACCTTGTCATCTATGGAATGCAATTACGCCCAGATTGACAAGGAGGCCCTGGCCTATCATGGCAGGAGTGAAGAAGTTCCATGACTACATCTACAGCTGCCACTTCATGATCGTGACTGACCACAAACCTCTGCTGGGCCTTTTCGGTCATGATCGTCAGACACCCCAGATCCTGTCCCCGAGGATGCTAAGGTGGTCCATCTTTCTTAATGCATATGACTACATGCTGCACCACCGTCCTGGTAAGAAACTGGGCCACGTAGATGCCCTAAGCTGCCTGCCATTGCCTGCCATTGACACCAACCCGTCCCCAGCCCATGGTGTGATGCTGCTGGAGACTCTGCCCCATCCGCAGCTCTATGCCACAGATGTCACCACGTACTCGGCAAAGGATCACACCATCTCCTGTGTCCTTAACTGGGTGTGGAGGGGGTGGGGGGTGGCCAGCGGGTCGCCCTGATGCAGAGTTCTCCCCATTTGTCTTCCTGCAACATAAACTGTCAGTCCACAAGGGATGCCTGCTATGGGGAAACCGGGTTGTAATCCCTGCTAAGCTGCGCACCAGAGTGCTGGAGGCTCTCTTTTTCCGCATGAAAGCTCTGGCCAGGAACTACGTTTGGAGGCCAGGTATTGCAGCAGTGGAAGAATTGGTCCAGCACAGCCAGACCTGTCAAGAATCCCAACCAGCCATACCCCAGGCCCCGATTCAACAGTGGGAGATGACATGCACACCGTGGTCAAGACTCCACATTGATTTTGCTGGCCCATTCCAGGGTTAGACATTCCTGATCATTGTGGACTCTTTCTCAAAGTGGCTCGAGGTGGTGCCAGTCTCAGCAATGACTTCCAGGGTCATCATCCAGGCCCTGCAGCAGGTCTTCACCACACATGGCATGTCAGACATCATTGTGTCTGATAATGGAGCACAGTTCACGTCAGCCAAGTTCCAGAAGTTCCTGACCGACAACCTAATCCGGCATGTCATGGCAGCACCATTCCACCCATCAGTGAATGGACAGGCTGAGAGAATGGTGAGGACCACCAAGGAATCCCTCACCCGCAATTGCCCAGGGGAACTGGAACCAGCGCCTAGTGGATTTCCTGCTGCTGCTGCTGCAGCAGCACATCATTCCCTGCACTGCCACAGGCTGTAGCCCAGCAGAACTCCTCATGAAGCAGAAGTTGGTATCGTTCCTGGATCGGCTCCACCTGGATCAGCTCCATCTTGCATCTGATTGGCCTCCTGGCCAGGAGGCTCCAGCGGCCTCCGGGTCCTTCATCCTGGATGACCCTGTCTATATCTGGAACTATGGGCATGGCCCTGCCTGGATCCCTGCTGCTGTTACCAGGGTGACTGGACCAGTCTCTTACCAGCTTGCCACAGCAGATCACTTCATTCACCATTTGCCACTTTCCCCCTTAAATCCACCAATGCAATTGCATATAGGGAGAGCTTATATCTCAGCTTATATCTGCTGTGTTTTTTGTGAGTCACCTGAATGTAACCTGAGCAAATGTAGCTCACTTTTGGATTTTCAGTTCTTTCCCTCTTTCTCTTTAGTCCTTAGGCTAGTGCTAAAAAATAGACCAGATCTATAATATCAGAACATGTCCTCTCCACAGGATGAACAGCAGGATTCAAATACAAATGGACTTCCTTTGTAGAGAAAGTAACCAGTACATTTGTTTCTGAATGTTAAACATTAACAATGAAATAAAGGGAACTGAGGAAGCAGCCATGTTTTATTACACACTTGTTGCTGTACAACCAGACACCTTTCTACAACTCAAATATTAAATGGAGATGGAGAACATTATACAGCATTGTCTGAACATAATGTGCTTTCCCTACTGCACAACTGAATTACTTAACATCTTGCCCTCCTGTTTTTAGTATAAAGCCCTAGTCTTGTTAACCAGGATAAGCACTACTTGTACTCAGATGACAAACAAATAACTGATTAAACAATGTGATACCACGCCTGGGTGATTTACATCTAGGTCGTCCCCGTCCCCCCCGCTCTGTTTTTCAATTCCAGCTACCTACCGTATTTTTTGCACCATAACACTCACTTTTTTCCTCCTAGAAAGTAAGGGGAAATGTCTGTGCGTGTTATGGAGGAAATGCCTACGGGTGGCATGCCTACGGATTTTCCTCCTCTAAAAACTATGTGCGTGTTATGGTCGGGTGCGTGTTATAGAGCGAAAAATACGGTAATTATCATTTGGTGTGACACACCATTGTTTTCTTGCTTATATCAGTAGCAGCCAGTGATGGAGTGATGTCACTGGGAAATAAAATTACTAATTGCAGTGTTCCAGGGGACCGGTGGGGGCACTCTTTTGAGCCAGCTAGTCCCAAATCCCACAGGTTCAGATCAGGGGTCACAAGCAAAAGACTTCAGCCAGAAACTTCCAACTACCACAAAGATGAAGCAGCAAGAAGCCAAGAACAATGGTTACATTGTTTTTAAAAGTTTCCCAAACTTTCCCATAATACATCTCAGGATGCATCATGAAGACATCATAGATATGTCTCAGAAAAGGTGTTGTGTCAGGCAGAAACCTGAGAGCCAGACATGCATGTGTCAATCAAGTATGGGTCAATAACCCATTTCACATATGTGAAAAGATCTACATACAGTGGTACCTCGGGTTAAGTACTTAATTTGTTCCAGAGGTCCATACTTAACCTGAAACTGTTCTTAACCTGAAGCACCACTTTAGCTAATGGGGCCTCCTGCTGCTGCCGCGCTGCGGGAGAACAATTTCTGTTCTCATCCTGAAGCAAAGTTCTTAACCTTGAAGCGCTATTTCTGGGTTAGCGGAGTCTGTAACCTGAAGCATATGTAACCCGAGGTACCACTGTATTCTTTTGTAAGGAAGGCCTCCCTTGGCATCTCCATTTGTTCTTCCTGAGTCTCATTTCCTTCTGATAACACCTAGTGTGGGCGGTTTGGGAGGGGGCTCCTGTGAATGTGTCAGTACATCTTGAATATTATGGCCTCCTTGCTCCATTCATTCCATCATTGGATCACAATTCTATTACTTTTGGAACCAAATAAATCCATTCATTTTGCTATTTTTGGTGACTTTCTGTGTTTCAGAAAGTAGGGTTTCCTTGCGCTGGAAGCCCCTGGTTGTCTAATGGAGGGAAAGGTATAGAGATCAGTGGTATGCTTGTTTGCCTATGTGCAAACAACAGCAGACTCCTATGCATGTTTACTCATGAAATCAATGGGAGAGATTTGGACTGATGTGCCACTAGTATTGTGGGAATGTTCAGGGATGCAGGAGAGGATATATTGTTTGATTATATCCTTTCCAACTTGTGTTAGCAAGTTCTACAATTTAGCAGCGTATCATTCCCCTTTTTAAACTTGCACAGTGGGTATGTTTGCTCAGGCTCGCTAAAGCCTCTAAAATAAGTTTCCTAGTAATTTCCCCTTTAGTCCCTCATAAAAGAAATAGACACAACACAGTCTTCCATAAAAGTATAAAGAGTTTACTCATTCACTCATCCTGTTCACAGATGGATCCCAGAAGGTAGACTTAAGTTACAAAAGTAATATACCTGGAAACTATCCCATAAGGAGACAGCTCCTTTGTCCTCAGAGCATCTTAGGCCAGGGGTCTGCAACCTTTAAGACAAAAAGAGCCACTTGGACCCGTTTCCGAAGGGGGGAAAAAAACTGGGAGCCGCAAAACAAGCCAAATGTAAATAACCACACATTCTTCCCCTTCCCCCATTCTCTCTCTTTTCCCTGAGTCTATTTCAGATAGCAAAGAGGGGTATGGTACCTCTCATATCCATTTTTTGCAAAGCACCATGTGCATAGAGGGCATTATACAAATTAATACATAGAAAAGTGTCTGTCCCTCCCTGCAGTTCAACTCCCTCTCTTTTTACTAACAGTACATATCCATTCCTTCTGCTGGTGCAACTTTCTCATCATTTCTACATAGCAGCATTTATAAACCAGTGCCAGAGAAACTGGGTGAAAGGAAGGTGAGAGGGAAGAGATATGAATATTTATATGTGTATATGTATACATACATACGCCTGCACAATTACAGGTTTGAAGCCAACTTAAAATAAGCAAAGGAATCTGTAGTGCTTTCCATGGGATCCGGGGACATGCCAGCTAATACTCTTCCCTTCTTCATTTGCTTGTCTCTGCAGCAAATCTTGAGGGGGAAGGGAGAAGGGCAGGAATTGCATAGGCACAAGAGAACGGGGGAAATCCCGCATGCAGGATTTTGGTGCCTAACAGCCCCCCTCCCTCTGCAATTGCTCTCGTGCTCCCCCGCCTCTCCTGCTGGCTACCTCTGGACCCCCTCCTCGTCACTGACGTTATTCACCCCTTCCTCCCTGACAGGGAGGGCGGGCCCATTTTGTGGTTCACCTCAGGTGCTCTCCCTCAACTCGGCAGCCACTCAGAAGCAAGGCACGGAAAAGGATCCCGAAGCACCACTGCCACCCCTCTCTCTCTCTCTCTCTCTCTCTCTCACGCACACACACACACACACACATATACCGCCCGCCATCTCGAGCGCGCGCTCTCTCTCCCCCTCGCCTCAGGTGCCTCGCGCGCGGGGCTGAGGAGAGCGTGGCCTGGGTGGGCGGGGGAAGCTATGAGCCGTGAAGCCGCCTGGCAGAACTTCCCTCCGGCGGCAGAAGCAGCAGCAGCAGCAGCAGCCCTTCTCTGGCCGCCGCCGCCGCCTCCTCCTCCATCCCAGCAGCCACCGCCTCTCGAGCTCCACTGCCGCTGCTGCCTTGCTTTGCCCGGCTCAGCTGCCCAGCTCCATCCCCCTCCTCTTTCTGGCGCTTCTGCTTTTCTGCTCAGGGTCCCCGAGGATCTGAGGAGCCGCGGCAAAGGTGTAAAGGAGCCGCATGCGGCTCCGGAGCCGCGGGTTGCCGACCTCTGTCTTAGGCTAAGCAGATGTTGCTTCTTCGACGAATGAAGTCAAAGAGAGAGAGATGGCAGCTAGTCCTATGCTTTTGTTACCTGCACAGGTGAGGCCAGGCCCACCTCTGGTCACATGTAGAGGAAGTCTGTCCCAGCCTAGGAGGAAACAGGAAGTTCCGACTGGCTGGTCCAGACATCCCCCCTTTTTATGTCCACTCTAGGGATGTTGTACTTGACTGCTCTGTGTTTCACATCCCACAAGTATGCTGATGATAGACAGCTCTAGCTCTCATTCCTATCTTTTTATCCACAGGACACCATGGAAGTCCTGGGCATTTTCTTGGACCTATTTGTCACCATGAATGGTCAAATAGCAGTAGACTCATGGCATTCCATAACTTGACTGGCATCCAGTGCCATCAGAGAATGAGCTTAAGTGAGGCCTCCTGTAAGAGAGCAGAGATGGTTTTGAGGGGGGAGTAGTCCAGATACCTTCCCATTTGTGATCTTCAATTGGGTGGCCTAAATCTTATTAACATATCTACAATTTGAAGGCCTCTAGGCTCCCCCCACCCTACAGTTATTGTTTCCTATATGCCTTCATCTTTTGATCACAGTTTACGTTGAAAATGTTATATATTTTTCAGATTGGGGCAGGTCCCTTTGGGTTTTGGAAACTTGTGAAAATGCTGAAACATGTGAAGATGGCTAAATTGTTAAATAGTTTATGGAAAGTTTTGTGGTTTTATTTTGATAGCATCAAAAATGTCTAAAAAGAATTTACATTCATGGTAAAATACAGTTATTATTTTTTATTCAGTTTATACACCGCCCTATACCTGGTCTCAGGGCAGTTCGGAGGTCTCAGGGTGGTCCCTTCCACGCACAATCCTAGTTAGAATAAGCAGAAAAGTAACATCATTCTCAAAAGGTGGTGGTTGTTGTTGGCATCCATCTGTCTTGGAAGACAATAGAAGAGTGTGCCTTGAGGGGTGAAGTCAAATGGTTGGAGAGTTGCAGCGTCTGGTCACTGCTGTGGATATATGACCTGACTGACAGTTTCAAAATGTACTGGACTGTAATGTAGTATTTTTGCTATATTTTAAATTACCCGAGAATACATAAGAAAGAAGTTTTGGGTTCCTTTAAAGTTCCTTGCAGCTCAAAAAATGTGGACTATTTCCCCCAGAACATGACAGTGGAGCTGTGGTGATACTCCAATTTTTTTATTATTTATTAAATTTATATACTGTACTAGCTTTAATCAGTAGCATGGCCAATATGAGGAAATGCCCAATGTATTATGCTACTTCCTCCTAGATTAATTATAAGTCTGAAGCAGTGATTCTACTTTACAGTCTTGATACTCAGCTGCTTAGCTTTATCCAGGATGCAGCTAATTGGTTTTTGCCTCAGAGTAAAGTAACATTCATTTTTCAAACTGCATGAACAATATTCAGAAGCAACACATTCCCGATTCAAGGTTTCTCCTAGATGCTCATTTTTTGATCCAGAGGGATTCATGTATGCTTCTCCGCACTCTACAATTGCCATCAGTCACTGAATGTTATCTAGGAAATGCTGTGAAATTTTTAAAATGTCATTATGTTTACTATCAAATTCTAATATTAAATATTATTTCACACTAACCATCAAATAAATGTCAGATGTTTTGAACTAGTTTCTGAGTAATGCTGCAAGCTTATCATAGTTCTTTAATTAAAAAGAAAAGCTGAAAAACCACTACTGCTGATCTTCCTGTGCGATAACTAGAGAAGAATTTCTGGGTGTATACTAGGAAACACTGTTAATTTGCAACAGATGATATTGAAAACCAGACTGTCCCTTGTGTACTGTGTAAACATGTCCCAGAATCCTCTGCAGTGCTGCCTTTCACCAGTTCAGACAATTTGTCCATGTAGCACAGAGGCCTTTTGCATTGTCCATGGCAGCTGCCCCAGAATCCTTTGCAATGCACAGGGGTTCTGTCGCAGATGTGAATACAAAAGATGTTCCTGGGAAGTTAAACATCTGAAAACTACTTGGCTATATCACTGCATGCCAGCCAAATTTAAGGCAGTATATGTGGCCCAAAAACTGCATGTGGGTTTTAACAAATCTGTGCACTTCTAAATTGCACTAACTAGCTCAGAATGTATATCTTATAAATGTCAATCTCATTTATCTGTTTGGACATATTGTATATATTAATACAGTGGTGCCCCGCAAGACGAATGCCTTGCAAGACGGAAAACCCGCTAGACGAAAGGGTTTCCGTTTTTCAATGCGCTTCGCAGGACGAATTTCCCTATGGGCTTGCTTTTCAAGACGAAAATGTCTTGCGAGTCTTGAGATTTTTTTTCACTTCCTCCCCTTTTTTCTAAGCCGCTAAGCCTTTAATAGCCTTTTAGCAGCTAAGCCGCTAAGCCTTTAATAGCCGCTAAACCGCTAATAGCGCTAATCCGCTAAGCCGCTAATAGGGTTGCTTCGCAAGACGAAAAAACCGCTAGATGAAGATACTCGCGGAACGGATTAATTTTGTCTTGCGAGGCACCACTGTAGATAGGTTTAAATTGGGATTGATGGATTATTTTATTGTTAATGTGAGCTGATTATGTTTCTTTTTACTTAGTATATTTGCAATATTAATTTACAAAATACTTAATTTAATTAATTTACTTTTTTATGATTTAGGAAGCATTAACTTGGCAGGTAGGGTGTATATGTGAGAGTTTCTATCTCCCCCTATCTTCTCACTTCACTCACTTCTATCTTCTCACTTCACTCACCAACTCTACCTACCCCACCCTTAGACCTTGCTAAATGGTACCCTTTGCAAAAACACCTGTGCACCCCTGTCTTCCCATAGACTGGGAACCAGCTAGGCAGAATGAAGTCTCAGCTCATGTGTAGCAGTGGCAGCAGAGAGTGAGAAGCCTGGTCTTCCGCTGTCCACCATGGGTGCTTCCTCCTGCTCTTGCAGTCAGTTGGTACTTGGAACAGACCAAGGAGGGGGTGAACTTAGCATGGCCTACAGACTCAGGACCACTTGCCATTCCTGAGGTGCATTCATTTACCCTGTATGCTGTTGTCTCATGTGAGCCACCTGGTATGTAATGGCAGCAGTAAATCACAGGTCAGCTGGCCAACTTCTGACTACCTTCCTCATTACCACACTTCTTCTTCTTTAAATATTTTTATTAAAGATTTCTTAGTTTACAAAAACACATGCATTGTCTCTTTTTTCAAGTTGTGTTTTCTACAGATCCTTTTCATTTGTTGCAAGTCATTAATGTTGCATACAGTGTTAGGCTAGGAAGAAAATAGCTGGAAAGGGGGGGGGCAATGCTTCTATTCTTCTACTTAGTGTATGTGTGGGGTTTTGTGTCAGCGTCACTTGTGTGGGTTCTCTTTCTAGTCACTTGTTGTATTTCCTTAAACTCAAACATAGTAATAAATAACTTGCAAACAGTGCAGAGCAGATGGCAAGTGTGCCATTGGGAAGCCAATAAGACAGTTTCAGAATAAGTGAGAGAAGAAATATAAGGCTACCTGCTACTTTCAATCTTTGATCAGGAATCTAGGATAATTAATGGGTTTGAAACTACTTTGCACAAATCATAGCAGTTGCAGCCCACCCACCCTGCCAATCCTGTACAACCTCTTTTCTATTTTCCCAGTTTTGTGAAGTGCAGACATGGGGAGCTTCTGGCACCTGGGTTGTGTTAGGCCCAGCAGGTGGTGTAATTTGGCCAGGGTGGCCATTTCCCCCAAGCCACACCTACCTGTCTCACACCTGGCATCCTATCGTATCAAGTTAAGAGCAGGTAAAAATATGGCTGTAAAGGAACAATTGAGAGTCTTATAGTGGATCATTCCTTAGTAAGCAAGGCTCGCTGTCAGCGCTGACAATAATTCTTTTTGGTATCAACTGCACTAGGGAGCTTCCAACTGAAAAATCCCTAGTGCAGCTGATCCCTGCCAAAAGCAGGGGCTTGCTGATTGGTGCTGAGAGCAAACCTGTGTTCCAGCAGGAATCTTCCTCTGCAGCCTGCATTGAGTTCAAGCTTGTCTGAAAAAGAATAAAGGAAAGACTGGAGTCAGTTGATTGACAGGTATGTGGCTCTGCCAGCTGTCAAAATGGCCTGCAGGGGAGCACCCTTTGTGTAGTGTTTAGTATGTTGAACTAGGAAAATGGCCCTTCGGCTATGAAGCTCACTGGATTAGCTGGGAGCAGTCACTATATCTTAGCCTAACCTACCTTACATAATTGTTGTGAGGATAAAAGAGGCAGGGAGAAAAACCATGGTCACTGCCCTGATTTCCTTGGATAACAGGTGGGAAGCAATCATCTTAAAATGAACATTTTGTTTTTTAAAAATAGCTGACTTTAAAAAATCATGCATTGCTTTCTTTATACATTTCCCTCATTTGTTTGCTGATCCACTGAGGAATAACAGCAAATAGTGTTGTGGTTCCTTAACTGTCGGCTGTACCATTAAGCAAAGGGTGGGAGCTGCCTTGGGCAAATCAGGCCCAAGTATCGAGCTGCTGCTGAAGCTTTGTATGCCTTTATAACTCCCCTGTGAAGATAAGTTATAGCATTTGGGGCTTTTTAATTTAGTGATCGCCTTGTTGTGGCGAAGAGGCTTGAATAACTCAGAGAAGCTCTGAGCTATGTTGAGTGCCTGGTGTGCTCTGGTCCATGGGTCACTGTTATGAATAGGATCCAAAATGCAGCAGTCTGATTGGTCCTAGAACAATAGGATTCAGAATGCAGCAGCCTGATTGGTCCTAGAACAATAGGATTCAGAATGCAGTATTCTGATTGGTCCTAGAACAATAGGATCCAGAATGCAGCAGTCTGATTGGTCCACAGGCGCCGCCCAATCCAGCTCCAGGTGGAAGTGAATCCGCAACCTGATTGCCCTACAGGAGAATCCTGGAATTAGCCAATCGCGTGCGGCCCATTGTGTAAATAATGTATATAAAGCAGACATTATGGGGGAACTTCCTTTCCTCGCTACTATGAGCTGAATAAAGAACATGAAATCCACACTCGACTCAGAGTATATTTCAGTCATGAAGAGTCAGACACAACTAAATGACTAAACAACAACAACAAATTTAGTGATAAATGGCTTTAACATTATGCTATGGTGAAAGTGATATGGAGAAAGTGGATAGCATTTCTACCTCTTCTATATAACTCATGGATATTCAATGAAACTGAGCAATGGAAAATTCAGGACAGACAAAAGAAAGTACTTCTCCACGTAGCACAGAGTTAAGCGATGGAACCTGCTGCCACAGGAAGCATTGATGGCCACCAGTTGGATGCATTAAAAGGATTTAAAAAATTCATGGATAAGGATATGATGGCTATGTTCTGTCTCCATAACTGAGTGGTAAAGGTAAAGGACCCTTGGATGGTTAGGTACAGTTAAAGGCAACTATGGGGTGTGGTGCTCGTCTCACTTTTCAGGCGGAAGAAGCCAGCCTTTGTTCACAGACAGTTTTCCAGGTCATGTGGCCAGCATAACTAAGCCACTTCTGGCACACAGAAATGCAGTTTACTTTCTCACCTATTTATCTACTTGTGCTGGAGGGCTTTCGAACTGCTAGGTTGACAGAAGCTGGGACGAAGTGACAGGAGCTCACCACCATCGTGTGGATTTGAACTGCTGACTTTAAGCCCAAGAGGCTTAGTGGTTTAGACCACAGTGCCACCCACGTCCCTATAACTGAATACAGCCAAAGTAATCGGTATGCTTCTGAATACCAGTTGCTGGAAACTGCAGCAGGAGAGATTGATGTTGTCCTTGGGTCCAGCTTGCAGAATTTCAGCAGGCATCTGGTTGGCCACTGTGAGAACAGGATGCTGGACTAGACGGACTATTGACGTGGTCCAACAGGTCTTGTGTGCCACACAGCCTGCCCTACATCCCCTAAAGTAGTCAGCTGCCCTCAGGTATGGTGGAGTAGCTGTCTCATAGCCTGTGTTAAAGTAAGATCCAGCTTCTGTGCTTCAAATGGGGCAGCGGTGTGGGTGTGTCATCTTGCCCTGTGCCTCAGGCAGCAGAATGTCTTGAAGTGGCCCTGCTCCTTGAAGACAGATGATGCATGTGATGCTGAAGCAGACTCTAGCTCAGGAAAGCTTATTCTACCAAAGAATAAAGGTGCCCCAGGATTCCTTGTTGATTTTACTGCAATCATAGAATCATAGAATCATAGAGTTGGAAGAGACCACAAGGGCCATCGAGTCCAACCCCCTGCCAAGCAGGAAACACCATCAGAGCACTCCTGACATATGGTTGTCAAGCCTCTGCTTAAAGACCTCCAAAGAAGGAGACTCCACCACACTCCTTGGCAGCAAATTCCACTGTCGAACAGCTCTTACTGTCAGGAAGTTCTTCCTAATGTTTAGGTGGAATCTTCTTTCTTGTAGACTGAGACCTCTCCTCTGAAATTTGTCACAATATGATTCCCCTTTTGCATCTGTATTCCTGGACAGCTGAAAAAAGCAGACCTTGTTGGCACCTGTCTGTTTCAAGACACAATGGAAGAGTGCGCCATCAGGGGTAAAGTCATACCACTGGAGAATGACAATTCCTGTTGTAGCTATAGAGACCAATAAGGAATAGACATGTTTTATTGCAGCTGGGGCAGATGAAGGCGTCCAGATTTGCTGTTAGAGATGCACCATGGTGTTTCTTCTCTCTGTACTCTTCTCAGTAGTTATTCTGTAGTCACTGGTGTGGATACACAACCTGTAGGGTTAATGTTGCCAACTTTCATGTCACAATTGCAGACATCTTTGTATCACAGAGTTGGTCTTGTTGGGAAAAAGCACCAATGCAAAAGCCAGCTCCAGATGGCTGGAATGCAAAACAGGATATTATGTTTTGCAGATGTACTGTTGGAGGAAAGGTGGAGCCTATTCTCTGTACTGAGCACCGGATGTTAGCTCAGTGTGTCATCTGACCTGTGCTGGAAGTACAGGGGAGGAGTGTGTGACTCTTCTAATGGAGACTGAAGGGTGCAGTCACATTTCTATGTACTGTTGAATGACAGGAATAAAAACATGTAGAAAGGACTCCTGTCTGTCTCATTTCTCCTCCCTGGGAGAATGCAGGGAGGGAGAGAGAAGCAGAGAAGCAGAGGGTGTGTTCTATCTCACGTCTAATGAGAAGAATCGCCGGGTTTGTTTACCTAGCCTGCCGGAGGTCGGAGACGGACGGTAAACACAGTATCTCGCTCAATTGCCTCGGGGGAGGCCAGGTACCTCTGCCTGTGAGCTGAAGATACTAACATATGGCAGCCTTCGGATGGTTGCGATTCATCGGACATCTGCATCAGAAGCTGGTGGAATGTCCTCCTCTGCTCCAAGGGAGAAGGCAAGCGTCTGAGAGAAGCCAGAGGCTCAACAGACGGCTGGTGGAAAGAAGAGGTGTTTTCCTAGCAACAAAGTTCAAGGTATGCTGCTGCATTTCGGGCTAAAAGTGTGAAAGCAGTTAGATTAATTCCCTGGTTCATAGGAGCTGCGTTTTGGAAAAACAAAAGCTCCGGAAGGAGAGGCCTGCAGCTCAAAGCTGAAGCCTGCATTCCACAAATTCTTGTGGTTAAGATAAGAAGTCCTGAATGCACTGTTGCTAAGTAACGGAAAGTTGGAAAGTTACTGGCAAAGGGGCTGGACTGTGAGTGTGAGCCTGGGAAAGCGAAACAAAACCAGAGAATGTTTTGGCTACAAGTTTACGTGCTCTTGGAGAAGGGACTTTCCATAGCAGCCAGCGTGTAGCTGCCAGGTGCCAAAGAAGCGTAAACAACTTGCAGTTTGCCTGCCTGAGAAAGAAAAAAAGCAACTGTTGGATTTTACAGCTTCCTGGAAAGCTGAAGAGGCTTGGCTTCAAAATGGATGCCAAGAAAGGGGGAGACTTGCCTAACTCATCTCCCCTGACCAGAGACAGTTATTCATCATGGTCTGGATGGATAACTACCCCAGAAGGGGTGAGCCAAGATGATGCTGGCCAAGTTCCTAAGAGCTCATCGAAAGCTGTGGAGAGCTTTGACCCCAGAGGGGAGAGTGCAGGAACTGTGGCTGTTGGAACTGTTGGTGTTCCTGAACAAGGTGCAATGGGTGTTGCTGACAGGGGGAGGGAAGAACAGAGTTCTAATTCCCCCACTGATGGTGCTACTAGGGAGCATGGAGTAGCATTGAGTGCTGTCCGATGCTACAATTGTGGACAGACTGGGCATCTACAGCGAAACTGTAAGAAGCCGCGACAGTCAAGAGGAGCAAAGAGCAGCTCTACGAAGCCTGAGGCGTCAGGCAAAAGCCGTACCAAGTGCCAGGTGAAACCTGCAAAGGCTATGATGGCGAAAGGAACCACGCCAGATGTTGGGAACTCATTCATAATCGACACGGGCACGACCGTCCATATGTGCCCACACAGAGGATTATTTTCGACGTTGAAGAAGCAAAGCTTCGCTGTGAAACAGGCCAACGGTCAGGAGCTGGAAGCGACTGGAATTGGAACTGTGTATCTTGAGAGTCTGAACTTGACTATAAGTGATGTTTACCTGGTTCCAGAACTGAAATTTAATCTGCTGAGTGTGTCGCAGATTGCAAAGAAAGGACTGAAACTGACCTATGATGCTAAAAGCTGCAAGATATACAAAGATGGAGAACTCTTTCTTACTGCCAAAGAGAAAGATGGACTGTATTTGTTGACTTTTGATCAAAGTGATTACATGAAATGTAATTCTTCTGTTTCTAACGAAATCTCTCTTGCAGGTGTGACCAGTGTGAGCACCAGGAAGCTGACCAAGAAGGTCGACAGAGCGTTTCAGCGGGTGTATGCTGATGTGATTGGTCCTCTAGAACCATCTAGAGCAGTGTTCCCCAACCTTGGGCCTCCAGCTGTCTTTGGACTACAATTCCCATCATCCTTGACCACTGGTCTTGCTATCGAGGGATGATGGGAGTTGTAGTCCAAAAACAGCTGGAGGCCCAAGGTTGGGAAACACTGATCTAGAGGCAATGCACGATTTTACCTTTTGTGTGTGGATTGTTTCACTAATTATTCTTGGGTTTATTTGATGGAGAAACCACAAGAAACTTTAGAAAAGTTTCAGGAGTTTTGTGACAAGGTTAAAAATATGCATGATGCTAACATTGATTGTCTTTTCACAGATGAGAAGCAAGTTTTTCTGTTACAGAAGTTTCAGAAGTTCCTGGATGGAAAAGCGATAGACCACAAAGTTGCTGTTTCGACCGAAGCGTGGAACAGGGGGGTCTGTGTGAGGGTGAACAAAGAATTGCAAAAAGGGATGCATGCGCAATTGCTGAGTTCACATTTGCCACATGATTATTGGGCCGAGTCGCTAGCGTCCTATCTTCATGTGTGGTTGAGAAAAATCTCAACAGAGTTGGGATGTTCTCCTTTTGAGAAGCTGTTCAATAGAAAACCTTCTGTTGCCTATTTTAAGGTTTTCGGGTCTCATGTGAGAACAGAAGCTCCAGGTGGAGTAAAGAATGCCAAAGGCATTTTTGTGGGATATGAAAAGGGTCTCTACAGAGTAATTTTGTCTGAATCTGGTCAGGTGATTCTCACAAAGTTTCTAGAGAGTGCTCCAGAGCAAGAGCGGGTTGTAGAACAAACATTTCCCACAGGTGGCAATTCAGATGATGGTGATGATTTTTCTGATGTCACAGATTACAGTGGTACTGATGATGACGACAGTGATAGCTCAGAGAGTTCAGTTGTAACAGTCATTGAGAGAAAGTCTCACACAATGGATAGACCTTCACAGGTGAAGGAAGAACCACTGATTGCTACTGGTTCTCAACAGAGTCCAGAGGTTGAACCAGTGAGCACAGAGGATAAGAACCTCATACGCAGGTCTGAGAGAGTCACGAAGGGTGTACCACCAAAGAGGTACTCAAAAGAGTTTGCTAACTTAGCTGTTGCATGTGTTGCTATTGTTAACAACTCAAAGCAGATTAAAGCAGTGTCTAAGTCAGAGACAAAGACACAACAGAGAGTAGCTAGCCAAGGTAATGCAGAAGCACTCATTCCTTGGAAGCCAGACAACCAGAGAGGTACACTGGTGAAACCAGTGGTGGGGAGTTCCAAGGGTGGAACTGAAACAACAGGGGACTGTTATATGTATAACAACTGTTTGTTCTCTTCTCTGGATCATGTTTTGCCAATTGATGCTTTTGGGGGAGGATGTTGGGAAAAAGCACCAATGCAAAAGCCAGCTCCAGATGGCTGGACTGCAAAACAGGATATTATGTTTTGCAGATGTACTGTTGGAGGAAAGGTGGAGCCTATTCTCTGTACTGAGCATCGGATGTTAGCTCAGTGTGTCATCTGACCTGTGCTGGAAGTACAGGGGAGGAGTGTGTGACTCTTCTAATGGAGACTGAAGGGTGCAGTCACATTTCTATGTACTGTTGAGTGACAGGAATAAAAACATGTAGAAAGGACTCCTGTCTGTCTCATTTCTCCTCCCTGGGAGAATGCAGGGAGGGAGAGAGAAGCAGAGAAGCAGAGGGTGTGTTCTATCTCCAGTGGCGTAGTGTGGGTTGTCAGCACCCGGGGCAAGGCAAGTAATTTGCGCCCCCTAACCCGTGGATTTGCGCCCCCTAACCCTAACCCTAACCCCCAGATGTTGCGCCTGGTGCGGCCGCCCCCCCTGCACCCCCACGCTACGCCACTGAGGGAGAGCGCTCTTGTGCCCCGGGTCCTGCTTTGAGTGCTTCTCATTGACGCGTCTGCTTGGCCACTCTAGATGGGCCCTTGTGGCCTTGATCCAGTAGCCGGGTCCTTCTTCGGAAAGAGCGAGCGCCTCCTAAGCATGTGCAGAGCGCCTCCCTCCGCCACGTGGAGCTCAGCCTGCGCGTGGGCAGGCCCTTTGCGTCACGCGCACTTGGCAATCCCCGGCACCTCAGATCCGGATGAGATCAAGGCGCCGGCAACGGGAAGGAGGCGGGGGAGAAGCAGGAGCAGGCCAGCCGGGGCTGCTCCAGACCCCCCCCATCTCTCCCATCGCCGCTGGAGGGGTCATGGAGGCACTGAGCCCGGGAGGCGGGTAGCCAGCCAGGGCGCACCTACCCAACCTCGCCGCGCCCAGGCACGCTGCTCTCTCCAGCTTCCTCCCGGCCGGGCCAGCAGCTCCACCTCTTCCTTTGCCTCTTTGAGCTGCTTAATTCCCAGCAAGCGATTAGCGGGCTGGGATCGGATCCTGCAGCAGGCGCCGCCTCCACCTCCTCCTCCTCCCGGCTTTGCTGCTGCTGCTGCTTTTCCCTCCAGCGCTGCGCCTTGGAGAGGTTGCCGCTTCCTCGAGGGGGGCCGGCCAAATGGAGACGACGACCCCCCCACCCCAACCAAGCCTCAATTGCTTGTCCCTTCCCTCTGGACTCGCGCCCCCCCAAAATGTTGCGCCCGGTGCGGCCGGCACCCCTGGCACCCCCCACGCTACGCCACTGTCTATCTCACGTCTAATGAGAAGAATCGCCGGGTTTGTTTACCTAGCCTGCCGGAGGTCGGAGACGGACGGTAAACACAGTATCTCGCTCAATTGCCTCGGGGGAGGCCAGGTACCTCTGCCTGTGAGCTGAAGATACTAACAGGTCTGTCAACAGGTTTGGTGTCTGAAGCCAGCTCCCCACAAAGCACATCCCTGGGGATCCTGCCACCTGCCGTTCTGTGTACATGACCAAGCCAGCGTAGAGGTCGCTGACACAAAAGTGCAACCATGCTGGGAATGTGAGCTTGGGGAGCTCATCTAGACTATGTCCTGCCATGTGATGCCCAAAATCTTCCTGACAGCACATATGCAGACCGCACTGAGGCGTCCTTCCTCTGAAAATACAGCTGGTTATAAGTTATAAGTAAGGTAGCAAGCACGGCATGAATCACTTCTCCACATTTCTTTGAACAGCACAGGCAGAGATTTCTCAGCAGAGAACACACCTTGGGGCATTCCGCTCCCCCCTCCTCTTTTACCTTCCCTGAGCTCCGCCCCACAGCGCAGTCGGCTCTTGCGATTGGTTGGGACGACGCCGAGAGCCTATCCTCAGCTGACTCAATGGGAACCAGCTCTTGGGGTTTTTTTATTTCTTTATTTTTTGCAAGAGTTTCAGTTTAGGCAGAAAAACCTGGAGAAATCAGGGCGCTGGAGCAGGGCTGAGAAGAGGAGAAGAGAAGCGGTGGTAAGGTGCGGGAAGAAGAGGCGCAGGAAGAAGCGTGGATTAAAAGAGTTAAAAGAAGACAAGGAGTTAAACGAAGAGGCGAAAAGGAGAAGGAAGAGGAGGGTCTGACGAGCAAGGCTGCGACTGCTGTAGCAGGGACCACGTTTCCTGCGCTTTTGGAGATAAGCGCAAAAAGAGGGAGCCTTTTGTGGAAAGTGGCAGCCCAGGAGCAACCCCAGGAGTTCAGGGGGCTGCTGGGTCTGGGGTTCCCCCCGCCCCGAGCTGCAACATCTCCTTGGAGGCGCGGATCGCCACCAGCTGGCGGTGTTCGTGGCTGGCTGGGTGGGCGAAGAACTCATTTGCAAATTGACCAAACCGCTGGTTTGCCCGAACCCTTTTTTGCAAGGTATTTTTTACATAAAGGAATTTTGGTAGGCAAGAAAACGCGTCGAAGATGAGACAAGATGTCTGACAAAATGTCTAGCTTTCTGTACATCGGGGATGTCGTCTCCCTCTACGCCGAGGGCTCGGTGAACGGCTTCATCAGCACTCTGGGGTAAGGATTGTGTGAACGGGAGGATCCCGCCTCGGCTTGAGGGATGCGCGGGTGCGGGTGCGCGCGCCTTTGGTTACCAGCGCCTTGCTTTTAGAAGACCTTCCCTGCGCGCTTCTTGCAGTCCTTGTTTACTTTCGATTTCCTGGGGAGCTACCGCTGTTCAGCCTTCTTTGACTTTGAGAGAAAAAGGACACCAAAGTTGTAAGGCACAGGAAGCAACAGCTGGAGAGGAATGGGCAGCGGCCGCAACCCTAGCACTGAAGCTTCTGCTATTGCGCGGCGTAAAGAGAGGAAGAGAAAAAAACGTAGGAAATTATTTTAAGAAGCCGGGTCTCTTAAACTTCGGGCAACTTCGCTGCGTGCAGCCGTAACCGCGCGCTGGCCCAGCTGAAAGTGAGAGCGGCGGCAATCTAGCCAAAAGAAACAGCAATTTTAAGACGCATTTGTATCCGTGGGAAAGGGGTTGCAGTGCAGTTTTTGTCAACGTCTGCCCTGTTCAGTTCAGTGAGACTTACCTCTAAGTGAAGTGGGTTACATAGGATCGCAGCCTTAAACAATGTGCTCAATTTTGCCAGGGATCAGTGAGATTAAAGCGCTTACCCTTGCACACCTGAGCCTATGAATGCTTGCCGGAAGTAAGCGTCGCTGCTTACTTCCCAGTAAACACGCACGAGACTGTCATTTCTTATTTTCCCGCTGCTGCTGCAGTACTGATGGCTAAGCTATTTACTTACTGTTGTAAGTAAATGCTGATACCTTTTTTGTTGCATTCCGTACATTACCTATTTGAATCTAATAATCTGCATTAGCTAGAATGTGCATTTGATTTTAAAACGTCCTTTTCAGTTTGTTTATCCCACATTCACAGTGTTCATATGTGTACCCAAATAGCCCAGGAGAAGCACAAAAGTGTCTTCAGTATCATATGTGAAAATATATTTTGGTATCAAAGCAAAATAGTAATAATAATAATAATAATAATAATAATTAATAAAAAAAGTGTGGGGAGAAATTGGTCTCATTGTTTTTTTATAGGTTTTGAAAGATCTTATTTTAGCTGCTGCAAACTAAGGCAACTGCAGATTTTTCTTTGCATAGTCAGTTCACATGTGCATGATCACTGACCATAGCATTGTGATGACTTTGCTCCATGTGTATGTCTTCCCATGATGGGAGATACACTTTTTTCTTTTAAAGTAACCCTCCGCTCAGTTCTTTAAACAATAAGCCATTTAAGCATGACCAGGAGCCTGTTCTCATGGATGTTAAAAGTTTATGGATGTGCAGTTTATGCACCCGAGTCAACTGAGGTGCCTGTTTTCAAGCAAGGGGCTTATTGCGTAAACAGCACTTCCTGCTGAGGTTTCTGCTTTCATGCGATTACTAAAACAACGGCTCCTCTCTGCAATAGCTGCTTTCACGATAAGCTTTTCAATCAATCAGCCTGATAATAGTTACCATGGCATAAACCTGGTCCATAAAAACAAAAAGATAGCCATTATGCCACTTTTGATGTAAGAACTACTTCAAACTTTGTGGTATACTTCATAGGTATAGTGAACAGTGACTACCATAATTTATCCAAGTGAATGTGGGCTGAATAACTGTACTTCATTGAATATTATAGTTGACAAGCCTCCAGGTTTCCACAGTGCAAACTTGCATTGGTTTCCAGGTTTTATGTCACATTTTTGTTCTCATTTTTGTATCTGTATCTGAATAGGTTGATGCAGATAGTCTCCACAAACAGATGTTCCTGGCCTGTATCACTTGGAATTTCAAGGGGGCTATTGTTGAATGCTTCCCTGTACACACACAAAAAAGACTTTATTCACATAGAAAACTAGATGTCAGGAAGGTTTATAACTTACCCTTTCCCCTAATGTGTTAGTTCTCTATAGGTTTGAATGGGGGAGCAGTTAAAACTGATTTGCTGTCTGAATTTGTGCAGTCTAGGACAGACAAAAGGAAGTACTACTTCATACAGCACATCATAGTTAAGCTATGAGGTGCAGTATCACAAGATGTAGTGATGGTTGCCAGCTTGGAAACCTTTAAAATGAGATTAGGCAAGTTGATGGCATGTAATGCTTCCAGTGGCTACTCTTCATGAATACCAATTGCTGCGGAGCAGGAGACTGCTGTTGTGGTCCTGTCTGCTTGTGGGTTCCCCATAGGCATCTGGCTGGGCCCTGTGTGAAGACATTACTGGGATAAAGAGTCTTTGGTCTGACTCAATATGGCTGTTGTTCAGTTTTATTGCATGATCTCAGTTAATGACTGCAGTGGCAGTAGCCGCCCAGAGTGGCTGGGGAAATTCAGCCAGATGGGCGGGAAATAAATAAATAAATAAATAAATAATTGCAACTTAACCTACACTGTGTATTGTTACTGCTTCCTAGAGTTTTGTCTCCCAGTCACCAACTTTCAGTTGATGGGGCAGGGGAAACTAGTCTGGCTGTAACCCTTATTGTGGGGAGTCTGAAATCAGTAATCTGAAAGTGATTGTGTCCCAAAATTAAACTAAAGATTGTCAGATTTATGGTTCTATCCATGTGTTGAATATTTACATGTTATGCTCCCTGCTGCCTTGTGACTTTCTTAGTTGTCTCCCTGAGGTGGAATGTATTTTAAAGAAGAGTACTATTGACTTGCCTCCAAAACAAATTCTTTCTGCTAGAAATAATGTTCTGATTGTGTTATGTACAAAGCATCCTGAAATGACTGTAGGTGATACTTACCGTAAGTTTGTCCCTTTAAAAACAAGACAGTGTAATGTTGCAATCCTATGGAGCAAGTCCTATTGCACATCAGCATAGATAATTCTCAAGTTAATGCATAAGATTGGATTTCATGTTTCTAGCCATGTATTTAAATGAGTTTGGTATTTGGTTTTCAGACTCTTACAAGGTGAAACTGTATTTACAAATCTTCAAATGTAGTTCTTTCAAAATTAACATATATTATTTTTCATAAAAATCCCGTATTTTTCGCCCTATAGGACGCACTTTTTCCCCTCCAAAAATGAAGGGGAAATCTGGGTGCATCCTATGGGGCGAATGCAGGCTTTTGCTGAAGCTTGGAGAGCGAGAGGGGTCTGTGCGCACCGACCCCTCTCGCCCTCCAGGCTTCAGGAAGACATCCGCAGCCTAGGCAGCCCTGTGGGAGGTCCCGCAGGGCTGTCTAGGCTGCAGATAGCAGCCTGCTTCCCGGAGCTTCGGGCGCCCTGAAAGCAGAGTGCCCGGCGCTTTGGGAACACATCCACAGCCTAGGCAGCCCTGCGGGAGGTCCTGCAGGGATGTCTAGGCTGCGGATAGCAGCCTGCCGCCCGGCGTGAAGGGCGCCCTGAAGCAGAGCGCCCCCCGCGCGGGGCAGACATCCGCAGCGTGGGGAGCCTTGCAGGAGTTCCCTGCAGGGCTCCCCACGCTGCGGATAGCAGCCTGCCGCCCGGCGGACAGTGCACCCTGAAGCAGAGCGACCCCCGCGCCGGGCAGACATCCGCAGCGTGGGGAGCCTTGCAGGAGTTCCCCGCAGGGCTCCCCACGCTGCCCGGCGGGCGGGGCGCCCTGAAGCAGAGCGCCCCCCGCGCCGGGCAAACATCCGCAGCGTGGGGAGCCTTGCAGGAGTTCCCTGCAGGGCTCCCCACGCTGCGGATAGCAGCCTGCCGCCCGGCGGGCGGGGCTCCCTGAAGCAGAGCACCCCCCGCGCCGGGCAAACATCCGCAGCGTGGGGAGCCTTGCAGGAGTTCCCCGCAGGGCTCCCCACGCTGCGGATAGCAGCCTGCCGCCCGGCGGGCAGGGCGCCCTGAAGCAGCGCACCCCTCGCGCCGGGCAGACATCGGCCAGCCCCACAAGCTCGGGGGACAGCAGGGAGGCGCAGCGCCGCCATCCCGCTGTTCCTCGACCTGGTTCGGTTTCCCGGACCTGCTTTTGGGGGGGAAATAAAGGAAAAAAAATTTTCCTTTATTTCCCCCCCAAAAAACTAGGTGCGTCCTATGGGACGGAGCGTCCTATGGGACGAAAAATACGGTAACTACTGTTTTCTTTATTTAAGAATTGAGTACATTGGTCACCATGCATATTGTTTTCTTCTTCTTCTTCTTCTTCTTCTTCTTCTTCTTCTTCTTCTTCTTCTTCTTCTTCTTCTTCTCCTTCTCCTCCTCCTCCTCCTCCTCCTCCTCCTCCTCTTAGTTTTTAACTGAGGTGTTTGTGTTACTTCCTGGTGCAACTGGTGCAACTGGACTTCTCTGCGACCCTTCTCCTCTGCAGGGGGGTGGGACTGATTCAGATGGTCTGCCCCACCACTTAATGGATCCAAATGGTTTCCAGAGAATGCTGGGGATGTTTTCTCCCACGTTGATGGCCTTTCAGCTGATTCCCTGGTGGCCCGCTGGAATGTGGCGTTAACTAGGGCTATAGAACATCCAGCTCCGAAGCGCCCTCTCTGATTGCATGGAGCTCAGACAGCCCCATGGTTTTCCCCAGAGCTGAGGGCAATGAAACAATCGTTGAGACGGCTAGAGTGCTGGTGGTGGAAAACTCATTCTGAATCAGACCGGACACAGGTTAGAGCTCAACGTTGAGCCTACCAATTGGCAATAGCGATGGCGAAGAGGACCTTCTTTACTGCCTCTATTCCATCTGCAGAAAACAGCAGCAGGAGACTCTTTCAGGTGGTTCGTAATTTAACGGAACCACCTGTACTATAAGGGCCTGATAAGGCCCCCAAGATCTCCTGCAATGATTTTGCAATGATTTTGCAAAGTTTTCTGCAGATAAAGTCGCTCAGATTCAGAAAGAGGTAGACTCCACCATGGGAGCAGGGCTGTGGCAGGAGAGTGCCAGAGTCCTGTCTAGTCTAGTTGCATAGGATCAATTTCAATCTTTTACCTTCAAGGATGTAGACAGGTTGCTTGGACAAGTGAAACCAACCACCTTTCGCCTTGATCCTTGCCCATCGTGGCTAATAAGAGCAAGCCGGGAAGGGCTGGGCGATGGGCTCTGCGATGTGGTGAATGCTTCCCTCTGTGAGAGAGTCTCCCCAGCCCCGCTGAAAGAGGCAGTTATTAAAGCGCTTCTTTAAAAAACATCTCTTGACCCGGCCGATATGGCCAACTATTGCTCAGTCAGTCTCAAATCTTCCAGTCTTGGGCAAGGTGATTGGGCAGGTGGTTGCTGAACAACTCCAAGCATGCCTGGAGGATGCGGACCATTTGGATCCCTTCCAATCAGGATTCAGGCCTCATCATCATGGGACTAAAACTGCCTTGGTCGCGCTGGTTGATGATCTCTGGCGGGCTAGGGACAAGAGTGAAAGCTGTTTCCTAGTTCTGCTGGATCTCTCAGCGGCCTTTGATATCATCAACCATGACATCGTTCTGGACTGTCTAGAGGAGCTGGGAGCTAGGGCAGGTAGACTGGTGACTGGGAGTGGCCGCTGAGACCATATAACACCAGTCCTGAAAGACCTACATTGGCTTCCAGTACATTTACAAACACAATTCAAAGTGTTGGTGTTGACCTTTAAAGCCCTAAATGGCCTCGGCCCAGTATATCTGAAGGAGCATCTGCACCCCCATTGTTCACTGAAGTCCAGCTCTGAGGGTCTTCTGGTGGTTCCCTCACTGCGAGAAGTGAGGTTACAGGGAACCAGGCAGAGGGCCTTCTCAGTAGTGGCGTCTGCCCTGTGGAACGCCCTCCCATCAGATGTCAATGAAATGAACAACTATCTGACTTTTAGAATGCTGCCCTGTTTAGGGAAGTTTTTAATGTTTGGTGTTTTATCACTTTATTATTATTATTAATAATATTCTGTTGGGAGCCGCCCAGAGTTGCTGGAGAAACCCAGCCAGATGAGCAGGATATTATTATTATTATTAATTACAGAGCAAACAGGTAAACAAGGAATGGTACATATATTGTCTCTACTTTCAATTCATATTCTTTTTCACAGTTCATTTATGTTTGGTGAGAGACATTTTTTGTCATAGACATCTTGCACTTGGTGAAAACGGGAGTGGGGGAGAGAGATGGGGATGTTGTTCTTTCATTCTACATATTCTTAATGTAGGGGGGGTTGTGTCAGCATCACATGGGTAGGTTTTCTGTTTGTATATTTATTTATTTTTATTGATATTGTGAGAGGTTAGCATTTCCAAGATTGGGTGGCTGTATTTAGTTGATTGCGGTGTGGCTTACTTGTGGAAGATATTTAACAGGGCTAGTTCTGGAGTTGCTTCTATTACTTGTTTTGTTATTTTGGGAATTTCCTGCGGCACTGATATCCAGAAGGATTGGACTTTGGGGCATTCCATATTGTTCTCTTCTTGATGAAGACTAAATACGTTTAGACTTTGGGTACAATACAGCAAATTTAGGCTGCAAACTTATATGCACAGAACTGAGAGATCAGTGGAACTTACTTATCAGTAGATATGTAAAGGATTGTGTTAAAACCCATTGATTTGAAACCAGTGGGTAGATAGCTTGATCATGCCTTATTGATTTGGCACTCATTATTATAATTGTTAACTTCTTAAGCACCGCTCCGCTATGCTTGTCAAATTGTATGTTTGTTTAGCCTTTAAATTGTGATTTCAATGGGCCTGAAAACACTACTTGGGCACTTCATAAACGTGTTTGGTGATGGCTTTCTATCTTTACATAAGGGTATACAGTGGTACCTCAGGTTACGTACGCTTCAGGTTACAGACTCCGCTAACCCAGAAATATTACCTCGGGTTAAGAACTTTGCTTCAGGATGAGAACATAAATCGTGCTCCGGCGGCGCGGCAGCAGCAGGAGGAGGCCCCATTAGTTAAAGTGATGCTTTAGGTTAAGAACAGTTTCAGGTTAAGAACGGACCTCTGGAACGAATTAAGTACGTAACCACAGATACCACTGTAATGCAAGAGACATTCTTTTGAACACTTCTTTACTTGAAGGCTTTGTAGCATATGAAAGCTTCATGAGTGCAACTTTGATGATAAAGATATACTGTATAGCATATTCTCCCAACTCTAGAGAGAAAAAGAGGGATACTTCTAAAGTATATTAACAACCTTTTTCTTGCACTATGGAGAATAGGAGGCCTTGTTGCTTCCACACTTTACATATTTATGAAAGCTAAGAATTTGAGTGGCGTTTTTGTTCTTACAGGAGATCTGGTTGTACTTTATGAACCAGAGCTGCAGCCCAAGCAAACTGGGTTATTGGAAGGGTGCAGTTTATGCCCATGTACATAGGCGCCGACTCCATGGGGCTTGAGGGGGCCCGAGCCCCCTCAAAAATTCGTTTGGGGGGGCTCGGCCCCCCCAATAATCTCCGGCGCCCGTCCAGCAGAGCGCCATAGCCGCCCCTCCCCCAGCCCAAAATGCACAGGGTCGGGCTGCATGCCTCCTGCCCTCCCTGCCGAGCAAAAGCTCCACCTTCAGAGCTGATTAATAGGAGCAGCACGCTCTCCCCTATTCGCTCACGAGGAGGCAGCGCCACTTAATTTGCATATTCATGAGCTTATTTATTATTCATGAGCTTTCCCGGCCCCCCCCCAATATTTTTTATAAGTCCGCGTCCCTGCCCATGTACATGTATTTACATTCATGTGCCCTATTTATAACAATGTGTTTGTCTCACTCAGAGATTTAACTACAGTGGTACCTCGGATTAAGTACTTAATTCGTTCCGGAGGTCTGTTCTTAACCTGAAACGGTTCTTAACCTGAAGCACTACTTTAGCTAATGGGGCCTCCTGGTGCCGCCGTGCCACCGGAGCATGATTTCTGTTCTTATCCTGAAGCAAAGTTCTTAACCTGAAGCACTATTTCTGGGTTAGCGGAGTCTGTAACCTGAAGCATATGTAACCTGAAGCGTATGTAACCCAAGGTACCACTGTACTTCTACAGAATTAATTTTGTTGGTGAACACTTTTATTTGTTTTGAGAAGACATTCCTTATCTCTCCCAAATTCTGACAGCATTTTTTTTTTTACCAGAGACTCCCGAAAAGAGGAACGGCATTTACATTGTTTGTGGTCCTACTGTAATTCTCTCTGAAAGCCAATGGAAAGCTTTATAATAGTTTCCATGATGTGTATTAATTCCAAAGCAAACATACACGCTCATGAGGCAGTCAGTAGATGTGTCTCATGGATTGTCTGAATCATGAAAGGTTTGTTGATGTACTCTGGAACAAAGCAGCTCCATCCAGTTTGGAAAGTGGTTTGCTTTTGAAATTCCAATTTATCTGTAATAAAACACATAGTAGTGGCTTTTATTCTCTGGACAGTTACGCTCCTTAAACCACGTGGGTTTTAATGGATTTAAACAGTATAAACTTGTGAAAAAATTCAGCCAAACTGAGAAATCTACTCTAAAGAAGATATGCACAAACAGTTCTGCAGCAGTTCTGCCTTTCATGGGATTTCTACACCATAATCATTTATGGTGATTACTGTTTTACACCAGTTTTACAGTCATTTACAACAGTTTATAGATCTGCAGTTCTCACTGTTCACTAGGGTCTACCTGTTCATTAAATAAGTTTAGATGTATGGTGTAGGTGTGCCCTTATTCTAAATAAATGTTTTTCAAAAGTAAACATGATCTACAATATCTTGAAAAGTGAGGAGCAGCATGGAAGCGAGTGGCTGCCACTGCCACAGACACCGCCGCCCATCGTTTTTCAGAATATTGTAGACAGTGGCAGGTTGTGGCAATTGGCGGGCCGGATTGAGGACTCTGGTGGGCTGGATCCAAACCTTAGTTTGAGGACCCCTGCTTTAAAGTAAAGATCCATAGATTTAGCTAAGTATTCTTTACACACTGCAAAGTATCATTTCTGGTTCCTGGGGGGATGTGCACCAAAGTTTAAGTTAACCGAGACTAATGCATGATTAGAGACTGTTGTAGACCCAATTTCTGCATTCACCACCTGATGAAGATCACCTTTTGGTATTAATATTAGGTCTATGCATGACATTGATTTACAGTGGTACCTCGGGTTAAGTACTTAATTCGTTCTGGAGGTCCGTACTTAACCTGAAACTGTTCTTAACCTGAAGCACCACTTTAGCTAATGGGGCCTCCTGCTGCTGCCGCGCCGCTAGAGCACGATTTCTGTTCTCAACCTGAAGCAAAGTTCTTAACCTGAAGCACTATTTCTGGGTTAGCGGAGTATGTAACCTGAAGCGTATGTAACCTGAGGTACCACTGTAGTGGCTTTCCCCATTAGAAGCAATATCTTTGAAAAAAGTGAATATGAGGGCTAAATTGTGGACATATAGAGAGCTGTTAACCGAAGTAGAAAATCAGGTAAAATTAAAAGACTTTGAAGATAAGAGAACTGGTAACAAATTGGTCACAGTTTCATCAATTAAATGATATTTCTAAGACAGAAAGGTTTTAGTTATGAGTTATCAAGATTTCAGAAAGATGTCTTAGAAAATAATACAAAATTATTGTTGAAAATGTATAATTTGCTCCTGGAATGGCATACAAAAGACGTTAAATCAGTGATGATACACTGGGCGAAATACTTGGGGCATAATATACAAATGATAGACTGGGAGAGGCTATGGAAAACAGATTTGAAATTTATGGCATGTTGTTCATTGAAAGAGAACTATATGAAAATTATGTACTGGTGGTATTTGACCTCTGTTAACTTAGCAAAAATGTATAGAACGAGCACAAATATGCTGGAAATGTAAAGAAAAAGAAGGTACCTTTCATCATTTTTGGTGGACGTGCAATAAAAAAATTCTGGGAGATGATATATAATGAAATGAAAAAAATGTTTAAAATAACTTTTGTTAATAAACCAGAAGCTTTCTTATTAGGAATTATAGGTACCAAGATTCCAAAAGACCAGAAAAGTTTGTTTATGAATGTGACAACAGCTGCACGGATACTACTAGCCCAGAGATGGAAGGAAGAGACAATCCTGACCAGAGAAGAATGGCAAATCAAGATGATGGACTATGCCGAAATGGCAAAATTAACTGGGAAGCTCGGAAATCAAGAAGACAAGAACCTTAAAAAAGAATGGGGAAAGTTTATAATTTATTTATGAAACCACTGCAAGCAGGTTAAGACATTTTCAGGATTTTAACCACACTTGTAATGTAACAGAAAGTATAGATAATTTAGGGTAACAATTTGGATAAGTATTGATATGCAGTTGTAATTATTATGTTATGCTTGATTGAGTGGAGTCCAGATCCTTTTCATGCATAAGGAAGCAAAACAATTTCTTTCTTCTGTTCAGAGTTGTCTTATTTCTTTATGCATTTTTTGGTTGTCCAGGCTGAAAGGGTACTCTTGTGTGCTTGAACTGGGGAGAGGCGTTGAGGAGAGTCTTGGAGCTGGAGCTCTTTGAGAATGTTGTCAGCCTGCTAGTTATCACCCAGGTTCTGGTTTGTGCTGGACTATGTCTGCTTCTTTTAGAGCTGATGTATACGGTCGAAGAGCCCTCTGCCATCCCAGTGTGGCTTGGCTGATGCCCTGGAATATTTCAATGGTGGCTTTGCTGTATCTTAGGTTTCTAAGCTTCAGTAGTGCTTTGAAAAATGAATGAGCCTATAATGTTCAAAGTGAATTTCTAGATCTCTCAGGGTTTCCCCCGTTCTGCTTTCGCCTCTTGGAACCCGGTCAGCTCTTTCTGTGTCATTGGGGGACAGTGGTATGTTTAAATTCAGGGAGAGTATCCAGTCAATAATGAACTGAACCACATCCCCACTTCCTGGATCTCTAGTAGGCCTCTTAGATGGTTCTCTCCCCCCCCCCCACCTTTCCCGTCTGATTGTTCCTCCAGCTTCATAACTAAAAATCTCCAGTCATTTGTAAGAGCTGGATCTCAGACTGGTTGGTTAGAGCAAGATTGTGTGCATTATTTGCTGTTTTAGAAATATCTGATATTTGGTTAGAAAGCATATCAAATTTCTGCTCAAATGGAGCTAGAGCATTGGTTGCCAGATGTGAAATGTATTGGCATTATTTTCAGCTCTCCCACCCCACTACTTAACCATCTCCCTGTCTGAACACTCTCTCAGAAACTGCTCCTTTTATTTTACCTTCCAAAGTACTGGCTCCACTCCCCCCCCCCCATTAGCTCTCTGGTGGAGTTCTGAGGTACTACATCACCAGACTCTAGTCTGACTCTGCTGTCCATCACAGTCATCTGGGGTAGCTAAGGGGCCTGGATTGGGTTCCTATCTGGTAAAATGACCAGATCCAGAAGAACCACGGCCAGCCAGCTCTGCCCACCCCTATGTTTTGCTGTTTTGGGGTCCTTCACTAGTCATTGCCAGCCAGAACACTGTTGGAGGTAACTTTTCCGCCACCCTTGCTTTTCTTGGTTGCAGTGGAGGCCTCCGTTACCCAGCCAAGCGACCTCTCCTTTAGCTTGACCACCTCCAGCAGCAGTGGCCAAGGGGTACCAGAATTGTGGTGTACAGTGGTACCTCGGGTTAAGAACTTAATTCGTTCTGGAGGTCTGCTCTTAACCAGAAACTGTTCTTAACCTGAGGTACCACTTTAGCTAGTGAGGCCTCCCACTGCCACTATGCGATTTCTGTTCTCATCCTGAAGCAAAGTTCTTAACCCAAGGTATTATTTCTGGGTTAGCAGAGTCTGTAACCTGAAGTGTCTGTAACCCGAGGTACCACTGTATCTCCATGCCAAGAAAAAGTCACCTGATTTATTTCTCCATATCAGGTTGCTCTTTAAAAGGCACAGGATCAGAGACGGGGGCAGGAGGATTGGAAACGCAGCAGAGTGGTAATGATGTGGGTTTCCTGGAAATTTCTGAAACGTTTTCCACAATTATTTCCCGCTGCCCAAAATTAATAGCTATTGATTCAGTGTGTTTATTTGATTTACATTTAGGCAACAAAACAAAGCACGTACATCATATTAATTCTACCTGCTGTGCAGAAACTCTGAAAAGTTTTTCCAATAGGAAAATGCTGTTGAGTGGAAATAGGTGGAAAATATTAGTTTGTGTAGAAAGTAAATACAGATCAAATCCAGCACAGGCCTAACTGGAGTGGAGGTGGGGAGTGAGGATCTCTTTGAAGTTCGATCTTTTACATCAGAGACGGTACATACTGCAGGTTTCCCCCCAGCTTCGTCAGTTCAGAGCGCTTGTTTGTTTTTCAGATCTCTATATTTTCCCAAACACATGCGTCGTGGCATTGCAGGAGTGTTGGTCCGTCCCTTGCTCCGTGACCCAGTGCCCCTGCCGTGGGGCAAACCGCGGGTCATCGAGACAGTCCTCCACTGCCCTGGGGAAACTGCCAGGGCTAATTACCCCCATATCAGCCCTGAATTATCGAAACGGCTGGAGTCCGATCGTGTGGGAGTCCGCCATTTCCCACCGCCAGAAACAGGAAGTCCATCAATTCAATACTTGAGCCATTGGGAGGGGAATACTTTGGATCCTGCTGATTCTTGGAAGCCTTGCCAGCAGAATGTGCCATTTTGTGTCCTAAAGCCAGCTTCTGCCAGTGGAAGCATCTCTGGGGGCAGATCTACACCCATAGAACAGTTTTCACCAGTAGTGGAGAGTCTCAGCAATGCGACTCTGTGCCCCACTGATGGGACTCCTCTTTCCCGACCAAGCCTGCAGATCTGGGGTTTAAGATTGTACTGCCTGTGTAGTTAAGTTTTCAAACAAATTCAAAGCTTTGCTTGAAATTTATTTTTGCTGGAATACTTGTGAATATTTTAAGACACAACCACTCAATAGCATACACTTCCCTTACTTTATTTAGATTTTAAGAAGAAAATGAAAACACCGAAAAGGCTCCTCATACTAATTTTAGCATGCTTGAAGAGTTCATATATTATGTGCTTCTTTGGGATCATCACCTGGGAAATAGTTCAGTCATTTATTTTAGATTTGAATAGTGATGGCCTGATTTGCAAGCAGAGCTATACCATGGGTTAGCTTTGCAGGGACAATCTTTTGTGAACCTTGGACTTGCACACGTTACCCTCTCTTCTTCTCTAGCATGGCCATGAGGCGATCAGAAGCTTCTGTCTCCATTTTAGACCACCAAATTTGGGATTGTGCCTGTACCCTAAATTGCGGTTAATTTTATTCATGGCTGGTTGAAATATTATAGTTTCTTAAATATGGTTGTAGGTTGATTTATTTTCAACTAGCAAAGATTAACCAGTTTGTCAGGACTTGATGTTGAAAAATCTGTGATTAACCTAAAATGGAAGCAAAATGAACTTCTCCTTGTGGCTGTATCAGAGGACAAGGGACCCTACAAGTCCCACTTTGCCTTGTCTTCCAATGCTAAACTATGGTTTAGCCAAGTGTAATTGTCAGGGGTTCAGGAGCAGAGGCAAGGGCAAGGGAGGAAACAGAGAGCGAAGGGGAGGAGGCAGAAGAAAAGATGAGTGATGACGACGACCCGAGATCTCCGAGTCTTTCCAGTGAATCAGAAGATTCACAGAAAGGAGCACCAGTGGCCAGGGCAAGGGGGGAGTCTAGGGGGGCACCCCAGGAAGATAGAGCCAGAGGGGACTCAGAGGAGAGCAGTTGGAAATCGGGACCAGCGTCACCGCCAGAGAGCAGGGAAGAGGAAGGGAGCCAGGGGGCAAGCGCTGGCAGCTCACCACAGGAGGGAGGGCACGAGTCAGGAGTGGCCACACCTCCATCGGGGAGCGAAGAAACGGTTAAGCGGAAAGTGGAAGGTTGGGCGCGCGCGCCAAGTTCAAATGCACAGGAAGGCGGCGCAGTAAGCAGCCCGGAAAGGGAGCCAGGTCCTAAAGCCCGGCGCAAGGAGACAGGAGGGTCCGGGGGGTCAGCGTCAGAAGAATCCCGGAAGGAAGAGACCCCGGGGGGTAGAGGGACCCAGAGGAGGACAGTCAGGCGGAAAAGGTGGAGCCGGGCTAGGATATTAAGTTGGTGCACACGGGGCGGAGACTCAGACGGAGCTTCGCCGATCTAGCCACTAGATGTAGAGTTGCACGCAGCAGCTTGAGAATGGAAACTGTAACTCAATAAAGACTTTTACTTAATGATCGCTGGCTAGCGTGATCCTCTGTGAGCTAGGATCTTTAAGCAGCTCTGACAGTAATAATTTCAGTTGCTCTGTTTGACTTGTATAGTAGTCATTAATAATGTTCGTAATTAATGTCATGAAACAATGTCTTTCTAAAAGTGGAAATTTTTCCATGCCATATCACTGCTGCCTAGTGGGGCACAGCTCTCGATTAAGGCTCACTTAGCAGCCAAGTTCCTGGTTTTCATGGTAGCATAAGAAAACCAATGCAAAACAATGCATTTCTTCCTCTGGCAAAAGAAAGTGTTTGCGTAATAAGAACTACCATACTTTTCCATGTATAAGACTATTTTTTTCCCTTTAAAAATCATGCTAAGAAGTGGGTGTTGTCTTATACATGGGGGCGCCTTATAGACAGAAAAGTATGGTATGTCACAGAAGATAGCTGAGTTGCTTTAGGGTATTGCTATTATGCAATAAAACTTGGAGAGGTGTTTTCAGCAGTCAGCATGGGGCGGGGTGGCTTTAGCTGCATGGAATAAATCGCTCAGCATGACTTGGGTTGTTGTTTTTTGAGTGCATGAACGAGAGGGGGGATTGTGGTGCTCTCAAGGTGGCAGGCTGGCACTTCAAAGTAGTGTCACAGCCCCAGTAGGAGTTGAGCCCAAGTAGGAGTACACCCTGTAGGAACGAGAACAGCCCTGGGGCTTGCCCATGGACCTAATATTTGAAATTAGTTATAGGTACATCAGCAGTGCCAGGAGCATTTCTGCTACCACATGACATTACAGCGGTTGTAACCTGAGGCAATTTACTGATTTTTGCAATAAGTTTTATTTACAGTTTTCCCCTATATGCTAACTGGAAGTCATTATGCTAATTCACAAAGCCACCTGTTAGATAATGCCTGGGCTGTTTCCAGTTTTCTGGGGGCCCTTGGGCACAGGACTCGGGCCCTTTGGCCCCTCCCTTTCCTCCTCAAATCACACCCTTCCTTCTCAGCCCATCGCCTTTAGACTCAAACAAATCTTAACCAACATGGCATCCCCAGTTTTCTGCGGTTCCTATCAGTAGCTGTTATCTGAAACATGCCTAACAATATATGGATAATCCTGCTCCATTAAACTTATTCCATACATGGAGTCAGTGCTATTTTTCTAGAAAAATAAGTGCTCGAACTCACCATAAATGTCTCCCTTGTTTTCTTATAATGGCAATGGTGCCCACCTGAGAGGGGCCAAAACTGAGTTCCAGTGAGTTCTGGCTGAAAACAGCCCTGCATGGAGCTGATGGAAAATTTGCATTTTAAAAGAACATGCTTTTAACATCAGCCTGACACATTAATGTAAGATGGGAAGCCTTTCCTGGCTTGAAGATAAATGGTGGGAGTTGCATTGAGTTGATTAAATACAGTATTTGTATTCCGCTTTTCTAACAGCAAATGCTGAGCTCAAAACAGCTCACAATAATCACAATAGCATTAAAAAACACACACATTGCAATCACTACAGTGGTACCTCTGGTTGTGGATGGGATCTGTTCCAGAGCTCCAGCTGGATCCTGAGGTTTCAGCAACCAGAGGTGCCTGTTCTGTGCATGCATGTGGCATGTAGAGCGCTTCTGTGCATGCCTGAGCGGCGAAACCCGGAAAAATACTTCCGGGTTTGCTGCTTTCAAAACCCAAAGTTTACATTATCTGAGGGTAACCGTAAGCTGAGGTTCTACTGTATAATATAAACCACAGAATAAAAAGCAAACCACAAGAACAAAACCACCAAAACAATGGCAGTGGCACAAGTACTCTCAGCTGCCACCTTGATGCCTCAAGTTTGACCATTTTTTAAATATGCCATTGATGGGCGAGAATGGCCCCAGATTGGAGGCGATGGTGGGAGCAGAAGTGAGTGAGAACAGTAGGGAGGATGCAGCAGGCAGGAGGAAGATGGAGGAAAAAGGCACTCTTTGTGGGGACAGACGAGCAAAAGAGGTGGTTGCTGTGGTGTGGTATGTGTGTGTGTTGGGTGTGGGGGAGAAATGTCAGCAACCATGACCTACCTTGGATGCCAGCTGTGTTGTGCTTTCCATGATGAATGGGCTGGGGAATAAGAAGGTCCTGGAAGGGGCATTTGGGTCTCAGTATAAACCCAAACAAATTCTGCTTCTCTTTGGGAATAGGCTTTCCACAGTGTTGCCTCCTCTTTGCCTAAGTGAACCCATAGCATTGGCTGGCTTTCTGTGAGGTTTAAGCAGTGAATGAAGTGGGGGAAATGAGGATTTTCTCTGAACACAATGAAAGGAAACCTTATAATAAACTAACTGAAATACAAAGCTTTCCCAGCACATTACCTTCTAGCTCTTGTTTTCCATCCTGTTTCTGCATTCCAGGTCCCTTTGCAAGACTTGTACTGGGTACTAATTCCTTAAGAAACACTGAAAACGTTCATGTTAAGAGTTTGGCCTAGTGACAAGTTACTTGTTCCACTGCCAGCCGTTCATGGCTTTGCTTTTTAGGCCAGAGAGATGAAGAACCAGTACCCGATGTCAGCTGGAAGCTGTTTGGGCTTTCTGCTCCCATCAGCTATTACACAGCCCAATCCCCACAACACACTTTTGAGCTGACATTATCCCTGAATACTCACTCTCTCCTTTGTATGGGTCCACTTAGTGGGCAGTTGGTAGTTTAGTATTGGTCAGCACCATATCATATCTTGCCTCTCAGCACTCCATTCTTCCTTGGTCAATTTTTGTTTTCACCTCTTCGGACTCGCTCAAGAATAAAATATGGCCATCCAGGTTTTGCTACGGGAAGCAGAGATAGCAAGGCTTAGCTCTTGCTGCTGCTCTTCATAATAATAATAATAATAATAATAATTTTATTTATATCTTGCCCTCCCCAGCTGAAGCCGGGTTCAGAGTGGCTAGCAAAAGTAAAATAATACAGCATTCTAAAATCAATTCATTATAAAATCAGTTCAAATCAAATTCATGTGCTCTGCTCACTTCTGCATCTCCTTACATCTCGCACCAGGTACTCATGTTCATGCATAACTTCCACTTGAGCCCAGCACAGTACTTTTTCTTCCTCTGCACTTCCTCCAACCTATGAGTCCTGGAGATGGAAGTTAATTGGGAACAGAGAAGAGGAAGAGGAAGACCCCCTAGAGAGTCTGCAATAATTTGCAGCCAGCAAATTGGGTTGGGTTGAAACTTGCAACACAGTCTTCTCAATAAAGTTTTTTTAAAGGTACTTTCACCCATCTGCAGATTGAAACCTTCCCCTTGCTCCTGGTAGCTGGCAGGCAAACATGGAGATTTCAGGTCAGCCCTGGAAGTTTGGCAACCCTAGTTGTTGCTCAGGAGGCCCTATATCATATTGCAAAGGCCCACTTTCCACCAAGTGCATCTCTGAAGATGGCAGAACATAAAGCAGAACCTCAGTTGTGAAAAGCAGTGCAGAAGCAGGTTCCTGTGGGAGGTGTTTTCTCGAGGATGTAAATGGGTGAAAATTCCCTCGCAAATTCCACCATGTAGTTTTGATTTCTGGCAACTTCCATTTCCCCTTCAGCATGTATGCTAGAGCAGGGGTCCTCAAACTTTTTAAACAGGGGGCTGGTTCACTGTCCCTCAGATACTGTTGGGGACCGGACTATAGTTTGAAAAAAATATGAACAAATTCCTGTGCACACTGCACATATTTTATTTGTAGTGCATAAAAAACAGGGAAAAATACAATATTTAAAATGAAGAACGATTTTAATCAACATGGGGTGGGGTGCTAGCCATGGCCCCTTTGTCGCCCCAACTCCCCACACTGCAGATCCACGCGCTTCTTTCCCGCCCAGCCCGAGTTTCCCACGCTTACCCAGATTGAAGAACATGGTTCCCTTGAGGCTGCTGCTACTGTTGCTGCTGCAGGTCCTTGCCTCCAGCTTCTCCTGGGTCTTGTGCAGCAGCACAACTTGGTGGTGGTGGTGCTGCTGCCTCTCCTCTTCGGCCCGCTTGTCCGTCAAAAATAAATCCTGTGCAGCATGCTGGGCTCTGTGGTCTCCACCGTCTTGAAGTGCACGCGGTACTGGGCCAGCCCCAGCACGAGCAGCGGAGCCCAGCAGCTGCGCACCAGACCAGCTGCTCATTCAGGGGCAGCTCGTGGAAGCAAGGCACGTTCTGAATCTTGACAAAGTGCAGCGTCTTCGCCATCACCGCCGAAACCAACTTGGATGCCACCTGCGGACTCTGCAGAGCCACGTGCTTCTGCAAGCTGCAGGAGCAGCTGGGACCTGCCGCATGCCTGCTGGAACTAGCCGCCGCCACCACTGCCGCCGCTCCTCACTTTTCAGGATATTGTAGACAGTGGCAGGTTCTGGCAATTAGCGGGCTAGATTGAGGACCCCTGTGCTAGAAGAATGCTATCTGGATTGTTTACTAAGCACTGCTCAGTCTCCATGGGAAAACCTCACCCCCTGGAAAAGTGCTCAGAACATGAACCCCATGTAGTAGTTCTGTAATCTGTCTGTGACCTAGAGTAATAAGGGGAGAGTGTCAATAATAATAATAATAATAATAATAATAATAATAATAATAATTTATTATTTATAACCCACCCATCTGGCTGGGTTTCCCCAGCCACTCTGGGTGACTTCCAACAGAACACTAAAATACAATAACCTATTCATGCGTAAATTAGTGGTGTTTCTCTAGGGAACTATTAGGACACCCCAGAGCACTACTCATTTACAAGCTGCAGGTTATAAATTGCTGGTTTAAATTTCAGAGAGATTTGCCAAAATGACATTATGCTTGCTAGGAAGTGGATAAGTTTTGTTGATTGTTCAGTGTTCGGGCTTTCAGAGAGTTGTTCACTGGTAGTGAATCTACCTTAATTATGCTTTCTCCAATGTGCTTATAAAAGTCATAGATGAAAGGATTCATGTAACTTCCTTTGGGAGTGTTTCTATAAACGAATAGATCTCACTGCATGAATGTTTCCACTGTTTACTAAATTTTCCCTTTCTTAACATGCAAATAGTTTCTCATGACAACTGACTTCATGTTCACTGTTTATTCTTATTGTTACTTTAACTTCCCTTTTGAGAATTGCTAGATGTTGTAGGGTGACTGTTGTTATATTTACAACTCTTGTTAGATAACAGCTGAAATGCAGAGTTCATTGTCCTCAGCGTCCAGGCTGAACAAAGGAGGTGGAGACGCTCCTTCAGGTATACCGGGCTGATGCCGTTTAGGGCTTTAAAGGTCAACACCAACACTTTTAATTGTGCTCAGAAACGTACTGGGAGTCAATGTACGTGTTTCAGGACTGGTGTTATGTAGTCTCGGCGGCTGATCCCAGTCACCAGTATAGCTGCCGCATTCTAGATTAGTTGTTGTTTCTGGGTCACCTTCAAAGGTAGCCCCACGTAGAGTGCATTGCAGTAGTCCGAGCAGGAGATAACCAGAGCATGCACCACTCTAGCGAGACAGTTTGCGGGCAGGCAGGGTCTCAGCCTGCGTACCAGATGGAGGTGGCAGACAGATGCCCTGGACACAGAATTGACCTGCTCCTCCATGGACAGCTGTGAGTCCAAAATGACTCCCAGGCTGCACACCTGGTCCTTCAGGGGCACAGTTACCCCATTCAGGACCAGGGAGTCCTCCACAGCTGTCCGCCCCCTGTCCCTCCAAATCAGTACTTCTGTCTTGTTAGGATTTAACCTCAATCTGTTAGCTGTCATCCATCCTCCAACCACCTCCAGACACTCATGCAGGACCTTCACCGCCTTCACTGGTTTCGATTTAGAAGAGAGGTAGAGCTGGGTATCATCCGCATGAACACTGAAGAACACCCAGCCCTGATGATCTCTCCCAGTGGCCTCATATAGAGGCACCCCACAAGTGAGAGCCCAGGGGTCTGAAAACTCATCCCCCAACGCCACTTTCTTGACACGGTGCAGGAGGAAGGAGGGGAACCACTGTATAACAGTGCCCCCAGCTCCTTTAGACGATCCAGAAGGATGTTATGGTTGATGATATCAAAGGCCGCTGAGAGATCCAGCAGAACTAGGAAACAGCTTTCACCCTTGTCCCTAGCCTGCCAGAGATCATCGACCTGCGTGACCAAGGCAGTTTTAGTCCCATGATGATGAGGCCTGAATCCTGATTGGAAGGGATCCAAATGGTCCGCATCCTCCAGGCATGGAGTTGTTCAGCAACCACCTGCTCAGTCACCCTGCCCAAGAATGGAAGATTTGAGACTGGGCGATAGTTGGCCATATCGGCCGGGTCAAGAGATGTTTTTTTTTTAAGGAGCGGTTTAATAACTGACTCTTTCAGCGGGTCTGGGAAGGTTCCCTCACAGAGGGAAGCATTCACCACCCTGCAGAGCCCATCACCCAGCCCTTCCTGGCTCACTTTTATGGGCAAGGATCAAGGATACAGGTGGTCGGTTTCACTCGTCCAAGCAGCCTGTCCACATCCTCGGAGGTAACAGATTGGAACTGATCCCATGCAACTTGACTAGACAGGACTCCAGCACTGCCCCGGCCCTGCTCCCACGGTGGAGTCTACCTCTTTCCAAATCTGAGCAACTTTGTCTGTAAAAAACTTTGCAAAATCATTGCAGGAGATCTTGGGGTCTTTACCACTCCCTGGTGGCAAAGGTGGTTCCTTTAGATTGTGAACCACCTGAAAGAGTCTCCTGCTGCTATTTTCTGCAGATGCAGTAGAGGTGGTGAAGAAGGTCCTCTTGCCATTGCTATCGCCACTTGGTAGGCTTGACTCCAACCTGTGTCTGGTCTGATTCAGAGTGTTTTCCACCACTGGCACTCTAGCCGTCTCAAGGATCGTTTCATCACCCTCAGCTCTGGGGAAAACCACGAGGCTGTCTGGGTTCCATACAATCGGAGAGGGCGCTTTGGAGCCAGACAGCCGATAGCCCTGGTTAACTGCATTCCAGCAGGCCACCAGGGAATCAGCTGAAAGGCCATCAACATGGGATAAAACATCCCCTACCACTCTTTGGAAACCATTTGGATCCATTAAGTGGTGGGGGGGGGGACCATCCAAATTGGTCCCACCTCCCTGCAGAGGGGAAGGGTCGGAGAAAAGTCCAGTTGCACCAGGAAGTGATCTAACCATGGCAGAGCCAGTGTAGTGTAGTGGTTAAGAGCGGTAGTCTCGTAATCTGGTGAACCAGGTTCGCGTCTCCGCTCCTCCACATGCAGCTGCTGGGTGACCTTGGGCTAGTCACACTTCCTTGAAGTCTCTCAGCCCTACTCACCTCACAGAGTGTTTGTTGTGGGGGAGGAAGGGAAAGGAGAATGTTAGCTGCTTTGAGACTCCTTCAGGTAGTGATAAAGCGGGATATTAAATCCAAACTCTTCTTCTTTTGTTTCACTTTTACTTAGTGTCAGATCACCCACATCTATAGAGGTAAACACCAGGTCCAAGGCATGTCCACAACTATGAGTTGGGCCAAACTTATTCAGCGACAGCCCCATGGAAGCCATGCTTTCCAAGAAGTCCCGAGCGGCACCTTGTAAGGTCATGCCAACATGGATGTTAAAATCCCCTAGGACAGGGGTTGGCAAGGTTTACCAGCCATGGGCCAGATCACTCCCACGGAGATTGTCTGTGGGCCGGACTGGCACAGCGCGATGCCGGAAATCACATCTGCGCATGCCCAGATACCGAAAATGGCACCTGCGCAGAAGTGATTTTCGGTATCTGGACATGTGCAGATGCAATTTCTGGTATCTGTGTGTGCACAGACGTGATTGCCGGCACCACTCGGCGAGTCCCTGCACCGCACTGGTTTAGCGCAGCACGAGGTGGACTTGCCAAGTGGGTGGCTCGGTTCAGGGGTGGCTCGTGGGCTGGTAAAACAGTCTTCGTGGGCCGCATCCGGCCCATAGCCCACATGTTGCCGACCCCTGCCCTAGGACAACCAAACTAGGTATCTCCAGGAGAACATCTGCCACAACCTGAAGCAGCTCAGGCAGGGAATCCTTGGTGCAGTGGGGAGGTCAGTACACCAAAAGGAATCCTGTACTGCCCCTATTGCCCAGCTTCCAAAACATGCACTCAGAAAACTGGGTCTTCCCAATAGGATACCTGGTGCAAGCTAATGACTTCCTAAAAATCACTGCAACCCCTCCCCCCGCCCATATGACCAGGGTTGCTGTTAGAGAAACCTGGTAGACAAGCAGCAGCAAGAACAGGCCCATCTGCTTCATCCAACCAAGTCTCTGTTACACATGCCAGGTCAAGTCCCCCACCCACAATCAAGTTCTGGATAGCAGTGGTCTTCTTCTTCTTATTAATAATAATAATAATAATAATAATAATAATAATAATAATAATTTATTATTTATACCCCGCCCATCTGGCTGAGTTTCCCCAGCCACTCTGGGCGGCTCCCAATCAAGTGTTAAAAACAGTACAGCGTTAAATATTAAAAACTTCCCTGAACAGGGCTGCCTTCAGGTGTCTTTTAAATCATCATCATCATCATCATCATTGACCTCGCATTGCACAGCAGCACCTTCAGGTCATGTGGGTCTCCCTTGTTGATTCCAGTATCCATCCAGTCAAGACCAGACACGGAGACAGCGATAGTCCTCAAACAACAACAAAACCTGCCTCCTCAGTAACGACATGGTCTGGTCTTAGCATAACACTTCCTCCTACCCATGATCACTGAGATTGGGTGTGCCAGTGCTATCCCCCCCCCCCCCCGGAACCTGCCCAAACAATCTGTTGGCTGGGGCCCACTCCCAGGCAACAATTGACTCTACCTCTGCGGAAGTCATTTATTGAGGTGGGATGAGGGGGGTCTCATCCATTAACTACATCCCAGCCACCCCAGCTGCATCTTTGGTGGACATCAGAAGGGATTGTGGGGGACTTCCGGGGTGGCGCCATCGGTAATGGCGGATTCCCTCTGACTCGGAGGGGACTGGCTCTGTGGGAATCGGGTCTGCACCGCTACGGCGAAGCGGGGACCCTTCAAAAATCACAGGCGGGTGAAGCCTGTGACCGTGGGACTCGGCGGGCACCTTTTGCGCCCCCCCCAACTTGCAAAGGAGCCCGACTACGGGCAGCAGCGCGGTGCTGTGAGTCAACTGCTTCTTCCGTGGAGCGAAGCCACACAGCCGTTACCGGAGAGTGCTACCTTTTTCCTGTGACATTTTGGCTACAAAACAACGATCCGTGAGTAGGTTAATTTGGGAAACAAAGGAGAGAAAAAAAGAAGTAATTGGATACCGAAACGGAGAGGGATAAACAGGAAGTCTGCCTTCCGTTCTTTGTAAATAGAGGAAAGCAATGAACTTGTAAGCTAAAACCTTGAATGACGCTTGAAAAAGACTATAATCCTATCATCTAAAACAAGCGATTTCCCCCCTTGACTGCAGGAGAGGAGGGGGAAAAGGTTTGAACTGTATTTTCCTGTAAAAAGAGAGAAAAGGAAGCTAAGAGTCCACCGCTTAAACCTGGGAACGGACTGCCAATGAAAAATAGAATGCCGTACTGTGAAATACGCTGTTGGTGAAAGTATTTTTTGACAGCTAACTCCGCAAGTCTGATACAAGTGAGATATAATATTTCTGGCTGGTTTCCCCTGGTTTCAAAGTAACTGGAAAATAACTGAATTTAAAAATGTTGTCTATATTGTGAGCTGGGGGATTAAAAGAAAAAGAATTTTGGAACAAGAGGGAGATAGACTGAAATTGCAGAGTTTTGAGAAATTTAAAAACAAAGTGCGAGACTGGCTTCATTATTATCAGATAATGGAGGCATACAATTTGGACAAGAAAATTGGCTTCCAGGTGGAAAAATCAAAATTAGAAACAGAACTGTTAGAACCCAAAACTAAGATTTTGTCAAAGATGTATAACTTGCTGTTGAAATGGAATACACAGGATGAACGGTGAAATCTGCTATGATTAAATGGGCACAAGATGTTGGACATAACATAATGATGGCTGACTGGGAACAGTTATGGACCACAGGTATGAAGTTCACGGCATGTAATGCCTTAAGAGAGAATATTATGAAAATGATATACAGGTGGTACATGACACCAGTCAAGCTTGCAAAAATCTATCATTTGCCCGACAATAAATGTTGGAGATGTAAAGAAACTGAAGGTACATTCTTTCACCTTTGGTGGACGTGCCCAAGGATTAAGGCTTTCTGGGAGATGATTTATAATGAAATGAAAAGGGTATTTAAATATACCTTCCTGAAGAAACTAGAGGCCTTTCTCCTGGGCATGGTCGGCCAAATGGTGCCAAAGAAGGACAGAACTTTCTTTATGTATGCTACGACAGCAGCAAGAATACTTATTGCAAAGTATTGGAAGACACAAGATCTACCCACTCTGGAAGAATGGCAGATGAAGGTAATGGACTACATGGAATTGGCGGAAATGACTGGCAGAATCCGAGACCAGGGTGAAGAGTCGGTGGAAGAAGATTGGAAGAAATTTAAAGACTATTTACAGAAATACTGTAAAATTAATGAATGTTAGAATGAGTCAGAATGAAATTAAGTGGTTCTAGCAGCAATGTCATAAAGGTGTATGAAAAAATGGCTGGTTAATAGGTGAGAATTTAAAGCTATAATATATTAAGTTAAAGGACTAAGACAAAAACAAAGAGGGAAAGGAATTGCTGAATTAACCAATTGAACCAGAATACAAAAAAGGGAGGTGAGAGGAGGTCAGGAAAGAAGGAAATGAAATGTAAGATACAGAAGGATAAATTTGTTTCTAAGTGTGTTTTTTATATATATTTTTTCTATACTTTGCATTTTGTATGTTTTTTCTCTCTTTTTTCTATATTTTTCATTGTCTTTTATGTAATTTTTTGTTTTTGAAATCTCAATAAATATTCGGCAGTGTTCGACAGTGGAATTTGCTGCCAAGGAGTGTGGTGGAGTTCTCCTTCTTTGGAGGTCTTTAATCAGAGGCTTGACAACCATATATCAGGAGTGCTCTGATGGTGTTTCCTGCTTGGCAGGGGGTTGGACTCGATGGCCCTTGTGGTCTCTTCCAACTCTATAATTCTATGATTCTATGATTATTTAAAAAAAACCAGAAGGGATTGTGGGGTGTAGGGCTGTGCTATAAATTGATATATTGTCTGATACCAAATTTTAAATAAAATTGTGATGACTGTTTTTTTAAAAAAATGACCTTGCAATATATCACAAATCGTGTACGTGGTGTTCAAAAAGCACAATGTTGGAAGAACCGGGAAGCCAACACTTCCTCCTGTGTGTGCAGCCTTTGCTAACGCTGCCTCACTCAGCTCTTCTCTGCCAGCAGGCTGCTGCAAAATATTTGAGAATGGTTTGCTTTCCCCTGCTACCACGACAAGTAGCTACAACAGGCTGAGCAAAAAATTGCTCCTCTAAAATCACTGCCTCTTTGAGAACAGATTATCACTACAAGTAGAACAGGCTGCTGCAAAAATCACCTCACACTGCCTCATTGAGAAAGTGTTATCAATACAAATAGCTAAAAAGGGCTGAGCAAAAACCACTGGGTCTTTGAGAAACAGATCTTTCAGAAACCATTCCTACAGTCTCCCCTGCCTCCCCCCTGTGTTAACCCTTTCCCTTCCAAATTACTTGCTTCTTTGTTCCAGTGATGAGCTTCTCTCTCTGTAGCACTACCCTTCCAAGGAACTTCCTTTATTGCTGCCTCTCTCCCTCTCCCTCTCTCTCTCAAGTTGCTTGCACTAAGCTGCCACAAGTGGGAGGGAACCCCCCCCCCCAATTCTTGGCTTGCAAGTTGCTTCAGAATAAAGGGGGGACGACTGTGTTGTGTACACCTTTCTTTTGGGGCAGAAACAACGCACAGACTATATGGCTATGCCAGCAGTGGACAATGAAGAATGCTTTCTGATATGGTGGACATATGGAGGCATCCTCCCTGATGTTAAAGGAGCTTGCAAATAAGTTTTTGCCTATCCCAGGAACAAGTGTGCCATCTGAAAGTGTGTTCAGCACTGCTGGCAAGGTTCTTCAAAGACAAATGGCATCTTTATTGCCAGAGATTGGACTGTGTTATGTACTGAGTTGAATAGGATCCAAACTGCAGCAGTCTGTTTGGTCCTAGAACAACAGGATCCAAAATGCAGCAGTCTGATTGGTCCTAGAACAATAGGATTCAGAATGCAGCAGTCTGATTGGTCCTAGAACAATGCAGCAGTATGATTGGTTGGCAGGAACCACCCAATCCTGCTCCAGATAGAAGTGAATCCACAACCTGATTGGCTTACAGTAGAATTCCGGAATTAGCCAATCATGTGCAGCCTATTGTGTAAATAATGTATATAAAGCAGATACTGTGAGGGGACGTTCATTCATTCCTCCTCACCACTATGAGCTGAATAAAGAGCATTAAATCACTTTGCGACTCTGAGTATATTCCACTGGCGACGAAGGTGGGATTCCGCTGAGCTGACTGCCACACACAGCACCGCAGCACCACCACCTGCCGCACCGCTGCCTCGCACCGTGTATCCAGGCTTCAGCTCCGGGACAGAAGGAACTCAGAATGGCAACTGACAGCAGCTTCTCGCCGTTCAACCCAGCATCTGGAGACTGGGAAGCGTACGCCTCCCGTTTCACCTTCCTCCTAGAAGCCAAAGGGGTCACCAATGAAGAAGACGCCAAGAAGAGGGCGATATTCTTCAGCATCTGCGGAGAGGAGACGTTTGAAATCGCCCGGGCTCTCCTTGCACCTGAAGACGTCGCTACTGTTCCATACAAAACAATAATGGAACAGCTGAAGGGGCACTTTTCGCCGCAGCCCTCAGTGGTGGCTCGGCGAAATGCCTTCTACGCAAAGCGGCAAGCCCCTGGGGAAACCATAACTGGGTTTGTGACCTCTCTCCACCAAGCTGCCCGGTTCTGCAACTTCTCAGAGCTGGAGAACATGCTTCGTGACCGCCTCGTCGGTGGCCTGAAGGATGAGAAGCTGCAACGACGCCTCTATGCTAAGAAAGACCTAACGTTCCAGGTCGCTCTGGAGGAGGCCCTGGCAACGGAAGCTGCCGAGAGGTCGACGCAAGAGGCACGGCCGAGCCTGCCATCCCAACCGAGGGTCCACCACGAAGACCTCACCGACGACTCAGGATCTGACAGGGAGGAGGTGCACCGAGTACAGCAGCGCACTCAAGCAGCCCACATATCACAGCTGCCTCGACGAGAAGGAGGGAACTGCGCAAGCTGCGGGGAAAGTCACGAGAGGAGGACCTGCCGTTTCCGCAACGCAGAGTGCAGGCAGTGCAGAAAATTGGGACACATCGCCCGGGTGTGTCGAGCTCGGCCCACCCGATGCCAGGCATCAGAGGACCAATCCAAGAGCCCCAGGTCCCGGGGCCCAACGCACCAAGGCAACTCGACGGAGCTCACGGACTTCCAGGTATACCAGTTGCCCCACCCCAACGTAGAGAAAATTTATGTAGAGGTACAGATAGAGGGGGCCCCATGCCGCATGGAGCTTGACACGGGTTCAACTCTATCCATAATCTCGGCAAGGACCTTAAGGAAACTGTGTCCTACTGGGGGTCCCAGACTCAGGCCGGCCCCATTCACCCTCCGGGACTTCCAGAAACGTAAGGTCCCCACAATGGGGGTGGGGACCTTCAGGGTGCAATACTGAGGGCGGACGCGGCAACTGGACTTGCTTGTGGTCAAGGGCCCCTACATTAGCTTACTGGGATTGGCATGGTTTGGACCACTGGGGCTAGCCATCACCGGGGTAAACCACACTACCTTACAAGTGGACGTGGATGCCATATGCAAGGAATTTCCAGGGGTTTTCGATGGGAAATTGGGACAGTATATGGGCCCCCCCATTGCTCTACAGCTTGACCCCGCAGTACGACCGTTCAGGCTCAAGGCCCGCCGGGTCCCGTTCGCCCTGAAACACCGTATAGACGAGGAATTGGACCGGCTTGTGGAGCAAGGAGTGCTGGAGCCGGTGCCTAATGCCCCCTGGGAAACCCCAATCGTCACACCCGTCAAGCCTAATGGTTCGGTCCGCATTTGCGCAGACTACAAATGTACCATAAACAAGGCCCTCACGGCCCATGCATACCCAGTGCCAGTGGTCAGCCATGTCCTTGCCACCCTGGCTGGGTCGAAAATTTTTGGCAAGCTGGACTTGGCCCAAGCATATCAACAGCTGCCAGTAGATGAGGCCACAGCAGAGGCACAGACGATTGTGACGCACAGAGGAGCGTTCAGGGTAAAGCGGCTGCAATTTGGTGTCAGTGTGGCACCAGGCATATTCCAGAATCTAATGGACTCGCTCCTTAAAGGGATTCCTGGTGTCACCCCCTTCTTCGATGATGTCTTGATTGCGGGCCCACACCAGAGGAGTTTGAGGACCACCTCCGCACCGTTCTGCACCGTTTCCAGACGGCGGGTCTCAAGGTGAAGTGGGAAAAATGTCTACTAGGAGTGCCTCAGGTGGACTTTCTGGGATTTATGGTGGACGCAGAAGGAGTCCACCCGACTGGGGACAAGGTACGGGCCATTTGTGATGCCCCAGCGCCCAAGAGCAAGACTGAACTTCAGGCCTTCTTGGGACTATTGAACTTTTACCATTCCTTCCTTCCCCACAAGGCGGCGGTAGCGGAGCCCCTACACAGACTCCTGGACAAGCGGGCCCCTTGGGTGTGGGGCCAGCGCCAGGAGGCTGCATTCCAGGCAGTCAAGGACTTGCTTGTCTCAAACTCGGTCTTGGCACACTTCGACGAGAGGCTGCCGGTGGTGCTAGCATGCGACGCCTCACCCTATGGCATTGGCGCTGTCCTGGGGCACCAACTCCCGGATGGAAGAGAGGTACCGGTGGCGTACTTTTCCCAGACACTCAACGCAACCGAGCGGAACTACTCGCAAATCGACAAGGAGGGTCTGGCAATCGTGAAGGGAGTAAAAAAATTCCATGATTTCTTGTACGGGCGGCCCTTCACCGTGGTGACTGACCACAAGCCGTTGCTTGGCTTGTTTGCCCCCGAAAAGCAGACCCCCCAAGTGCTGTCTCCTCGCGTCCTCAGGTGGTCAATTTTCCTTGCCAGCTACCAGTATGCACTGATTCACCGACCTGGGAAGGCGATGGGCCATGCGGACGCCCTCAGCAGGCTACCACTACCGGAAACAGGCCCTGATCCAGCACCTGAACAAGAGGTTATGAGCCTGGAGCTGCTTCCCGACCGCCCCATTCAGGCACAAGAAGTTGCACACCATTCCAAGAAAGATAGGGTCATCTCCCGGGTCCTGGACTGGGTGTGGAGGGGATGGCCCAGCAGCAGCCCCGGGCCAGAATTCGCCGGCTACACAACCCGCAAACATGAACTGTCGGCCCACAAGGGGTGCCTGTTATGGGGAAGCAGAGTCGTTGTGCCCCAGCCCCTCCGCAAAAGGGTCCTCACAGCCCTACATGAGACACATCCAGGGGTAGTAAGAATGAAGGCCCTTGCCAGGAGTTATGTGTGGTGGCTGGGGATCGATGGAGAGATAGAGGCCTGGGTCAAACACTGCCAGGCCTGCCAAGAATCCCGCCCAGATCCCCCAAGGGCCCCAGTCCAGTCCTGGGAGTCCGCCCGAGCACCATGGTCACGCCTGCATGTGGATTTCGCTGGCCCCTTTCAGGGGAAAACATTCTTCATAGTGGTGGACTCCTACACCAAATGGCTGGAAGTCGCACTGGTACCGTCCACTTCCACGTCCGCAGCCATCCGGGTACTACGCAGGCTGTTTGCAACCCACGGGCTCCCTGACACTCTCGTCTCAGACAACGGGACTGCATTTACGTCAGGAGAATTCCAAACCTTCACAGCACAGAACGCCATCCGCCACATCCGTTCGGCGCCGTTCCACCCTGCCACCAATGGCCAAGCAGAACGCATGGTGCGGACCACCAAGGACACCCTTCGCCGCATGATGCAAGGGGACTGGGAGTACCGCCTTGCCACATTCCTTCTAGCACAGCACAGCACAGCACCCCCAGCTCAACGACTGGCCGGAGCCCCGCTGAACTACTAATGGGTCGGCGCCTTGCAATCAGATTGGACCGCCTTCACCCCGATAGAGCTCAGGATGAGGAAGTGGTGGGGGAAGGCAGGAACCCCTGGACCTTCGAGGCCCAGGACCCAGTGTACGCAAAGAATTTTGGGGCAGGCCCAGCATGGGTACCCGCCACAGTCACCAGGGTCACTGGCCCCGTGTCGTACGAGGTGCTAACAGATGGGGGGCAATGCTGGCGCCGCCACTGCGACCAGATACGGCGACGATTCCCGGGAGAAAACCAGGAGGAGGACAGGTCAGAGGAGTCCCAAGGGAACAGCGGGGCAGTGAGGCCCATAGAGCAGGAGGGGCCAGCAGGAGAGGCAGAATCAGTAAATACAGAGAGGACCCGCGAGGCCGAAAGGACACCAGAACCAGAACCACGACTGAGCGAGCCGGTTGCGCCAGACCAAACAGGCCCAGCACAGCCAGCATCCTTGGAACACAAGCCAGAACCTGAACCCCGGACCAGGGAACACCACAGGCCGCAACGCACACGTAGGCCGCCGGCGTACCTCAAGGACTATGAATGCGACCTGCCGGGCAGGACTGGAACTTAGAGGGGAGGGGTGTTATGTACTGAGTTGAATAGGATCCAAACTGCAGCAGTCTGTTTGGTCCTAGAACAATAGGATCCAAAATGCAGCAGTCTGATTGGTCCTAGAACAATAGGATTCAGAATGCAGTAGTCTGATTGGTCCTAGAACAATGCAGCAGTATGATTGGTTGGCAGGAACCACCCAATCCTGCTCCAGATAGAAGTGAATCCACAACCTGATTGGCTTACAGTAGAATTCCGGAATTAGCCAATCATGTGCAGCCCATTGTGTAAATAATGTATATAAAGCAGATACTGTGAGGGGACTTTCATTCATTCCTCCTCACCACTATGAGCTGAATAAAGAGCATGAAATCACTTTGCGACTCTGAGTATATTTCAGACTGTTTCTGTGATCCCTAAGGAAATGATCCTTTTTTAGACTATTAAAAAATATTTCATGATGAACACATGAGCAGAATTTGAGCTATGAGCAACAGAAGTAATTGAGATTATAATATTGTGGGGAGAGCTGAAAATAATGCCAATTCTGACACTCATGTTTCTGTTTTGTACCTCATCATGGTGTTTTGGATTTTTCCATTAAACAAAGCTGAACTTGGCAATTGCTTTGGGCTATAAGAGATCTTAATACATGCCAGGCGACCTGCCCCCATGTGTATATATAAAACCAGTGCTTTTTTCCCTAGAAAAATAGGTGCCCGTACCAGTGGCGTAGTGTGGGGGGTGCAGGGGGGGCCAGCCGCACTGGGCGCAACATCTGGGGGTTAGGGTTAGGGGGCGGAAATCCACGGGTTAGGGGGCGCAAATTACTTGCCTTGCCCCGGGTGCTGACAACCCACGCTACGCCACTGGCCCGTACTGACCATGATGTTGTTACAGTAAGTGCCACACTTTTTTTTTTAAAAAAAGAGGTGCCGGTACTGTGTACCCTTGAGTGCCCCCTGAAAAAAGCGCTGTATAAAACACTGATGTTTGTCTGTTTGGCTGGTAAAATAGATAGCCAATGTACAGGCTATCTTACTGTATATTGTACCCAATATAGGGCTTGTTCCACAATCTTGCATTGTCTGTTTAAAGTCAAGTAAAAGCATAAAACTATTAAACATTTCTAAGCTTGCCAAAATTTCTTCTGCAATGAAGAGTAAAACTATTTGCCTTGAAGTTTCTAGACAGAACCGTGCATTAGTAAGTTGACCTGGAGAGAATACTTTTTTCTTTGCAGCATTGTGTCATGATTTGCATCAAAATTCAATGGAAATTCTTTGGATATGTTGACTTCACTTATGTCAGTAATTTGAAAATAATAACGAAGTCTATGCATTATGCTTTTTCTTCTAGGCTGGTGGATGACAGATGCGTGGTTCAACCAGAGGCAGGTGATCTTTGCAATCCTCCTAAGAAATTCAGAGGTACGAAATTGAGAGTTAATTTTAGAAGTAGAAATACAGTGGATCCTCTTCTTGCCTAAGTTGATACATATCTTATATATTTTGAAGTTAGATCCTGGGTTTTGTCGTATTCTATGCACTTGTGAGTTTTACAGACTCAGTTACCGTATTTTTCGCTCTATAAGACGCACTTTTCCCCCTTCAAAAATTAAGGGGAAATGTGTGTGCGTCTTATGGAGTGAATGCAGGCTCCTTGGCTTCAGCAATAGCAACGCGAAGCCTCCGAAGCGCAGAGGGAGCGCTCCTGCCGCGCTCCGGAGGCTTTGCGTTGCTTTCGCTGAAGCCGCCTGAAGCCTCCGGAGTACAGCGGGAACTCCTGCTGCACTCTGGAGGCTTTAGGTGGCTATCCTCGAAGCCTTCGGAGCGCAGCAGGAGTTCTTGCTGTGCTCTGAAGGCTTCGGGAATAGCCGTCTGAAGCCTGAAGCCTCCAGAGCGCAGCGGGAAATCAAATGTGGTGGTGCAGCAGGGAAGTAAAGAGTTAAGTGGCATATCAGACTGATATGTTGATAGATGCCACAGGAGCTAGGTGACTCAGGAGATTTCTGCAGTGTGTACCAGTACTGCACTTGTGCTTTGAAAAATTGTATTATAACAAATACACAACAAGCTTAAAGCACACAGTGTGGGTAAACTTACAGGCTACAGTTCCTCTAGAAAACCACAGGTTCAAAGACATGTGTGATAGGTCGTGACTAGATGTTAAGGTGGTGGGCTTGTGTATTAGATGTACTGAACAGTTATAAAACCAGAGGTTTTTAAAGGAGGAGCAGGTGGAAGCAGGATGCTGAATGCTACTTTACTCCTGGCTGGCAGATCAGGTGGAAGCCCATTTGGACGAGACATGGCAGGGAACGGGCTGAATCAGTGTCAAAATTATCAGATGGGAGGAGGATTCAGCAGCTTCTCTGTCCTTCATCCTGGCTCCTGTGCAGGTTGAGTTTCATTTCAAGATGCGCCATCAAGCCTACTAATAACCAAAGCCTATGGGAAGATCATACTTATGCCTCCAAGATGGATGCTGAGCTGCAAAGCTGACAGGAGCCTAAGAGGTGTCTTATACTGAGTCAGACCACGGGTGCATTTAGTTTTATATTGTCTACACTGATTAGCATGGTTTCAGGCAGGAGACGCTCTCTATCCTACTTAGAGATGCTTTTTAACCTGGGACCTTCTGCCTGCACTGCCACTGAGCTGCAGCCTGTTCCATAAAGCCGAGAGCAGATAATGGGAATTGTCTGAGCAGCTTCCATCAAAATATTAAAAATACAATAAAACACCAGACATTAAAAACTTCCCTAAACAGGGCCTCCTTCAGATGTGTTCTGATAGTCAGATAGTTGTTCATTTCATTGACATCTGATGGGCAGACGCCACTACTGAGAAGGCCCTCTGCCTGGTTCCCTGTAACCTCACTTCTTGCAGCGAGGGAACTGCCAGAAGACCCTCGGCGCTGGACTTCAGTGTCCGGGTAGAACGATGGGGGTGGAGATGCTCCTTCAGGTATACTGGGCTGAGGCCATTTAGGGCTTTAAAGGTCAGCACCAACACTTTGAATTGTGCTCAGAAGCGTATTGGGAGCCAATGTAGGTCTTTCAAGACTAATGTTATGTGGTTTTGGTGGCCACTCCCAGTTACCAGTCTAGCTGCCGCATTCTGGATTAGTTGCAGTTTCCGGGTCACCTTCCAAGGTAGCCCCACGTAGAGTGCATTGCAGTAGTCTAAGCGGGAGACAGTCTGCAGGCAGGTAGGGTCTCATCCTGCATACCAGATGGAGCTGGTAGACAGCTGCCCTGGACACAGAATTTACCTGCGCCTCCATGAACAGCTGTGAGTCCAAAATGACTCCCAGGCTGCACACCTTCCCTGTTGTTTCATGCATGCTGCCCTTTTGTTTCTAAGATGGGCACTGGCGCTCATGTTTCTGTTTTGTAGCTCAACATGGTGTTTTTGATTTTTCCATTAAACAAAGCTGAACTTGTCAATTTTGGCTACAGGAGAACTTAATACATGCCAAATTCCAAATCACCTGCCTCAGATTAACCACTTGATGTCGCTGAATTGTTTGCCAGGGCACAGGGAAGTTGTGAGGAAATGTGTTCCTTTTGCTTTTGTGTTTAATTTCCCAGAGTGAAAAACTCCTTATCCAAAGTTCTGTCTCAAAGTTCTGTTTTCCATTAAAACTAACTCTAACCCTCACCTTAGAAATTGACATTGGAGTCACTTGCAGGTGTTGGCAAGAGGGTGTGGCATGGTGAGGGAAATGCCCTTATGTATGTTTGACTGTGGCTCACGGAGCCTCAAATGTGCATTTCCTTTATCCCTACCCCACTGTGGTCCTGATGGTGTTAAGTCAGGCACAGGGAATCTCAGGACGGAGGGCGGGGGGATGCAGTCATTTGGGTCTCTCTGTGTCAGGAGCCGGAGACAGAAGCAGGCCAGCAATAAAACACCCACTGTCAAATAAGTTAGCTCTTTATTCAAAGTCACCCAAACAGTGCAGGCCTAGTTATCACAGCAACTCTTCCCAGTAGGTCTTGCTTCAATGAGGCAGTTGCAAAGACTGAAGATCCGCACCTTCTCTCCACTCTCCAAGACCTCCTTCTTTGGGTCCTTCCCCAGCAACCAGATACTCCTTTGTTGTCTCTTTTTGCTATTCCCTCTTCATTTCACTTTGTGGTCTCGGAGACCAGAGGGGAGCTGAGCTGAAAGGAAGGGAAGAACCCCAGGCTTCTTTAGCAGCCTGTCTCATATTTGCCTCTTGGCCCCCCTCATCTCCAGCCTCGTGATTCTGAACTGCTCTCTGCCACAGCTTCTTTCTGCTCACTAAACCCTGTTGCCTCTTTGGCTTCCAACAATTCCTCCTCCCAGTCTGATCCCTCTTTGCCCTCTGACCACTTATTGTCGTCCCACCACTAATGCCCAGGCTCTGAGCTTCCTTTCCAGACCACTTCTTTGCATTCAGCCAGTCCATTACACTCTGTCTGAGGCCTCAAAACTGTCCTCTGCTCTATGTCCTTTTCTGGTGCTTTTGCATGGCTGGAATTTGTCCTTGAACTGCAATAATGCCTCTTGCTTGCCTGGATGGAGAAATCTCTGGAAGGCAGCTCATCAGGCCCTGGAGATTTGAATTCATTTACTACCTCTTTCCTAAATTGGGCTGCAGCTCCCTCCTTACATCATTTACTCTGTTATCACCAGGTTGGGCCTTGTTTTCCTTTTGGGTGAAGATAGAGGCAAAGTAGGTGTTGAGTAGTTCTGCCTTTTCTCTGTTACTCAATAACATTTCTCCAACTTCTTCACACAGAGGATCCTACCACTTGCTTGTTCTTCCTCTTACTTGGGACATAGCTGAATAGACCTTTTAAAATTAATTTTAACCTCTCTTGCAAGCCTGACCTCATTCTGAGCTTTAGCTAGCCTGACTTTCCCCCTACAACTGTTGGCTACACATGTATGCTCCTCCTTTGTGATTTCCCCTTTCTTCCATTTCGTATACATGCCCTTCTTAACTCTCAGCTCATCTGTAAACTCATAGCAGCCACACTGGTTTCCTTAGATGCCTCTCACTTTTCTTTCTTGTTGGTATTGTCTGTATTTGGGCCTTCAATATTTCTCCTTTAAGAAACTCCAATCCTCTTTGCTCCCTTCTCTTTGAGTATTTCTGACCACGGGATCACACCCAGTAGCTCCCTTTTTTAAAAAAATAATATTTATTGCTTTTCCAACAACTTAAACACTACAAAAAACAACAAAAAATAATAGACAATACAATATAATGCAAAAACACTACATAACACTAACACTAACACAAAACACTAACACATTAAACTAACAAAACAAAACAAAAACAATTTAAAACACATCAAATAATTTCAATATCTTATCTTTCATTCACTTATTTCAACGACCTCCTCACACCTCCCTTTTTGTATTCCACTTCTGTTAATTATTTCAGCAATTCCTTTCCATCTTCCTCTGTTTTCTATCCTAAAATTATCTTAACATTCTAACCTTATTTTTTCCCTTTAATATTCTATTAATCTATTTATACTTAATTCCTTATAACATTTCTACTAAAGCCATATAACTTCATTCCAACATTCTTCTAACATTCATTAATTTTGCAGTATTTCTGTAAATAGTCTTTAAACTTTTTCCAGTCTTCTTCCACCGACTCTTCTCCCTGGTCTCGGATTCTGCCAGTCATTTCCGCCAGTTCCATATAGTCCATCAACTTCATCTGCCATTCTTCCCGGGTGGGTAAATCTTGTATCTTCCAATACTTCACGATGAGTATTCTTGCTGCTGTTGTTGCATACATAAAAAAAGTTCTATCCTTCTTTGACACCAATTGGCCAACCATGCCCAGGAGAAAGGCCTCTGGTTTCTTCAGGAAGGTATATTTGAATACCTTTTTCATTTCATTATAAATCATCTCCCAGAATGTCTTAATCCTTGGGCATGTCCACCAAAGGTGAAAAAAATGTACCTTCAGTCTCATTACATTTCCAACATTTATTATCGGGCAAATGGTAGATTTTTGTAAGCTTGACTGGTGTCATGTACCACCTATAAATCATTTTCATTAAGTTTTCTCTTAGGGCATTACATGCCGTGAATTTCATACCTGTGGTCCATAACTGTTCCCAGTCAGCCATCATTATGTTATGTCCAACATCTTGTGCCCATTTAATCATAGCTGATTTCACCATTTCATCCTGAGTATTCCATTTCAACAGCAAGTTATACATTCTTGACCAATTCTTAATTTTTGTATCTAATAATTCTGTTTCCAATTTTGATTTTTCCACCTGGAAACCAACTTTTTTGTCCAGATTGTATGCCTCCATTATTTGGTAATAATGGAGCCAATCTCGCACTCTGTTTTTCAATTTTTCAAACCTCTGCAATTTTATTCTGTCTCCATCTTGTTCCAAAATTTCCCAATATTTCGGCCATTTGGCCTCCATGTTGAGTCTTTTCTGTGCCTTCGCTTCCATTGGTGACAACCATCTTGGGGTTTTCTTTTCTAACAAATCCTTATATCTTATCCACACATTAAAGAATGCTTTTCTAACAATATGATTTTTAAACGCTTTATGTGCTTTTATCTTATCGTACCACAAATAAGCATGCCAGCCAAATGCATTATTGAAACCTTCTAGATCCAACACGTCAGTGTTTTCAACAAGCAGCCATTCTCTCAGCCAGCAAAAAGCAGCTGATTCATAATAAAGTTTAAGGTCTGGCAGGGCAAATCCACCTCTTTCTTTAGCATCTGTTAATATCTTAAATTTTATTCTAGGCATCTTGCCCTGCCAAACAAATCTGGAAATATCTTTCTGCCACTTCTTGAAACAATCCATCTTATCCAAAATTTGCAATGTTTGGAATAAAAACAACATCCTTAGCAATATATTCATTTTTATCACAGCAATTCGACCTAACAATGATAACTTCAAATTTGTCCATATTTCTAAATCCTTTTTCACGTCTGTCCAACATTTTTCATAATTATCCTTAAATAAATTCACATTTTTGGCAGTCATGGTAACCCCTAAGTATTTCACTTTCTTAACCAATGTTAGTCCTGTCTCCTCCTGAAACTTCTCTCTCTCATTCACAGTTAAGTTTTTCTCTAAGACCTTAGTTTTCATCTTGTTCAACTTAAAACCTGCTACCTGTTCAAATTCTTGGATCAGTTCCAATACCCTTTTAGTACTAGATTCTGGCTCCTGTAAAGTCAATACTAAGTCGTCAGCAAATGCTTTCAGTTTGTACTGTTTAGCTCCCACTTATATACCTTTAACCTCTTTGTCCTTTCTAATCATATTTAACAACACCTCAAGGACCGATATAAAGAGCAATGGAGAGATTGGGCAACCTTGTCGTGTCCCTTTCTCAATCTTAAACTCTTCTGTCACATTGTTCACAATTAATTTTGCCTTTTGTTCTGAATAAATTGCACCTATACCACTTTCGAAACCTTGACCTACCCCCATCCCCTGTAGATTCTTCTTCATAAAACTCCAAGAGATGTTGTCAAAGGCTTTCTCTGCATCCACAAATATCAAAACTGCCTTAGTAATGATATTCACTTGTAGTTTTTCTAGAATATTAATTATATTCCTCATATTGTCAGACAAATGTCTGCCCAGGAGAAAGCCCGCTTGGTCTTTAAAAAAGGTGTTAGTAGAAGAAATTCATAATCTTTTAGCCAAAATATCTGCAAAAAAATTGTAATCCACATTAAGCAATGATATGGGGCGGTAGTTCTTGAGCTGTGTCTTTTCAGTCTCTGTTTTCGGTATAAGTGTAATGTAAGCTTCCTTCCACGACTCTGGTGCCTTTCTCCCTTCCAATATTTCATTACAGACTTCCTTCAATGGTTGTATTAACCATTCTTTCAAAGATCTGTAATATCTTGAGGTCAAACCATCTGGTCCTGGAGATTTACCTAATTTCATGTTCTGAATGGCCCCTTCCACCTCCTGATCCGTTATTTTGTGGTTCAACATTAGCTGTTTTTCCTGAGAGATTTTATGTAGTCCATTTATTTTCAAAAATCGATCAATGTCTATTACTTTCTGCTTCTCCTGTGTATAAAGTTATTTAAAATACCTCTGAAAACACTTCCTGATCTCCACTGGGTTCTGTATATTCTTTGCTTCCACTTCCAGATTCGTAATAGTATTGAGTTTTTGTCTTTTTTTCATTTGCCAGGCCAACAATTTTCCACACTTATTTGCCGATTCAAATGTCTTTTGCCTCATCTGTTTAATCTTCCATTCTATTTCCTGATTCATCAGCTTCATATATTGTACTTGGTATAACTTTATCTCTTTCAGGATCTCCTGTGACTTTGGTTTTGCTCTCAGTTTCTTCTCTCCTTCCTTTATTTTCCCCAAGATTTTATTCTTTTTTTCATTCTGAGTTCTCTTCTTAATTGCATTCTGTTGTATTAGGAATCCTCTCATAACCGCCTTACTTGCGTCCCAAATTACTCTTTTTTCCACTGTAGTATTCATGTTTATCTCAAAATAGTCTCTTAGAGTTTTTTGGGCCTTCTTGGTCACCTCTTCATTCCTAAACAAAGTATCGTTCATCCTCCATCTAAAGGAACCAATTGGTGTCAATTTCATTTCCATCTTCACAGCATTATGATCAGAACAAGTTTTAGGGCAAATCTCCACTTTGCTGATTTTCGGAACCAATCCCCTGGTTACCCAGATTTGGTCAATTCTTGTCCATGTCATTTTAGCCTGAGAGAAGAACGTTCCCTCTCTTCCCAGAGGGTTCTTCATTCTCCAAATGTCATCTAAATCCATATTTTCAGTCATGTCAAAAAAGGTTTTTGGTAGTCTGCCATCTTTAGTGACTACCTGTCTCTGTGCTTTGTCCATGTTTGTAGACACCACTCCATTCATGTCTCCCATCAAGATCATATTGTAGTCCATATAGTCCATCAGAGTCTCATGTAGCTTCTTAAAAAACTCTGATTTTCCTTCATTTGGTGCATAAATACCTACGATCAGAAATTTCTCTCCTTGTGATTGAATTTCAATTGCAACAAATCTTCCTTGGTCATCTTTGAATATGAATTTCGGTGATAGGCTCTCCTTTGCATAAAGGACCACTCCTCTTTTTTTAACTTTGTCTGATGAGATAAATTCTTGGCCCAGTCTTTTATTACTCAATATTTTCCTGTCTAGCCTTATCACATGTGTTTCTTGTAAACAAATCAAGTCCAAATGTTCTTTTTTCAATAAATGAAAGACTCTCCACCTGTTTTCAGGAGAGTTCAGTCCATTCACATTCCAGCTCGAAATCTGCAACGCCATCATGTAATTACGTTGATATTCCTCCAACTACACCCAATGCTTGCTCTTCTTCTGGTGGTGGTGGTGGTGACACGTTCACTGGAAGATCCAGTCCAAAAGATAGTGCTGATATATCCAATATTCCCCTATTTGGTGATTTTCTATCCGAAGCTCTTTGCTCTGGTCCTCTATCTGGTGATCTTCTATCCAATGCTCTTGGTTCTTTTCCAAGTTCCTTCTGCAGATCTTCTTCGTATTTATACAAAAACTTTACTTTATCTTCTACTGATCTTATTTTTATTTTCCTTCCTTTGAAACTGAAGGATAGACCTTGGGGAAACTCCCACCTAAAGATGATTTTGTTCCTTCTCAGGAGGGCAACAATATATCCGTAATTTGGCCTAAGATCCAAAAGATGTTTCGGGACGTCTTTAAAAATTTCCACTCTTGACTGATGTACTTCTAAGCTCTTCTGGTAGTGCCAGCCCAAGATTCTATCTCTCTCTTCTTTAGTTCGAAGGGTGATCAAGCAATCTCTTATTCTATTCTTCTCTTTTCCCCCCTCCTCTTCCAAGTCTGAAGGCCCTCACAATTCTAAACTCTTCTTTTTTTTTATAATAGTTTTTTTATTGCTTTTTTTCCAAGGTCAGAATACATCATCAATAAGACAACAAAAGCGATTTTACAGAAAAAAGAAGAAATTATAAAGAAAGAATTCACTTTTTCAAGTCTATTTTCATAGTCAACTGGACTTCCCCACGTCTTCCATCCCCTGCTTTCTTCACAATAAAAATAAACAGCAAATTGATACCTTATTTTATGTGTTTTTGTACTTTCATTTAGTTATATAGTCTATAGTTTATACTTTTCAAAATTTTAACTTAATTTTCATCATTTACAAATCTCAATACCGAAGTATGTTTTTTCCCGAAAACTTAGCAAATTCTCAACATTCATATAACTTATAATGTTTTTGTAGATAGTCCTTAAATTTTTTCCAATCCTCTTCCACTGCCTCTTCTCCCAGATCTCGGATTCTGCCGGTCATTTCAGCTAATTCCATGTACACAATTCTAAACTCTTCTTGACCCAAGTCCAAATCCCCAAAGGCAGCAAATTCCTGTGTGAGAAAGTCTGTCAAGCTTTCCTTCTCCAATCCGGGTAGAGCTCTAATCCTCAGATTCGTCTGTTTTTCTTTAAGTTCAATCATAGCAAGCGTCAACCTATGTTCATCAAGTTGCCTCTGTAGGGCTGGGACTCTCTCTCTCCAGTTGTGTTACTTTACATTCAGCAGCAGTAGCTTTCTCCCTGGCTTCCTCCGCAGTCTGCCGTATCAAAGTAGATTCCTATATCAGTTTCTGGATAGTTTCTATATTAGTGTTCACCTTTTGTCCCAGATTATTTATACTTTCTGTATTTAAGTCGATTTTAATAGTTGCAGCATCCACTTTCGCATTCGTCACATCCACTTTCACATTTGTCGCATCTGCTTTCTTATTAAGCTGTTCCAATGAATCATTTATCTTACTTAATGCAACCGCTAAGGCCTCTTCTGTCGACATTCCTCTTGATTTTGAGTGTACTGGTACAGAAGCAGCAGTAGAAGAAGCAGGGAGGCCTTGTGTTGAGCCTCTCCTAGTTTGCTGCCATGTCTTCCCAGATCTTAATGTTTTTTCAGCAGTTGACTGGTCTGTTTTTTCCTTTCCATTTGCCATAACACTTAAAAGATTCAAGGTCAGTCCCAGAGTCTCACAGTTTTTTTATCTTGCAGCTGGAAATTCCCCTAGCCCAGCTCTTATAAAGCCACCAGTTTCAAAGGCTTCCACTAGGGGGAAACAGTTTCTATTTATATTAGTTAGTGATATCCTCTTTTAAACACAGTTCAAACAATCCGAAGTTAGTTTCAGTTCTCAGTTACTTTTACTTCTTTTTCTTAAAGGCAGCCGGAGACAGTGGAAACAATGTATTACTCTTATGCTAGCTGTCAATGAACATTCTAAACACTGTCAATGGACATTCCACAAGACATCAGTCCTGCTAGCAGCCCGTTCCCAGGGTCAGAGCGGCGGTATTTTAACTCTCTTCGCTCTCTTCTGCAGGCACACTCAGTCCACAACTCCCCCCTCTTCTCCTGCCTCCAAGGGGGTGTTTAATGTTCTTTACCGATGGAAATTTAGTCTTTTACAAAAGGCTTTCCAAGACTTCAGCTTGCAGCCTTATTGCTTCAATCTATTTACAAAAGGGGAAGGTGGACTTCCTGTGTTGAACTTCCCCATTTCGATACCAAATTAAATGTTTCAAAATCCAATTCTCCCGCTTCAGCTCTACTCACAGGTAATTACTTTAAAGCCAAATTGTCCACAGGAAAAAGTCAGCGCTCTCCGACAACAACTATGCGGCTTCGCTCTGTGGAAGAAGCAGACGATTCGAAGCACCGTGCCGCTCACCCCACATTGCTCCGGAACCCCGAAACCGGGTTTCCCCACGAGTAGGGGAGGCGCAAAAGGTGCCCGCCGAATCCCACGCTCACAGGCTTCTCCCACCTGTGATTTTTTGCAGGTCTCCACCTTCATCGTGGCGGCCAGACCCAGTTCCCACAGGGCAAATTCCTCCCGATCAGAGGAATTCCGCCAGTGCCTGAGGCGCCTCCCCGGAAGTCCACACCCAGTAGCTCCTTAGGCTTTTTGAAATTTATCTTCTTATAGTCCAGAGTGCGTTTCTGACTATGCTCAGTTTTCCCTTGCCTCTGTACAGTCATACCTCGGATTATGAACGCTGCAGGTTTTGAACGTGCCTCCTGCACGGAGCACGTTCGCAACCCGAGGTCCAGAGTGTGTTTCCAACTATGCTCAGTTTTCCCTTGCCTCTGTATTGTGAAACCCAGGAGAACATGATCACTTCCTCCCAAGTTTCCGAGTGCTGTCACTTCATTGGTCAGTTCCTCCCTTTCGTGAGGATCAGGTCCAAGACAGATGATCCCCTGGTTGTTTACTCCACCCTCTGGGAAACAAAATTGTCAATGAGGCAATGAAGGAATTTATCAGACCTTCTATTCTTGGCAGAGTTTGAGTCCCAACTGATATCGGGGAAGTTGAAGTCCCCAGTGACTACTATATCTCTTCTTTTTGAATGTTTGGTAATCTGCTCTAGTGAGGCACCATCCAAGTCTTCAGTTTGGCTTGGCAGTCTATAGCAGACACCCACAGTAAGGTCCCTGTTGTTTCTCTCTCTTACAAGTTTTAACCATATACTCTCAATCTGCTTTCCATGCTCCAGGTCATGGATTTCTTCACAAGTGTACACATTATTTACATATAATGCTACTCCTCCTCTCTTCCTGTTTGGTCTATTTCTTTTAAAAAGGTTATACCCCTCAATTCCTACATTCCAGTCATGAGTCTCATCCCACCAGGCTTCAGTAATGCCTACCAGGCCGTATTTGCAATCCTGTACTAAAAGCTCCAATTCGTCTTGCTTGTTTCCCACACTCTGTGTATTTGTGTAGAGACAACTGAAACCACGAGTCGTTCCCTCCAGCTGCTTCCTTCCTGTAGTTTCTTGCCCTTTAGCAGGTTTCTGGAGCACTGCCTCAGTTTCCTGTGCATCAATTAAGCTATTATCCCCAGTGCCAGGTGCTATCCCCAGTGCCAGGTGCTCTGTTGTTTGTACAGTGGTGCCTCGCAAGACGAAAAGAATCCGTTCTGTGATTCTCTTCGTCTAGCGGTTTTTTCGTCTTGCGAAGCAAGCCCATTGACGGATTAGCGGATTAGCGCTATTAGCGCTATTAGCGGCTTTTAGTGGCTTTTAGCGGCTTATCTGCTGATCGGATCAGCTGATAAGCGGCTTAGCAGCTTAGAAAAGGGGGGGGGAACCCCGCAGGAACTCGCAAGACATTTTCGTCTTGTGAAGCAAGCCCATAGGAGATTCGTTTTGCGAAGCACCTCCAAAACGGAAAACCCTTTCGTCTAGCGAGTTTTCCGTCTTGCGAGGCATTCGTCTTGCGGGGCACCACTGTAATGTTGTCTCCCTCCTCAAGATCTAGTTTAAAGCTCTCCTGATCTTGAGACTTTTAGCAAAGCCATTCTTGCCAACCACCGTGAGCTGCAGCCCATCTTTCAGCAGAAGCCCTTCCTCAAGGAAGCAGAGACCATGATCCAAGAAGCCAAATCCTTCCTGATGACACCACCTGCACAGCCTAGTATTTTCTTCTCTCTTTCTTGGCCACAACCTTCAACAGGAAGGAGTGATGCCCAGTGTCTCATAGTCCCTGCCCAGTGTCTCATAGTCCCTTGCTATGTGTTGCAGGCTGTGTGTGGCAGTATTATTTGCACCCACATGAATCAGAAGGAGGGGGAAGTGGTCAGTAGGCTTTATAAGACTTGCCAATTTCTACGTCACATTGTGCTGTGCTTTCCAAAGCCTGTTTGGAGTTTTCTAATGTCTGCACCTGCTGTTCGTGAGTCTTCTCCACTTGTTTACTGGAGCTTTTTTTAATAGTGCTGGGATAAGTTACAAAGGCAGGAACCTTATGGTTTGAATTACACCACACATTTCCTTGCATTTTGCTGGTTCATCACTTCTGCAGAAAATCTAGGACTGACCAGATGAAAAAGCACTAAATTTATTGAGCTGTTAGCTCTTCTTGCTTCTAAAGTGGCCCAAGAGCAGAGATCTGTGAAAATTAGCTTTTATTGTTTACTATTTTTCACACCCGGTGAATATGAGACCAAAACAAAAAAGGGATAGTAGTGAATTATTTATTATTTATTTATTTAATTTCTATACCACCCTATACCCGAAGGTCTTAGGGCAGTTCACATAAAATATCAAATACATAAAACAAAAACAAAACCAACAACCCAATACCCCCCCCAAGAGCCAGCATTTTTTAAAAGGGTGTAAGATGTAGATCAAGTCAAGACCTGGCTGAAAAGGAACATTTTTGCCTGGCGCCTAAAGGTGTATAGTGAAGGCGCCAGGCGAACTTCCCTGGGGAGAGCATTCCACAGACAGGAAGCCACTGCAGAGGAGGCCCCGGTCTCATTTTGCCACCCCCTGAACCTCTCAAGGAGGAGGCACATGAAGGAGGGCCTCAGAAGGTGATCTCAAGGTCCAGGTAGATTCATATGGAAACAGGTGGTCCTTGAGGTATTGTGGTCTTGAGCCGAATTCAGAAGCCTTATTATTAAAGTCTACTGCACGACCAGAGGCCTGGCTGTGTTAATCAATACTGAAGGCATTCTGTATGCAAACACACCAAAGGCACATCTAGCACAACTTTCTGTTCTCACAGCAGCCAAGCAGAATGCTGGTTTGAAACCAACAGGCAGGACATGAGCGCAACAGCACTCTCCTGCTTGTGATTCCCCACAACTGGAATTTGGAAGAATTTTTCTAATCAAAAACATATGCAGAATGTCGTAGCTGACTTCTGCAAGGAAATAAGAAACAAATGTGATTTTGTTTTCTTGTCTTCAGACTGCCTTTTTAAGGTATGTCCTATGAACCGATACTCTGCACAGAAACAATACTGGAAAGCCAAGCAAGCAAAACAAGGGAACCACACGGAAGCCGCATTGCTGAAGAAGCTGCAAGTAAGTGGCACCTGAGCTCCCAGTCTTTGTTGCCTTTTTATGCAGCTGTTTGTTAGTGCCATGATGCACAGCTGTTAGTTCTTCAGCAGCTAAGCCCACATTACTTTCTCCCAGCTGGTAATTCCACTGGGCTGAGAAACAGCAAATTTAGATGACTCAAAACTGCTCTGTTTTGTTTCATCTAAGGACTATTCTCTCTCCCTTCTTAATCCCAGAGGTGGCTCACTGGGTGTGCCAGAGTCCCTCTGCTAGTTCCTGACAGGTGGGTTGCTGTTGCATACTGGGAGGGAGATGGGTGAGGTGGCTGGGAGGTTGGTCTGGTGCAAGTACATAAGCAGGAGTGTGGGATTGTCTCTGCCAATGTGTTTGCCCCATCCCAGCTCCCCCCACCCACTGCCTTGCCTTTCATCATCTCCCAGAGCTACAATTCCCAGAGTGGTTCAACAATTGATCTCTCTTTCCAGGTAACTCTGAGAAGTGTAGCTCTGTGAAGAAAATAAGTGTCTCTCAGCCCCTTATAAACTGCAGTTCCCAATATGCTTTAGGGGAATCCATGATGGTTTAAAGTAGTATCACAGTCCTTTAAATGGATAGTGCAGATGGGGCCAAAAGTAAGAGTTCTATCTGTTGTTCTCCCTACCTTTGCGTCTGGCCCTACCAGTCTTCTGCCTTTCACTCCACACACCTTTAGCATGTGCCCCCCAGAAGGTTTGCCAATAATAATAATAATAATAATAATAATAATAATAATAATAATAATAATACTTTTATTATTTATACCCCATCCATCTGGTGCTCCGTCTGAAAAAAATCCCCACACACTCCAGTGCTAAAGCTTGAGAGGTTGAGTTCATGTAACAGTTTGTGACTACAAAAACAAAACAAAAACTCCAAGAAACTGTGACTATTTTGCAGCATGCTGCAGAACTGGAACAAAAGCAGAATGAATGTGAGAACAGGAAACTGCTGGGTGAAATTGTGAAGTACAGCAACGTCATACAGGTGAGCCTTTGAAAACTAGACTGTCAGTTTCTCAAAACCTCAAGGTGAGCAGGGGTTTAAATATATCAGAAATGGCATGGAGTGTGAAAAGATTACATACCTCCATGCCATACCAATCAGCTCTGTAGTGGGAGTTCCCCACAGTGGATTTTTTGATGTGTGAAATCAGTAAGCATTGCCTAGAGCAGGCTTCCTCAACCTCAGCCCTCCAGATGTTTTTGGCTACAACTCCCATGATCCCAACATCTGGAGGGCTGAGGTTGAGGAACCCTGGCCTAGAGGCAGAGAAGAAAGGGCAGGGCTCCTTTGCCTTTAACGACAGTGCAGGGGAGACTGTTTCAGGAAGCACTGTTTTCCTCACCGCAGCATGACCAGTTGCACCACCCCAGTGTCATCTCCTGCTCCTCTGTACCCCATCTTCCCTTATCTCTCTTTATCTTGTGTAGAAATGTAAACTGTAAGCACCTGGGCTTACAGGGGACCTTTCTCTTTGTTATATCACTTAGTACACTTAGACTACTATTCCCATCATCCTTGACCGCTGGTCCTGCTAGCTAGGGATAATGGGAGTTGTAGGCCAAAAACATCTGGAGGGCCAAGTTTGAGGAAGCCTGACTTAGTAGAACAACATTTATGGTATTATATAAATAATACGCATGATTAGAGGCAAAGGAGGCTCATATTCCTTTGCCCTTGGTCACCATAAGAAACAAATGAAAAAAGGAAGATATGGTGGAAATTGGGCATGTCAAAACTGAAAATCAGAAGAATTTGGAAGGAGTCATAAATTATGGTCATTAGGCAGTAGATAGAGTGGTACGGGGTAGCCAACATGGTGCCCTGCAGATGTTGTGGGACTCCCGTCAGTCTCAGCCAATGATCAGGGTGCTGAACTTCTTCATCAACACAGAGTGTGCACAGCGAATGGATCGTAGAAATAAAAAGCTGTCCACAGTATCTTTCCTTAGTTTTATTTTCAAAAACATAATAGCCAAACGCTGCAAGCCATCACTCCTCCTCACCAGCAGCTTACAAGACATTTGATCAAATTAAATACAGTTTCAATTAACCAATTATCCTATCACATCCCCTTCTGCACCTGGTGCATCAAGTACCGTATTTTTCCCACCATAGGACGCACCGGACAATAGGACGCACCTTGTTTTAGAGGGGGGAGAACAAGAAAAAAAAATTCTCCCCCTCTCTGCCCAGAGCCCCTTCAGCGAAGCGGCAGGAGGCGCTGCGCAGAGAGGGGGAGAATTTCCCCCCTCTTGTTTTCCCCCTCTAAAACAAGGTGCCGTTTAAGGTGCGTTCAGGCGGCTACCTTGGAAGCCTGGAGAGCGAGAGGGGTTGGTGCGCACCGACCCCTCTCGCTCTCCAGGCTTCAGGTTCCTTTCGACCTACTCTTTGGGGCTGGTGGGGGGAAGCCCACCACCAGCCCCAAAGAGCAGGTCGGGGAGCAGCGGAAAGGCGCGCAGCGGAGAGGCTGCTGCTATAGTCATGCGTCACCTCTCCAGCTGGGAGAGGGTCATGGGCTTCTTTAGCCCTGTGCGCGCTCTCCCGGCTGGAGAGGTGGCGCGCGGCTAAAGAGGCTCCTGCCATAGCCACGCGTCACCTCTCCAGCCGGGAGAGGGTCGCGGAGCTATGGCGTCTTTGCTCCATAGGACGCACACACATTTCCCCTTCATTTTTGAAGGGGAATAGTGCGTCCTATAGAACGAAAAATACGGTAACTCCCCTTTTAATTAGGCAAAAAGTCGAGAGACCACAGGTGTGCAGCTAAGTAGGTCAACCTGCAAACATACACCTCTGAAACCAACCTGGTTCCTGAGTAGCATAATAATAATAATAATAATAATAATAATAATAATAATAAATTATTTATACCCCGCCCATCTGGCTGAGTTTCCCCAGCCACTCTGGGCGGCTCCCAATCAAGTGTTAAAAACAATACAGCATTAAATATTAAAAACCTCCCTAAACAGGGCTGCCTTCAGATGTCTTTTAAAAATAGGATAGCTGCTTATTTCCTTGACATCTGATGGGAGGGTGTTCCACAGGGTGGGTGCCACTACCGAGAAGGCCCTCTGTCTGGTTCCCCATAACCTCACTTCTTGCAATGAGGGAAAAACCAGAAGGCCCTTGTTGCTGGATCTCAGTGTCTGGGCTGAATGATGGAGGTGGAGACGCTCCTTCAGGTATACAGGACTGAGGCTGTTTAGGGCTTTAAAGATCAGCACCAACACTTTGAATTCTGCTCGGAAACGTACTGGGAGCCAATGTAGGTCTTTCAAGACCTGTGTTATATGGTCTTCCTTGGTGGCCACTCCCAGTCACCAGTCCAGCTGCCATATTGGATTAATTGCAGTTTCTGGGTCACCTTCAAAGGTAGCCCCACGTAGAGCGCATTGCAGTAGTTCAAGCGGGAGATAACTAGAGCATGCACCACTTTAAGATAAAGAAAAACCAACACAGGAATGGTGGGAGCTTGCTCCCAACAATGTCTGCAGGGCGTCATGTTGGCTACCCCTGGAGATGGTTAACCAGACAAAAAAAAGTCAGGTGGGAATTCAGTCCTACACTTAACCACCTAACTAACATCTTGTTTTATGATTGCTGAATAACATGTCGCCTTCAGCCATGCTCCCATGTTGGATTGTTTTGAGCTGATGTTTTGATAATTGAAATTATTCCCAGTTACAATGATTTCCAATGAGCAGGTTGTTAAACCCACTTGAAATATGTTAAAACATTGTGTTTTTTCAGACTGTCAGAAGTAATTTCATGTGTAAGTTTAATTTCTCTCAAAAAATATGTTTGCCCTACTAACTGTGATATCACGGCTATAAATCTGGCCTACATATCTTGTGACCTCCTGAGCTGAATGCTTGCACTGTTGCCAGCCAGGTGTTTGACAATCCCTCTGTGTGGTTCTTGGCTGGCTACAATAAGCATTAATCCTTTGGTATAAGGGAGGCCTCATTGTGGGTTGAGTTGTGGCCAAAGTCTTCATCCAGAATACATGTATACATTCATTTGTTTTATTATTATTTACAGCTACTTCACATAAAAAGCAACAAATACCTTACAGTGAATAAGAGATTGCCAGCCCTATTGGAGAAGAATGCTATGCGGGTCTCTCTGGATGCTGCTGGGAATGAGGGGTCCTGGTTTTACATCCAGCCCTTTTGGAAACTGAGGAGTGAAGGTGACAATGTAAGTGAATGAAATATGTTTCTGGGAATTGCTGGAATAGGCACTGTTACCACCTCCCCATCTTTCTAGGAATAGATGTCTTTGTATGACCCTTGTTGTGCAGCACTTGTTGCTCTGCTCCATAATGCAATGTGCTTAAATCCTGATGCAGTGCATCTTGGGATATTATTCTAAAAGGTGGTTTGGGACAGAAATCATATTCAAGGGAACTGAGCAAGTAAGAAGGGGAGACCTAATGGGCTCTGAAGCGCTCTGCAGCATCAGACCACAGGCCGATCTCATGCAGCATTTTGTTCTCACAAAGCCCATCCAGATTCCTCTGAGAAGTTGCAAGGAGGTCATGAGTGCAACAGTACTTCCCTTGCTTGTGATTCCCAGCAACTGGTATATGAAGGCATGCTGCCTCTGAAAGTTGAGGGAGAGCACAGCCATTGTTTCATTTGCTAGGTAACCAGCCCTCTTGCCATCTACAGTTCCCCTTTAACTTGTCCTAAGTGTATTTATTTACCGTATTTTGCGCCCCATAGGACGCACCGGCCCATAAGGTGCACCTAGTTTTTTGGGGGGAAATAAAGAAAAAAAAATTATTTCCCCCCCCCAAAGCTTCCCCCAACCCCAGCCCCCAGAACAGGCTGCTCTGCGCAAGCCGTGGGAGCCCTCCCGCGGCTTGCGCAGAGCTACCCGAAGCCCCACGCGACTGCTGAACGCGCCGGGGCTTTGGGATAAGAGGCAGCTCTGCGCAAGCCGGGGGAGGGCTCCCGCGGCTTGCGTGGAGTTTCCTGAAGCCTGGAGAGCGAGAGGGGTTGGTGCTCACCAACCCCTCTCGCTCTCCAGGCTTCAGCGAAAGCCTGCAATCGCCCCATAGGACGCACACACATTTCCCCTTCATTTTTGGAGGGGGAAAAGTGTGTTCTATAGGGCGAAAAATACGGTACTTGCTAGATTCTGTACTGCCCAATGGACATAGAGCTCTGGGTGGCTTACAGTAATGGTTGAAATCATAAAATCGAAGAATGCACCAGATCTACAGCAAAATAAAATGGCACAATATAAAACTAGTGATGGTTAGCAGCAGTGAAAAGATCTAAGAAGCACTAAAATGTTGCTAAAACACCTGAGAGAATAAAGACCTCATCACCTGCTGTGGATAAAGCCAGTAGGCACTAGGCAGACCTTTCTGGGAAGCCATTCTGTGGCTGTGGTGTCACCCCTGAAAATACTGTCTTTAGGTGGCAGCAGTGGTAATGGGTGAGGAAAGGAAAAGCCCTTTGCGGCCAGATAGCAGCCACCCCTGGCTAGATTCAGTCACAGGGTTAGTAGTTACTGACTTCAGACATGGAACCAATTATTTCACTAGCATGGAAGTGGCTTTTTTTAATAAAAAATATTATTATGCTTGATTTCTACTTTCAGTGAATTTTAAATTATTGATTCAATTCTGCAGGTTTGTTTCCTCTGACCTTACATGGCTGTAAGTAATGTTTTTCTGCAGCATGGCATGCAAGGACACTTTGCATTAAGTAAAAAAGGGCATCACGTTCTTATTGGAGACGTTCTGGCTTTAAAAAATATATAACAAATAATACATGTTTATTTCTATCTTTGTTTAAAAATATGCCAGGAAAAAATAGTGACTCCAAACCAGTATTTCTGACTTTACTTAGGGTTGGCAATTAACTGGTCAAATATTGTTAGATAATAGTCTTTCAAATGTTAATAAAATTATGCTAATTAAAAAAACCAACTATTTGCTTCTAGAAAAGACAACAAGATGCCATCCCTCCTTGAGGCTTTATAGAGCTTTGCAGGTATGGTGAGGACTTCTGACCTTGCCATAATGATTATTGCCTTCCTATGTTTGCTTGGTGCCTTCTCCTAAACCCTTTCCTTATCCTGCTCGGTGATGTCTTTGTAATCTCTCACTCTGTAGGTCCTAAGGGGTTTAGGTGGAATAAAACTTGCAAACAGTTAAGGGAACTTGTGTCATTCTAACTAAAGAAAAATTCTTCACAGTAATTGCCCGCAAAGAGCTCAATAAATAATTTGTCTAATAAATGAACAGTGCAGCATTCTTCCTTGAGTGCAAGAGAAAATTAGAAATTTCCTGCTTACAAACCTTGTTGCCAGCCTGTCCAAACTTTTTTTTAATCCACAAAGGTGCTTCAGAGTTGTTTCTTTTCAAATTGCATTAGTACCAAAGTGGCGTAACAACCACATCAAATGGCTTATTTGTAATGCAGCTTGAATGACATAACCCTTATCCAAGGTGATTAATTAGCTGCCCATTGGAATAAGCTTCCATTTGCGTCCATTGAGCTCTGCACTGAATGATTCTACCCTAATGAGTGTTCCATCTCCAATTACTGGCACTCCTGCTGTATGGCTTAACTAGGAGGAGAAAGAGCAGAAACTCTCCAGAGAGAGATTAAAGTTGCAGGACAATGTGAGCGTCAAAGTACTAGGAAGCAAGGAGCCTTCAATATTGTTTGTTGAGTGACCCCATGATTTAATAAAAGTTAATGGGTCACTCATCTACATAAGTATTCTTGAAAATATTTGACCGTCCTCAAGCTGTAACCAACCAGTTGCCAGAATTTAGTCAGCTGATCTGCATCTTTACGCCAGTTCTACTGGAGCTACATAAATTATGAATTTTGCTTTCTGTCAAAATGTTGGCGAATGGGTTAAGGAGCAAAGACATTTGTGCATGTGTTGCAAAGAAAGCATGGATTGTGTTTACCATTCATATCAGTCACTTTGTGGTTCTAGCTTGTGTGTATAATTGTTCTGTATGATGGAATGTACACTGAATTGTTGTGGACTTTGCCATCACCTGTATGTAATTAGATCAGATCTTGTAAAATCTTACTCCACTGCATCTTAAGATATTTCTCGTCTTCCCGCATAGAAATTCATACAATGCAAATGATCTCTTTGTTTTTAGGTGGGAGGCAGTTTGAGAGGCCAAGTATCCAAGAACCAATTGTATATAATACCATACCAGCAAATGGATATAGCTAGCAATGGAACTATCAATCTCTTTACCTTATTTTGGACATTCATTTTTCTGTTTTTCAGCTGACAATGTCTCACATCAGTCAATAAAGGTTTAAAAGCAATGAAACACTATAATCAAAACAAATAGAGCAGATGAGTGCCAGACTAGATTTAACACATTTTTAGAGTGTAATTATTAAAATGTACAGAATTCACTGTAGCGTATGTTGTGAGCACCTTGGGAGTGTTAGTCCTGAAAGGCAGCACATGTCTGCTGAAAGCAAAGCAACAGTCTAAAAATGTGAAGAATGAGAAAAACCTGGGCAAATGAGATTGGTTAGGAAATCACAGAAATCTGTGGTAAAAGAGGCAGTCCAGATCACTAGAAATCAACAGAATTTTGCCACGGATTTTAATGTGATTGTATTTCTGTAGTGCTCCACCCTCACACAAAAATGACTTAAGAATCTGGGGGTAGCTGTCATAATGTGGAATGTTCTGGATCACACTAGTAAAAAGTTGCCTTTGCAGGAACCCCCACTCCGCATAGAAGTTTGTGTGTGTGTTTTTAATCCTTATATGATTTTAATATATGGCCATTTTTCACAGTAATAGATTGTCATTTATTTATAAACTTTTAAAATATATTAGCTATTTTAATTTCCAGAGATAATATATTCTCCCAAATTAATTCTATATATGCTTCTCCAGGAGTAAGTCCTGTTGAACTCAGTGGGCCTTACTTCTGTGTAGGCACATATTAGATTGTACTGTTAACTTTTTGTTCAGTTTGTTCAGATGTATTACGTAATCTTGGATGTGAAATTGTTTTTATACATACATTTATTTATTCTTTTTTTAAAAATGAGATTGTTTTAGATATGTTTTTAGATGTTTCATAGGAGGTGACTCATAAATTAAAGGAAATAAAGAAAGAAAGACAGAAAGAGCCAACCACTCAATTTACAACACTCATTCCAGAAAAAAACAAATTAATAACCTTTCCAACATGATGACCTTCATGTTCCACAGCTTGCTCACTCTTTCTTAAAATTCCCAGGACATTTATTTATTTGGAAAACTGAAATCTGAGATTTCATAGTTTATCTAAGGGCTGCCAGAGGCAAAGGAGGACTGGGATCCTGTACCTTTAACAGGGAATTTCAGCCAAGTTGAGCTTTTGTAGAAAGATACAGGAACCTTTTGATAAAGGTACAGGAAGTCTGCGCTCTTTTGCATCTGGCCACCCTGCAGTTAGCTATTATACCAAGCCTATGAATGGGGTCTCACTTTAAATAGGAGGAAAAGGAGAAGGAACTAAAATAATCATCCGTGTGAAAGGAAATTGAATTACGATACATAATTCCTTTTACAACTTCTATCCTCCAGATTGTTGTAGGGGACAAAGTTGTACTGATGCCGGTCAATGCAGGGCAGCCTCTTCATGCCAGCAACATAGAACTTCTGGATAACCCTGGGTGCAAAGAGGTGAGTTTGACAGAGGCCCGTGGTTCTGGTATGTAGAGTTAGGGTGTGAGATCAGTAGCAGACTGAGAGGAAACTACAACTTGGTGGCAACTATAGGCAGAATTAAGAGACTGACGTAGAGTCGCTCCATGCAAAAGAAGTTAGAGATTCTGCACCTTTAATAGTTGTACAGAAGAGGAAATTTTAGGAGGCCATGGTAACTACACCTCTTGCGTGCCATTGCTGCTTCCTGCCACTCAACAACACTGTGCTGTTTTTATTTACTAATGCTTCTAGGAGGTGAATGTTTTCTTCTTTTTAACATGTACCAGAGCACTAGCATTCTAAAAATCAGATGAAAGTGTACGACTTACTAGGTAATAGAGATAGTGGCTGCATTCCCCCCCCCCAAATGTGCATTCTGTCCCAGGTGGGTCTAGGTGGCCGCCGTCTCCTATTGTTTGTTCTCAACAATTGGTATTCAAAGGTAAACTGCCTTTACATGTTGAGACTTTGGTTAGCTATCTGATACTTGCCTATTTATTTGCATATTGTGTTTTGCACCCCAACCTTTCATCCTGGAACTCAGGGAAGTGTACATGGAGTTCCCCAGTTATCTCTCATTTAGATACTGATCACATGCAAACCTCCTTAGCTTCAACCAGGTTCCTGAATAATGTGCCTCAAGACCATGTTCTCTTATCCTCTGTGAGCTTGACTATTACTTTTTCCTTTTCCTTTTTAACAGCAACCTAGACAAGTGGTCATGCCAACAAAGTTTCATATATTTACAGATAATTGTTTAATTCCAGATTTTTTGGGGGGCGGTGGGGTGTCAGTGGCATATTATAATTGAAATTGTCTTGAAAACAATAGCTATCATAGTAGACGTTGGCAAGCATGAGCCTTGTCAGATTGTAATGCTCCAGAAGCATTAGTGTCTGGGCCTTCTGCACCATAACCTATAGTTGTTATCTGTGCATTTGACTACAGGTAAATGCGGTCAACTGCAATACCAGCTGGAAGATAACCTTATTCATGAAATACAGTTGCTACAGAGAAGATGTACTCAAAGGTGTAAGTATGAATGAGAAAAATATTGATATTTTTGAAATGATAATACTGGGTTTGTTTGTTTGTTTGCTTGCTTGCTTGCTTTTTGTACATGAGCAAGAGACCACAAATCATGTAGTTTGAAATTGGTTTTAAATAGAATAAAAATGCACCTGTTCCATATTATCCATTGTTTTCTTTTGTTCATTAGCCATGACGAGTGATGATTTTGTTGCATGAGCAGCTAACCTGCTGGTACAGAGCTGCAACAATAGCCTTCCACTAGCAGTGTTGCTGCTTTGTAGTAGGAAAGGGAGGGAGAAGGTGGTAGTGAAGTTGGGGCTATGTGGGCACACGACCATAAGAACAGGATTTGGCTCCGCCAGTGCATCGGCACAACCCCAAATTCTCAACTACCTCACACCTCTCTTTCCTGGTACACAGCAGCAGCACTGCTTCACCAGGCAAGCTGCTTGTGTTTCATTGCAAAGTATGCGAGCAAACTGCATCCATCTCCTCTTCCCCCTTTAATGAATTGTTATTAATTCTAAATTGCCCTTCATCCCAGAATCACAGGGCAGTTTCAATGTAAAAAGACAAAAATATACAACATAGTAACAAATAAAAGCAATTCCACCCCACCAGTTTAAAATGGCATATATTGTTTAAATTAAATTAAATTAAATTAAATTAAATTAAATTAAATTAAATTGCCAAAGGCCTGGTAGAAGAATATTTTTGCCTGGTGTCGAAAGATATGTAATGAAGGCACCAGGTGAGCCTTTGTGGGGAGAGCATTCCACAAGTGGAGGAGCCACCACAGTAAAGGCCTGTTCTTGTGTTGCTGCCCTCCAACTATAATGTTTGACTATAATGAAGGGAAGACCTTGGTTTCAAACACATCATGGACACCTTAATCATTATATAAATTGTATAGACACTGGAATCTAACAGAGGAGTATTCTTGCTACAATAACTTTGGCAAAGCTTCACTTTTGTGTTTGTGTTTCTTCAGGGAGATGTTGTCAGATTGTTCCACGCGGAACAGGAGAAGTTTCTGACCTGTGATGAGTATCAGAAGAAGCAACATATCTTCCTTCGCACAACACTGCGTCAGTCAGCCACTTCTGCAACTAGTTCTAAAGCTCTGTGGGAAATAGAGGTACTGTGTGATGCTTCTGATATTTTCCCTAGCTTGGATTCAGAGAGTTCATAATATTTACCTCCTAAAGGGTAGTGTCCAAGCATTCTCTTTATGTGATAGATCTCATGCACTACTTTTGCAGGTGGTGCATCATGATCCATGCCGTGGAGGAGCAGGGCAATGGAACAGCCTATTCAGATTTAAACATCTAGCGACTGGAAACTACTTGGCTGCAGAGGTAAGAGTCACAGACAGTTGAATGTGGTAGAGGGTGAATAACTGGGGTTGACTAAACAGGGCAGAGCCTTTGCTCTTTTGGAATTGTCACTGGGCCAGGTTGTATGTTGTTCTGAGAGCATGGATGCTGCTGGAAAGCCAGACTGCGCAGGCACACCTGTGTAATGGGCTGTCTGCCTGATTTAGACTGGAAATAACCATGTTGTTGTTGGGCAGTTTCTTCATGGTTACTGGCACCCTTAGTTATCCAGGGAGCCCCTCTTCTAAGCAACCCATTGAGTGACTGAGGCAGCCATGCAGCTTGGTTTCTGAAGGGCAGCTCTGCCACCTGGGTGCGACTCTGTGAAGAGAGTGAGACTATCCTGCTTCTTCAGCTGCAAACGTCTAACCTTGAAAGTGCCTCAGGAGGACATGGCGGCTCTTCTCCCCACTTCTTATGTGGAGGGGGAACTGTGGAGAAATGCCACAGCTATACAAACATCAACTCCATTGTCATGGTGCATTTCATGAGTTATCAAAGGATGATTCGAGGATCAGGACCACATAGGAGAAAGTGACAGAATGGATAGCTCAGTTGGTTAGAGTGTGGTGCTGATAACACCAAGATTGCAGGTTTCATCCCCATGTGGGACAGCTGCAGATTCCTGGATTGCAGGGGCTGGACCTCCGGGTTCTTTCCACTTCTGCAATACTATGAGATTGCTTGCTGCTTTCCCTTCAGTATGATGGTTTAGTTTTAGGCTCAATGTGCCCCGAGAACCCCTAAACCCTCATATTCACGGTGTGTGTGTGTGGGGGGGGGCTTCTGGTAATTCCTTGATTCCTCCAGGAAAAAGTCCAGAACTCTCATCACTTACCAAGTATTATGTTTGTTCGGCCTTTTAGTTACAGAGCCCCTTACAGTTCTGTGTCTCTCTCTTCAGGGAGTTCACTTGGCTTATCAATTACTCGCCTTGCAGTCATGTCCCTCTTCAATGTTGCTTCTAGTATGCTACAGTGTCCTACAGTCTTTAACTTTTGAGGCCTTACTCTGCATCCCCCAACTGCACCTTCTCCCTGTATGCACTGGTGGAGGAAGAGGAGTGCGGGGGGAGTGTACCGCCCCCGGCAGGGCGATCCCGGTAGGGTGCCTGCTCTCTCCCCCCCCCCCCCGGTTCCGGAGGGTGAAGCTCCACCACTGCCTGTATGCTAGTAGAGCATTGTACATCCTTACAGTGCTGCAGAATTAAAATGTCCCTCACTTTTAGGTAGGACTATTGTGAGCACATATATTTTGTAGTAAAAATGTTGCTTTTTGATTAATCCCAAGTAGGTGTGCTTAGTAGCTCCCCCCCCCCACCTGTTCTTCCCTTATGTCTAAACCTTTTGTTAGGTTGATCTCTTTCACTTTTGTGTCTTGCCGCCCAACTCTTAACCTGGAAGCCCAGGAAAATGTGCCAAGATAAGACATCTATTTGTCTTATCAAATCATTTGGGGACTGCGGATATCTAGAAAAACTGCAATATAAATAAGTCAGGCAAGTCTCAGTGTAGAGGAAAGCCTTTTATGTTTGGCTTAAGGTTAGATTGTGAATTATCTTTCTTTTTCTTTGGCGATCATTCATAACTGAGTAAGATTGTCTTCCATGAACACAGTCTTAACAGTGAGTCCATAGGTGACTGTGGAGGCCAATTCTGCATCCACACGTCCTTCCATAGTGGGGACAAAACCAGACCAGACCAGGAAAGAACAGGAAAGAACAAATGTTACAGAAAAACTTGTGCATGAGGCCAAACTAGAAAGTTACACTAATCCCTTTTTGGAAAGAATGACTTACTAAAGTTTGGGATTCGGCTATAATGGAGAAAGTAACATCTTATCTAAGAGCGAGAATTGCAAGTGAATACAGAAATAAATTCTCGGAAAACTTGTTGCCTCTTATATAATTACTTCCCATGAAAGCAAATGCAAGTACAGTGGTACCTCAGGTTACAGACGCTTCAGGTTACAGATACTTCAGGTTACAGACTCTGCTAACCCAGAAATATTACCTCGGGTTAAGAACTTTGCTTCAGGATGAGAACAGAAATCGTGCAGCGGCGACGCATCAGCAGCAGGAGGCCCCATTAGCTAAAGTGGTGCTTCAGGTTAAGAACAGTTTCAGGTTAAGAATGGACCTCCAGAGCGAATTAAGTTCTCATCCCAAGGTACCACTGTATGTTTTGAGGTTTTTTTAAAGGATAAATATTGTAATTTTATGTTAAGTCATATTTTCTTTCAGAACATTATGACCTGAAGTAATTTTTTCTAGAGCAGTTCTGCTTATTATTGTTAATATTTGTCAGATGTTTAAAAGAATTATTTAAAAAAGGGAAGTAATAAGTGGTAGATGAAATAATAGGGGAAATGTATAAACTGAACTGAGGACAGTTTTTATATTGTGGATTTGACACATTTGTATTACACATTATATGAACCTGCTCATTCTAACCCCCGGTCCATTCAGACCCATATGGTCTACATACAGTACATGGCAGCCACCGTCATCTTAGGCAGGGGTATTTCCTCTCACCTGGAGATCCTATTAACTGGAACTGCCGGGAATTTAACTTGAGACCTTCAAATAACAACTAGATAATAACTGAATAAAAGGTATGGATGAGTCTAAAGATATTTGAAAGAAAGTCTAAATATTATATGAGCTTAATTGGTTGTTGACTTAATGAATTAATGAATTTATTATTACGGTCACAGACCAGTTCCGGCTCACTTACAATATCAGAAAAATCATAAAACATGATAGGGATACATTGAATTGCAATTGGGTATAACAAGGACTACAGATACAGCAGCAGTTAAAAATATAGAAGTTAAATCTTAATCACTAAAATATAACATAAAATTGTCATTTAAAACCTTAATCATTTTGGTAGTACAGCTTGTTCCCTAAGTTTTATGGCAGTCACACAGAATTTGGCCACCCTTATTTTTTATTTTTTTTAAAATGATTTTTATTGATACAAGAAGAAAAAAAAAGGGGGGGGGACAAATACCAAATTACACACAACACCATAGACACATAATTTAAACTACAATATTTATTTTTCAGATATTCTTTGAAAACCTCCCATTTTGAAACAAATTCCTGTTTTGATTTATTCTTTATTTTTTCTGATAGACCATCTAATTCGGCATATTCTGTCAGCTTTTGGATCCAGTCTTGTACAGAGGGAATTGAATTTGGCCACCCTTAGCGTGATCTCTGGATCCTTGTCCTCTACCAGGAGTTTTAGACATTGAAGTTCAGACTCATTTGGAGATTTTTGTATAACGGGTGATAAATGCCGAGCATATATCCCTGTAGAAACGGCAGCGTAACAAGACATGAGAAACAGTTTCTACCTCCATCAAGCTGCAGGGGCAGACTTGTCCCACGTATGGTTAACCCTCGAATCTGCCCTGCAGTAAGGCAAATGGCAGCATGTTGAACCTGGCAAGGGTAAACGACAGTCTGTATTTGGGTATTTGTAATCTGGACAGATATTGCTGAGGTAAACCCTCTCCCATTGTCTTTTATCGCTGGGTGTTTATTCATCTCACTCAAATGACATTGCAGTTCCACATCCCAGATTAGTTGGTGGATTATTGCTCTCGCTTTCTCATAACCTACAGCTAGCAGGGCCTGTGGGGAAAACCCCAAGGCTCTTAGTTTTTTGTGCAGTGTAGCTTTCCATTTGGATTGGCAGGAATCCAATAGGGTTACAGGTGCCATCCCAACAGGGGAAAAATAAGATCTATCTATCTATCATCTATCTATCATCTATCAATCTATCAATCTATCAATCTATCTATCTTTATTATGGTCCAGAGACCCAACAAATTGTTACAAAGTAATGCACAATTCAGAGAGCCTACCTCCAGGTTAAACAAGCATTTTGTTCAGACTTGTTCAGATAGGGATCATTGGTTCTTGCAACCACCGATAAAAACTTTGCCACTGCTAATGTTCTAGCATTTGTCTGGTCTTCCAATAGGAACCTGACATAGTAAGCCTCTGATTTTCCCGGGAAAGGTACCAACAAGGGTAGTGTCAGTTCAGCCCTGGCTTGCTCATATTTTGCACAGTACAGCAAAATATGTTTTATAGAATCGATGTCTTGGGCACACAAGCAAAGTCTGTCCTGGTAGGGAACTCCTCTCAACCTGCCATCCAACATTGCATAAGGAAAGACGTTTAGTCTGGCTTTGGTGAATAACCTTCGATAATTTGGTACTGTCAGGTTTTTAATGTAAGGTGTTAACTTGCCCATATTGTACTCCTACTGCCAGCGGACTACAGACTGCGTGTGATCGAGATCGCAAGTCACTGTGTGTATTATCCCATAATCTTTGCTTTAACGTCTTTAGGGTGCCTTCATAACCCAGGTAATAAAGTTTTAACCAATAATGGATCTTCAGGGTCCATATCCGAGCGCTGACAGGGATTTTTCCCAACCTCCAAGCGGACAGCTATGTTAGACACGCAAGAAGGGATCCCTAACAGGCAGCAATAAAACTTAGTTTGGAAGGATTATAAGGGACCAAGATTTAGGAAGCTGCAAGTCTGTGAGCCATATGTCAGCTGTGTTAATACTTGAGAGGCTGCCAGAATATATTGGCCCCCTTTTCCATAGAAATACCTTATAATAGCTTTGGTAGATCTTTGAGCATTTGCAATAGTATTTTTAACCTGCTAATGCCACAAGCCCTTTTCCTGAAAGGTTATGCCTAGGTATTTAAAAGACGATACCTGTTCTATGGGTCGATTATCAATTCTCCATTTGTGTTGTAGCACCCTGCTTGTGGTTAACGCTTAGCTGAAATGAAATATTCAACGCAGCAATAGAGAAATTAAAATAATAATTTATTTGTCAGACAAATAAATGATAGGCACAGTGGTATATGGTTACCAAAGCTCTGCCTCTCTCCAGCACTGATGGCCAGTACTTATATTTCCTCAGCCCAGCCCCCTTGCTCCTCCTTTGGCTGCCTCTGTCCAATCAGCCTGGTTGAAATTCCTATTGGCTGTTTGCTAGAACCAATCATAAAAGACACACCCATTTCCTATTACCTTTTATGGGAGACAAAGAACTATATTTCCTTCTATCCATAAATGGCAGACATGTAGCCATATATCTTACATTTGCCTCAACAAGGCACCTTAATTATCAGATCACCTTTTGCCCCTGTTGCCCCTGCATTCCAAAACAAATGGTTAAAACAAATGGCTCATGGTATTAAATTCTATCTAAACAGAGATCTTGGGTTCACATTCACACACCATCAATGAAATAAGAATCTAACATTTCTTACTTTCTAAATCCTTTGCATAATTCCATTAAGCCAGCAAATCTCATACATAACATAGATAGCTTTTTAGAAGAAAAGGCCTTTGCAAAGTAAAAAAGAAACTCAGTAAAAACAGCTTCAAAAGAAGCCTCTTCAGTTTACACCCCCCTTTCCCAGCCAGCTGCTTTTCCCATTAACTCTTCCCAAAATTTATTGCCCTTTAACTCTCTCAGTATACCTTAAACCTTAGGAAAATATGGCTAGAGTCTGATGGGAGGCACATGGTATTATTTTCTGTTAAACAATAAATCTTACTATTTACCAACTCTTAATTAGTGTTTTTGCAGCTTGATTATATTCTGTAATATGTAGGGTCAATGTAACATTTGCTCCCAGCCTGTAATTTCCTTTTACAAACTTGTCTCCTGCTACTGCTATAAATCAGGGGGGCCCTTGTTCAGGAGAGCAGGAAGATAAACAACTGCCAAAGTACTTAGCCAGCTGGTTTCTGCCTGGCATGAAACATACAAACATTTGCAAATATATCTTTAAGCTCATTTTAAAATACAGGCCTTGATCAGATGCCTCAGTGTCTCATTCTTTTTTTAGAGAACACCCTGACTTTGGATCTAATGTAGTTGATTGTTAATTGTTTGGCATTACAACAGACTGAGAGATCTTAAAAGTTTTCTTAGGCCCACACAGGAGAAGGAAATTAGAACTGCGTCATCCACGTACAAGAGAACCAGGAGGGGCGTACCAGCCAATTTAGGGGGGTGGGCATTTTCTTTCTCCATGTTTCCTACTAAGGAATTAATATAGAAGTTAAATAAAATGGGAGCAACGATGCAGCACTGTTTAACACCATGGTAGGTTTTGATTTCCTTGGATAAATGGCCCTGTCGGTCACACCTAACCCGTACCAAAGTGTTTTCATATAAACTGCAGATGAGACACAGTAGACGTCTGTCTATGTTTGAGGCACTTGGTTTTTCCCCAAAGCCTATCTTGTGATATTAAATCAAAGGCAGATTTGTCTATGAAAGCTGCATAAAGGGATCCTCCTTTTCTTGAGGTATATTTTTCCTCAAGATGTTGGAGTACTAAGCCTTAATCTAAAGTTGATTGGTTTGTCCTGAAACCTGCTTGTGCTTCTGAAAGGACATATTCTCGCTCCATCCAATCCTCAAGTTTTATTACATGTGGAGCATAGAGTTTATTAATAATGCTTAGGAGACTGATTGGTCTGTAATTAGCAGGGTCAGACCTGCTCCCTTTCTTGTATATTGGGATGATGATTGCTAGTCCCCAGTCCTCTGGGATGGTAGCTGATTGATCTATGCTGGTAAACAGGGCAGCAAGCACTGGGGCCCACCATTCAGCATTGGCCTTGAGGAGCTCAGGGGAGATATTGTCTGTGCCAGGAGCTTTGCCAGGCTTAAGGGATTGAATAAGCCTGTGGACTTATTCAGTTGACACTGGGGGCCACTCAGCCCTGGTATCACTTAGAGGTAGGGACTGAGCCTGTAGATGTTGATTAGTTGTGTATAGGGATTGGAAGTACAGTGGTACATTGTGTTATGGACAGGATCTGTTCCGGAGGCCCGTCTGTAACGTGAAATGCCCGCAACTCGACGTGCTGTGTCTGTGCAGGCGTGCTGCGCAATTTGGCGCTTCTGCACATGCGCGAGTGGCGAAACCCAGAAGTAACCCGTTCCGGTACTTCCGGGTTGCTGCGGGATGCAATGTGAAAAGACGCAACATGAAGTGGACGCAACACAAGGTATGAACGTATGACTCCCAAGAACCAACAGGGATAGAGTATTCTACTTTGGAGGGGGAGTCTTGCCATTACTTTGCAACTATTTTCCAAAAGGTGGTTGAGTCTCTCCTTCGAGAGGCTTCTATTAAACATTGCCACTCTCCCCTTTGGGCCTGAGAGACTTGCAGCAGAGTACAAAGAATAAACAACTCTATGAACAGCATTGGCAGGTTTGGCACTTGTAATCTATTGCCGTTTTGTTATTTGGATTTTTGTGGGAGCCTGTGTTCTTTGGCGGCAACCTGGAGTTTGCAGATTAAGTGGAGGAAACATCATCTTTGCTGTAACAGATTTTTCTGCTTATGTCAAGATCTGCTGCATATTTCAGTAAGACATATGTGTAGAGACTATCCTAACTATTGTGGTGTGTGTGTGTGTGTGTGTGTGTGTGTGTGTGTGTGTGTGTGTTTTCCTTGGTTACATCCTCTGAAACATGGCCTCCTCTGCTAAGAAAAACAATCTGTTTTCTCATTCACTGGAGCTCTGTAAACCATCCTGGCCAAAACAAAGGCTAAAATCTTGCCTTCTAAGTAGGCTGAGGCTCATGACCTGCCGGCTGAAGGCAGACTGACTGTTCAACCTAAGGTGGGTCACACCAGCAGCACTGATGCATTTTGCTTCTTTCCTCTTTTCAGCAAAGGGGAGAGAATGGGTAAAATGAGACAGGGAAGATGGTGAGGAAAAGATTGTGAGAGAAATAACAATGCATTAAAAAAACCTCCTCCAAACCATAACATGTTTAAAATAAGTCCTGTGTTCAGAGCCTTTAAAAAAGAAAAGAAAAAAGAAACCAGAAGTGGCTCACCCTGATAGCAGTGTTTTGCTCTGGCTTTCCAGGAGGGAGAAGGCAAAGCAGTGGAAAGGTCAATGTGGCATTGTTGCACCAGTGGAGCCAGTCCAATGCTCCCATCAGTGCACTTGTGCTGTATTGTGTTGACCTCCACACTGCCTTGCCCCAGTTGGTAAGCAGCAGCAACTTTCCTACTAGGAAACTAGAGTTGTGGCTCCACCTCACCAGGCAAGCAGCCTCTGGCAGAAACTGCTTTGAATGAAGCATGAATGTCAGTTCCTCGCTTGAGCAGAAAGGCAAGAGCACACTTCTTTGTCACCTTTCTTTTTTTTTTATTGTAATAGCTTTTATTTCCAATATTCACTCTTTTAAAATCACAATAGGAAAGGAAAAAAAAGACATCGCAAAATAAACAGATGTAAACAATAAAATATCAAGACGTAAATACATTTCGCGATTTAAGCTATATCCCATTGATACCCTTCTTGCAGTTCCTTCTTTCTACCTTTATCTTTACTTCGCAGATTCTATAATTCACCTACTGTTATTTTAATATTACCTAAGTTTTTCTCCATGTATGATATAAATTTATTCCAATCATTAATAAAGATTTTATTGCTCTGATGCCTGATCTTCTGTGTCATTTTTGCTAGCTCAGAGTACTCAAATAGCTTGTTTTGCCATTCACTAATAGTTGGGATTTTAGTTGATTTCCAGTTCTGTGCCAACAGTAGTCTTGCTGCTGTCGTTGCATACTGGAACATGGTTTGATCTTCTTTTCTAATCTCCTCACCGACCATTCCCAGAAGAAATGCTTCTGGTTTTTTAGGAAATGTGTATTTCAGTATCTTTTTCAATTCATCATAGATAGAACCCCAGAACCTCTTCACTTCTTCACATGACCACCACATATGGTGGAAGTCGCCCTCTTTTTTTTTACATTTCCAACATCTTTTGTCTCCAGTCTTGTACATTTTCCCAAGGAGTAATATGCCAACGATACATCATTTTTTCCATATTTTCACGGAGGCTAACGCATGCTGTAAATTTCATGTCCTTAGTCCAAAGTTTCACCCATCTCTCATATTCTAAACTATATCCCAAATCTATGGCCCACTTTATCATGACCTCCTTCACCTCCTCGTCTTTTGTATCCCATTCCAGTAATTGATTGTACATTTTGGATAGAAGCTTACTCTTTCCTTCTAATATTTCCACTTGGAATTTTGATTTTTTCTCATTCATCCCTATTTTTTTGTGTTCATTCCATAGGGCGTTAATTTGGTGAACCTGTAACCACCCTATTGACTTATCTTTTAGTTCTTCAAATGATTTAATTCTCCACCCCTTATCCGATTTGGTCAGGAGATCTTCGTAGGTCCATCTTTGGCTTCTCGTGTTTAAATTTTTAAGGGATGAGATATTAACTGGGGATAGCCACCAAGGTATGCCCTTTTCCAGCAGTCTTTTAGTTCTATTCCAAACCTCTAACAACGCTCCTCTAACAATATGGTGGGAGAAACCCTTATGCACCCTTTCTTTATCTTGCCATAAATAGGCGTGCCAGCCAAATCTAGCATCAAATCCTTCCAGATCTAACACATCTAAGTTTTCCAGAACTATCCAGTCCTTAACCCAACATAGGCATGCAGCCTCATAATATAATTGCAAATTTGGGACGGCAAACCCCCCTCTTTCTCTCCTGTCTGTGAGCAGTTTAAACTTAATTCTTGCTCTCTTCCCCTGCCAGATAAACCTGGACAGGGTCCTCTGCCATTCCTTAAACATTGTTGTTCCTCTAATTACTGGAATATTCTGAAATAAAAATAATATTTTTGGAAGGATGTTCATTTTTATGGCTGCCATTCGTCCCTCCCAAGAGAGTGTTAATCTACTCCAGATGTCTAAATCTTTTTTAATCTCACTCCAGGTTTTTTTGTAATTATTTTCCACTAAATTTATATTTTTTGTAGTTACCCAAATACCCAAATACTTCACCTTTTTCACTACCTTAATTCCTGTTTGTTGTTCTAATTGATTTCTTAAGTCTTCCGCCAGGTTCTTAGTCAGTATTTTTGTCTTATTTTTATTTAACTTAAACCCAGATAACTTCCCAAACTCCTCAAGCACTTCCAAGACTTTTTCCACGCTTTTTAATGGCTCTTCTAATGATATCACTAAATCATCGGCGTATGCCTTTAATTTATATTCTTTCACTCCAAGTTTAATTCCTCTTATTTCCGGTGTTTCCCTTATCACTAAATCATCGGCGTATGCCTTTAATTTATATTCTTTCACTCCAAGTTTAATTCCTCTTATTTCTGGTGTTTCCCTTATTTTATTTGCAATTATCTCCAGTACCATAATAAACAGGAGGGGGGACAGAGGGCACCCCTGTCTTGTACCTTTTGATATCATAAATGAATCTGTTAAGTTGTTATTAATAATTAATTTCGCTCTTTGGCTCGAATAAATTGCTTTGATACCCTCCAAGAAGGGCCCCTCTATCCCTACCCTTTCCATACACTTTACAAGGAAACACCAGGATACATTGTCGAAAGCTTTTTCGGCGTCGACGAATACCAGAGCTGCAGGAATTTCATTTTTAAACTCTAAATATTCAATGATGTTTACTATATTTCTTATGTTGTCCTTCAGCTGTCTGCCTGGCAAAAAACCGGCTTGGTCTTTATGAATTGATTTTGTCAAATATTTTTTCAGTCTTTTTGCCATTATCTCAGCAAATATTTTATAATCGTTATTGAGTAGTGATATCGGCCTATAGTTTTTTACGTCAAGTTTATCCGCCTCCGGTTTTGGTATTAGGGTAATATGGGCCTCTCTCCACGAGTCCGGTATCCTCCCTCCCTGTAAGATGTTATTAAATACGTCACATAAGACAGGTGTTACATATTCCTCCAGGACTTTATAATATTTTTGTGACAGACCATCTGGACCTGGAGCTTTCCCTGGTTTCATTTTTTTAATAGCCTCCTTAACCTCATCCGTCGTTATTGGTTTATTTAGATGGGATTTTTCATCGTCTGTCAGCCGCTCGCCCCCATTTTTCTCCAAATATCTTTCTATTTCTATTGTATCTTCATCTTCCTTTCTTTTGTACAAGGTTTCATAGAACTGAAGAAACTTTTCCTTTATTTCATTTGGGTCTTCTATTATATGTTCCTCTATTTTAATTTTATTAATCACCATTTGTTTTTTCCTTTTCCTTAGTTGCCATGCTGTCAGGGGTTCAGGAGCAGAGGCAAGGGCAAGGGAGGAAACAGAGAGCGAAGGGGAGGAGGCAGAAGAAAAGATGAGTGATGACGACGACCCGAGATCTCCGAGTCTTTCCAGTGAATCAGAAGATTCACAGAAAGGAGCACCAGTGGCCAGGGCAAGGGGGGAGTCTAGGGGGGCACCCCAGGAAGATAGAGCCAGAGGGGACTCAGAGGAGAGCAGTTGGAAATCGGGACCAGCGTCACCACCAGAGAGCAGGGAAGAGGAAGGGAGCCAGGGGGCAAGCGCTGGCAGCTCACCACAGGAGGGAGGGCATGAGTCAGGAGTGGCCACACCTCCATCGGGGAGCGAGGAAACGGTCAAAAGGAAAGTGGAAAGTTGGGCGCGCGTGCCAAGTTCAAATGCACAGGAAAGTGACGCAGTGGGCAGCCCTGAAAGAGAGCCAGGTCCTAAAGCCCGGCGCAAGGAGACAGGAGGGTCCGGGGGGTCGGCGTCAGAAGAATCCAGGAAGGAAGAGACCCCGGGGGGTAGAGGGACCCAGAGGAGGACAGTCAGGCGGAAAAGGTGGAGCCGGGCTAGGATATTAAGTTGGTGCACAAGGGGCGGAGACTCAGACGGAGCTTCGCCGATCTAGCCACTAGATGTAGAGTTGCACGCAGCAGCTTGAGAATGGAAACTGTAACTCAATAAAGACTTTTACTTAATGATCGCTGGCTAGCGTGATCCTCTGTGAGCTAGGATCTTTAAGCAGCTCTGACAGTAAGCTCCGTCTCTTAATTGTGGACATCTACAGCCTCGAGGAGAGGAGAGAAGCAGGTGCCTACTAGCGAGCTCACGAACGGCAGCCGACATGACGGCTGAGCAGCAGATAGCGGAACTCAGAGAAGCAGTGTCACAACTGAATGCCGAGGCTCTCGCATCCAGGAAGAGAGAGGAGGAGGCAGCTGCCGCCTGCAGGGATCTCCAGGTCAGGTTAGACGTGCTTACAAAGCAAGGGCAACTGACACCCAGACAGGAGGGAATTGGGTTGGTGAGACGAACAGGCGGTCTGGTCTCTCACTTCGATGGGAACCTGCAACAGTATCCCAACTTTAGAGCAGACGTACTGTGCGCACTGCAACTGCTGAATAAAGACTTTAGAGATGAGCAAGAGAAAGTGGGATTCATCATGTCCCATTTGCATGGGGATGCTAAAGCATGGCTGCGCAATTTGTGGAGAGATAAGGATCCGGCGCTCCAAAATGCGGATGCCTTTATTAAAGCGATGGATGGGTGTTTTTTATCAAGCATTGACGTGGATCTTGCCCGGAAGGAGGTGCATGGACTAAGGCAAGGGAGGGCCAGCGTGAGGCAGTACCATGCCCGCTTTTTCGCTTTGGTCAGTGCCCTGGAATGGGACAGAGATTCGGCCCCTGTAAGAGACCTCTTTTGGGAGGGGTTGCACAGCTCGATTAAAGATGAAATCGCGAGGGGGGAGAGACCCCGGACCACGCAGGAGATCGTTCAAAGGGCGCTGGCGGTGGGGGTGCGGATGGAAGAACGTCCATGGAGCAGGGACGAAGGGCGTGGAGGGCGCGAACCAGCCAGGGGCTCCTCCTTCCTTCCCAGAGAAGCAGCGCGTGCGCAATCCACGCCTCCGCCAGGAGGAGGGGCGGAACCTATGGAGGTTGGAAGTGCAAGGGCTCAGTCAGCAGCCAGAGCCCTAGCACCGGCAACAGTGAAAGCGAAGCCTCCTAGAGGGAACAGGAAGTGTTACATCTGCGAGGATCCAGGGCATATGGCGAAAGAGTGTCCCCGGAGGCTCCACAAGCACACTGCAGCCTCAGCAATGGTGACTGCAGCAACGCAGCACGGAGAACCACAGCAGGGAAACGACGCAGTCTGGCTGGAGGAAGAGGCGCTGGGGCCCAGCCAGACGTGTTAGTGACGCAGTCCCCAGAGATTTTACAGCCCGTGAACCCCCTCCCGCCCAAACCAGTAGTGAGGCTCACCGCATCGCTCCAGCTGCCCAATGGAATCACCATGGACGTGCCAATCACCATTGACTCAGGAAGCAATGCGGACTTTATAGGGCAGGACTTTGTCGACCGGCACGCTATACAGTTGCTGCCTGCCACGCTGCCCCTGCAGGTTGTCACGGTGGATGGCAGGGAGCTGCTCGGGGGGCAAGTGGTGAAGCAGACGCCACCAATGGTGATGCGACTTGGGAATCACAGAGAAATCATCAGCTTCAACGTCACTCAACTATCGGACACGCCCGTTGTATTGGGCATGAGTTGGCTGGACAAGCACAGCCCAACGCTGGCTTGGTACCAGAGGCAACTGACTTTCGGCTCTTCCTTTTGTGCTGAACACTGCATCGTGCCCCGGCAGGAAGGAGAGGAAGAGGAGTCACAGCTGCTGCTAGGCACGCTGCAAGCGATTCCCCACAAGTACGCAGAATTTTTGGAAGTTTTCTGCGAGAAGGAGGCAGACAGGCTACCCCCTCACAGACCATATGACTGCAAGATTGACCTGCTGCCGGGGGCGGCGCTGCCTAAAGGGAAGCTGTATTCCATGTCAGAGGACGAACTGCAAGAACTCAAAGAGTTCATAGATCATAATTTGGAGCGCGGTTTCATCCGGGAGTCCAAGGCAGCGGGGGGCAGTCCCGTATTCTTTGTTAAGAAGCGGGACACGCCCCAAAAAAGACTTGTAGTGGACTATCGCATCTTAAACAGTGTGACCAAGCCATCGGACTTCCCCATGCCCCGAATCGACGACCTCCTAGCAAAGGTGCGGAAGGGCAGCGTGTTCACCAAGTTGGACCTGCGAGGGGCGTACAACCTCATTCGCATGCGGGAAGGAGATGAGTGGAAGACAGCCATGTTCACGCCCCTGGGCACCTACGAATATAGAGTTATGCCTTTTGGATTGCAAAATGGCTCCCACGTTTTTCAAGCTTTCATGCATCACGTGTTGGCGGGGCTCCTCTACAAGACGTGCGTCTGTTTCTTGGATGACATCCTGATCTTTTCGGAATCGCAGCAGGAGCATGACAGACACGTCAGGGAAGTGCTGAGCAGGCTACAGCAACATAGGCTTTACGCCAAGCTGGAGAAGTGCCAATTCGACGTGACTGAGGTGGATTTTCTGGGCTACAAGTTGTCTGACAAGGGGCTCGCCATGGACAGCGCCAAGGTTCGAGCGGTGTTGGATTGGAAAAGCCCACGCAACCGGAAGGAGGTCCAACGGTTTGTCGGCTTTTCGAACTTCTATCGCAAGTTTATCAAGGGCTTTGCTATGCAGACAGCGGCCATCACGGACACGCTTAGCTCCAAGAAAAAGAAGTTCATCTGGACAGAGCAGGCGGAGCAGTCCTTTCAGGCACTCAAGCGTCTCTTCGCGTCGGAAGAGCAGCTGCTGCATGTCGACCCCAGCAGGCCGATGAGGGTGGAGACAGACGCCTCGGACAGGGCCGTGGGGGCAGTCCTGCTGCAGAAAGACCCGCAGGGGGTTTGGCGGCCGGGAGCGTTTTACTCCAGGAAGCTCAGCAAGTCCGAGCAGAACTACACCATCTGGGACAGGGAGTTGCTGGCCATTCATGCAGCATTCAAAGCGTGGAGGCACTTCCTGATCGGAGCCAAGCACACGGTGCAGGTTTGCACGGACCACAAGAATCTGGAGCACTGGCGCACAGCACAGTTCCTGAACCAGAGGCAGATACGTTGGGCTGAGTTCTTTGCGAACTTCGACTTCCGAATAGAGTATGTCCCGGGGGACACCAACATCATGGCGGACGCTCTCTCCCGTAAGCCACAGTATCTGGAGGACGCAACGCCAGCGGCCGCCATGCACATCTTCGCACCAACAGTGTGGGCGTGCGCCGCGGCAACCGTGGACCTGGAGGCGGTGCGACGAGCGTTGCAGGATGACTCCTTCGCGCAAGCCAAGATGGCAGAGGTGCAAAGGGGCAAGGCAGCGACCGACGGTTTCCAGCTGAGAGATGGATTGCTCATCCGTAAAGGGGCCATCTACGTGCCGGGAGACGAACTTCGCGCCAAGGTGCTGCAGCAGCTGCACGACGCGCCCACTGCCGGGCACTTTGGCAAGGAGAAGACGGTGGAATTAGTAGCCAGGGATTTCTGGTGGCCCGGAATGAGAGGGGAGGTCGCGGACTACGTGGCGAGGTGTGACACCTGCCAGAGGGCCAAGCCAGTGCACAGACCGCCGGCCGGACTGTTGGAACCGCTGCAAACTCCGGTCGAACCATGGGAGAGGGTGGCCCTGGACTTTGTCACGGATCTGCCCAGCTCGAGGGGCAAGACGGCAGTGCTGGTGGTGGTGGATTTGTTTTCCAAGATGGCACATTTCATTCCGTGTGCTAAGGTGGCCACGGCGGAGCAAACCGCCAAACTGTTCATAGACCACGTGTTCAAGGTTCACGGTCTGCCACGGTCTATTCTGTCCGACCGGGGGCGGCAGTTCATCTCGAATTTCTGGCAGAAGCTGATGGGCTTCCTGAACGTCAAGATCAACCTGGCGTCGGCGAGACACCCGCAGACCAACGGGCAAGCGGAGCGGGCCAATGCCATCATGCAGCAGTACCTGAGATGTTATGCGAATCAACAGCCTGCGACGTGGGTGGATTACCTGCCGCTCGCCGAGTTCGCCTACAACAACACGAAGCACGTGTCCATGGGGGTCACGCCGTTCTTCGCCAACAACGGGAGGCACCCCAGAACCTTCCCGGGACTGGAAAGACTGGGGGAGGGGGAGCCGCAGACGGCAGATGCGTTCGCGTCGGAGTTGCAGGAAGTCCACGATCAGCTGCGGCGCCACCTGGAGCTGGCCAAACACGCATACAAGGTACAAGCGGACAAACACAGGAGGGTTGGCGAAGAGATCCACGTGGGAGACTGGGTCTGGTTAGCAGCCCACGCAGTGCCGGCCAGGTCGTTGGCCAAGAAGAAACTAGGGCATAAGCAACTGGGGCCCTACCAAGTCGAAGAGCGGGTCAACCCGGTAGCTTTCAGGCTGGCGCTTCCGGAGGGTTCCAGGATGCATCCGGTGTTCCACAGATCGGTGCTCACTCCCTACAAGGCACCGCACAGGTTTCAGGAACCCGGAACGGCACCGAGTCCGTTCAGAGACAGAACCGGGCACGCGGGAGTGGCACAGGAGGAGCGCATCAACGAAGTCACGGAGATTTTGGACTCCAGATGGGGGGAAGAGGGGGTAGAATACTTTCTCGCCAAGGAGGGCACCCCGGCCAGTGCGAACAGCTGGGTGCCGGGCTACGCCTTGGACGAACCTCTGCTCAAAGACGAGTTTCATGCCCTCTTCCCACATAGACCAATGCCAGCAGACTTTTTCGACGACTGGCTTTTCACGCCCACGCTTTCGGCCAGCACGTTCCGGGGGTTCGACTCGGACGAGGACCCGACACGAGACGCCCGTTCCCCGGAGGGGTCACCCTCGGGATCTGCCTCAGAACCCTCGTATTGGTGGGACGATAGACCAGAGGAGCAGTGGCGCAGGAAGTGGCTGGAAGGTCCAGGACGAGCGACGCCGCCAGGAGGAAGTGAGGGAGAGACGGACATGGACGTTTTCGGGGACGACCCTGGTTTCGAGCACGGCGGCACAGAGATGGAAGCGGAGGTGACCGTCGTTGACGAGAGCAGGGAGGAAGACCCGGGAGACTTCAGATGGAGGCCCGCCACGGGAAGCGAACGATATCCGACGTTCGTCCCTTTGACACAGCAGCACCCAGCTCCCGCACCAGAAGGAGGGGAGGGGGGAATGGGGGGCTTCGAGGGGGGGATGGATGTCAGGGGTTCAGGAGCAGAGGCACGGGCAAGGGAGGAAACAGAGAGCGAAGGGGAGGAGGCAGAAGAAAAGATGAGTGATGACGACGACCCGAGATCTCCGAGTCTTTCCAGTGAATCAGAAGATTCACAGAAAGGAGCACCAGTGGCCAGGGCAAGGGGGGAGTCTAGGGGGGCACCCCAGGAAGATAGAGCCAGAGGGGACTCAGAGGAGAGCAGTTGGAAATCGGGACCAGCGTCACCACCAGAGAGCAGGGAAGAGGAAGGGAGCCAGGGGGCAAGCGCTGGCAGCTCACCACAGGAGGGAGGGCATGAGTCAGGAGTGGCCACACCTCCATCGGGGAGCGAGGAAATGGTCAAAAGGAAAGTGGAAAGTTGGGCGCGCGCGCCAAGTTCAAATGCACAGGAAAGTGACGCAGTGGGCAGCCCTGAAAGAGAGCCAGGTCCTAAAGCCCGGCGCAAGGAGACAGGAGGGTCCGGGGGGTCGGCGTCAGAAGAATCCAGGAAGGAAGAGACCCCGGGGGGTAGAGGGACCCAGAGGAGGACAGTCAGGCGGAAAAGGTGGAGCCGGGCTATGATATTAAGTTGGTGCACAAGGGGCAAAGACTCAGACGGAGCTTCGCCGATCTAGCCACTAGATGTAGAGTTGCACGCAGCAGCTTGAGAATGGAAACTGTAACTCAATAAAGACTTTTACTTAATGATCGCTGGCTAGCGTGATCCTCTGTGAGCTAGGATCTTTAAGCAGCTCTGACACATGCTAACAATCTCCCCGTCTTGTTTGCAGACTCAAAGTATTTTTGTTTCATTGATTTTATCCTCCATTCTACCTCTTGCCCTAATAATGTTGAGTATTGAGTTTGCAGCACTTTAGATATTTGTTTCATCTTTTCATCCTCTGGGTTTATTATTAATTTTTCCTCACATTCTTTCAGTTGTTTCACTATTTCTTCCTTTTTTAATTCTCTTAACTTCCTTCTATAACTATTCTGCTGAATCAAGAATCCCCTGAGGACCGCTTTACTTGCTTCCCAGACTATGTCAATTTTGGTTCCTTTGTTTAAATTCCATTCAAAATACTCTTTCAGGGTGTTTTTTGCTTTCTCAATAATCTCTTCGTTTTCTAATAGGTATTCGTTCATTCTCCACCTGTACTGTCCCAATGATCTACCTTTTATTTCCAAAATAATTGGGTTGTGATCGGAGAGTGTTCTAGGTTCTATCTCACATTTCCTTGTTCTTAATGATAACTCTCTTGAAATCCAAATCTGATCGATTCTGCCCCAACTCTGATGTGCATCTGAAAAGTGTGTAAATTGTTTTATTGTTGGGTTTTTGTACCTCCAAATATCAATCAGATCTAAATTTTCCTGTAAATCTTTAAAAGATTTTGGGAGTTTCCCTTGGTTTGTCTTTCTCTTTTTTTCACTCCTATCCATTTCAGGGTCGGGGACTCCATTTAGGTCTCCTAAAAGAATTAATTTGTGGCTCTCTAATTCTAATAACATTTGTTCCAATTTTTTAAAGAATTCTGCTTTTTTTGTATTGGGGGCATAGACCGTTATTACATTAAATTTTTCTCCTTGATGATTAATTTGAACTCCCAGAATTCTTCCCTCTTCATCCTTACATATTAGTGTCGGTTCCCATTTCTCTTTAACATAAACCACCAGTCCTCTTTTTTTACTGACATCAGAGTTAATACATTCCACCCCCAACTTTTTATTAATCAATACATGTTTATGTTTTTTAGCTATATGAGTCTCTTGGTAGCATATCACATCATAATTTTTGTTCCTCAAAACTTTCATTATTTTATTCCTTTTGGATTTTTCATTTACGCCATTTACATTCCAGGACAAAAACTTCAAAGACATTACTAAAACTAAGTTCTGGTTGCTCCTCTTTCTCTTCCTAACCTTCTTCCTCCGCTTCCTCCGCTTCTTCGCCGCTCTCTAGTCCCTCTTCATTCCCCTCCCCCCCGCCCTCTCCCTCCTTCCCCCCTCCCACCCCCACCTCCTTCTCTGTCTCTGGTATTGTCTTCTGCCTTGCCAAGTTCTTTCTCATATCTCCTCATAAATTTTTCCACTTCCTGTTGGTCTGTCAACTTGAATTTCTTATCCTTAAAGAAGAAAGCAATTCCTTCAGGAAATTCCCATCTGTATCGTATCCTGTTTCTTTTCAGGACTGCTACTATTTGTCTATATCCCTCTCTTTTGCGTAAAATTCTAACTGGGATTTCCTTCAGAACAATTATTGGCCTGCCACCAATTATTAGCTTTTTATGATAACTCATTTTTAATATTAAATTCTTCATCTCAATTGAGTTAAATATTACTAAACAGTCTCCAAGAGGTCTTTTTGTCCTATTTTGGGCTATTCTCATTTTTATTCTGAAAGAATTTTCAATTGTGTATGCGACATCTTCCTCTTTCAGATCTAACCATTTTGCTAACTCTTTGGTCATCTTTTCCTTTATGTTCTCATTTGTCTCTTCCTCTACTCCTCTGAATTTTAGGTGTAATTGTTTCTGTCGCATTTCTGTCATAGCAATATTATCCCAGATTTGTTCTTGCATTTTATTCACCTCTCTCATCTCTTCCTTTATTTTTTCAGTCTCTTTTTTCTGTTCTCTCATGTCTTTTTGCAGTTTTTTATTGGTTTCCTCAAATGCTTTGGATTTGACAGATAGTTCTTGAATTTTTGTGGAGAGTTCTCCTACTGCTCCTTCTATCCTCCTATCTATCATCTCCTGCATTTCTTCTAGTTTACTTTCTAGATGGCTTTCATTTTGTTTAAACTCCTCTTTGATTTTAAGCCATAGAATATCAAGGTCTTTAATTTCCTCTTGTCTAGATGTCTTTCTATCCGTTGGGGTTCCTCCCCCCCTTTTTCCCATTTTCCCCCAACATCTTAAACCTTCTTTCCACTATATATGTTGTCACTAGGTCTCTCCCCATAGGGGCTCACAATCTCCTTCTCATCAGATAATCAAACTAAACCTTCTTTAACATATATGTGGGTTTTTAACACTTAGGGTATTAAGGTGTCTTCTCAAGTTTGTCTATGCTTTTTATCTCCTTCTGATCGATTCGATTTGATTTCTCCAAGCTTCAGCCACTTGCTGGCCTAATCCGTGTAAAGGAAGGTGTTGTAAATCTTAGTGATAACTCTCAAACCGGAGTACTTTGTCCCTTATTAGAGTAGTCCACTTAAACCAATAATAAACAAATGAGACTATTAAGCTTACTATATTAGGTGAAAGCTCCCCAGAGTCTATTAAGGTGAGAGCCAATAAATCTGTTAGGCTATGAGACCGTTTTAAATTAGCTGTTTAGCCAATGTTGTCACGCTAAAAGTCTATTTTCCTTCCAGTCTAAAAGGCAAAGCCACTTTTAAGTTTTATAATCCATTTCTCTTTCCTCAGCAGATAAAGAAAGGTCCACCAATCTGTCCATTGCCTTAGTTAAATGTAGGAAGAGGAGTATAGAAGTGAGGGGCAAGGGGGACAAAGCAGAGGAGGAGAAAGGTCCAGCAGGGTGGGCGAGGACGTCGGGTAGCAGCAAACAATAAATCCAACTAGGGAGGAAATGGGCGAGGGAAGCAGAACCCACGTGGGGGAGTCCCCTTAGCGTTTAGTACTCTTCACTTTGTTTAATTCCTCCACGGTTTCTCCCACGGAGCTCCTATTAAAGTATCCTTATTTGTCCCTTTATCTCTATGCCGCCTTCTGTCCCCTTCTCCTAACTTTTAAGTCCAAAATTTCTCTGCGGCTTTGTCCTCCATAAAAAGAAACAGTGTATTTACAAAACATTAAAAAGGAAAAACCCATCCGACAAGCTTCTCATCCAGCTAGCACCCTCTTTTGTCACTTTATATCTTCTTTTTAGGCCAACTTTATGGCCAATAATTATTTCAAATTGTCAAGAATTGCTGCAGCATTCACTACTCACTCAGTCCGGCCGTTTGTCGATATTGCCCTTTTAAACTGTCTGCGATATAATTGCGCCATTTTCTGCTCACCAACGGGTGTATTCCTTTTGTAAATCCTTAATCATCCCGGACTCTCTCAGTTTAGTTTCCAAATTCTCTAAATACCTCAGCACACCACACACTGGAGAGTCCTTTCTTATCTGACGAAGATTTATCGCCCTTCTCGGCAGAAGCTGGAGGCATTGCAGCACGAAGTCGGTGCTCTCTCTTTTTACTCTTTTAATCTCCCTTTCTTGCGCTCGCGGCTCCACCCTGGGCGTCTTTCCGCTGTTGCGAAAAAACTCCAAGCTGTGCAAAAGCCGCTCCCACGCTCCCGGGAAGCCTATCCCCCAGGGTTTCCCCCCTGGGATTTATGGGGGGTGCAGTGCCCTTGCAACTCCCCCAAGCCTCCGAGCTGCTCAGAAAGCCTTTTACGAGGCTCTCCGCGCTTCTTCGCCGTCCGCGATCCAAACCGGAAGCCTAGACTGACTTATCTTTTCCTTTGTCACCTTTCTTGAGGTACGCTTGATGCAATTACAGAGTTGGGATGATTTGCTGGCATCAGAACCTTGCTTCCACAAATTTGTGTAGCTGTTCTTGGCATCTGCCTTGATTCTCTGCTGCCTTGGTTTAGTGCTCCAGGGGTGCCAGTTCAAACTTCAGCGAGGGGAGGGCAGCACAAGATTCTCTGTAAGATTTTAAAGCCTGCTTGTGGATATATTTAAGATGAATTTGATGCAAAGCAGTGTGCATTAGGAGCCTTCCTTGCATTTACCCTTTTAATACCTCATGTGGTCTAAACCACAGAGCCTAGGGCTTGCTGATCAGAAGGTCAGCAGTTCAAATCCCCGTGACGGGGTGACGGTCCCTGCTCCTGCCAACCTAGCAGTTCGAAAGCACGTCAAAGTGCAAGTAGATCAATAGGTACTGCTCCGGCGGGAAGGTAAATGGCGTTTCTGTGCGCAGCTCTGGTTCGCCAGAAGCAGCTTAGTCATGCTGGCCACATGACCTGGAGACTGTATGCCAGTAAAGCGAGATGAGTGCCGCAACCCCAGAGTCGTCTGCGACTGGACCTAACAGTCAGGGGTCCCTTTACCTTTACCTTTAATATAGCAATATTGCAAATGCTGTTCAAATTATCACCCCCACTACTTTTATTCAAAGGGATTTGTGCCTTTTGTCATGCACAACTGGTACACATAAGCCCCATTTCACTATTTATAATAATAGTAGTCATTCACTGTGTAGAACCAATGAAAAGACTGGAAATATGAGGTGCTCCTGAAAAATAATCATATGTGGCCTTCCTTACATGTGAACCAAAGTGATTTCTTCTCCAGTGTATATTCTCAGGCATCATTTGGGAAATTCCCAGTTTCCCCCTTTTTGTCACAAAACAGTGCACCCTCTGCCTGAACAATACTCCAGTTGCTTCCTGTTTCCATGCAGCTGTGTGTTTCTCATGACCAAACCGAACCTCATTTCTCTTTATCAACTGATAAAAGCCTCTTTGAGCTAGATGGCGGTTTAAGCTATAACAAATACATGCACACGAATGTACACACCCTCGCTGTTCCTGACCAGCAGAAGGCATTTGATTTTGTAAATGAGGGCCTTAGATTCTAAGATGCTGTATGTTGTCCAGTATTCAAAGTGACATACCACCTGATGATATGCATGCTTACTCTTTACGCATACGATTTCGGCCTTATTGTTTACTTGGCACTTCTAAATATGTATAATCTTGTGAAATGGTTGCCCTTTTATTTTACTAGACTTATTTCAAAGCTGGCATGCTGACTTGATAAACTTGTTGGTTTATCTGCTTATTTATTTTACCCCTCGGTTTCCATTGCAAGAGGAATGCTCATGGCAACTTGCAGTATTTCAAATACAAACAGTACAAGGAGTGCACGCTAATGCTCTCTTCACCCTCCTGTTCACTGTGCTCTCACTGCATTTGGAGTGCTGGATTTTTCATCCATAGTCACATGGATTGTTGAAAATGCAGATGCATTATAAAATGCTACTGTTTGATGAGTTGTTTTTCAAACCAGCTTCATGCCAATTTCCATTATTAATTCACTTCTAGCTAAAGTATGAACACCTTTGCATAGTGTAAATACATCCTTGTCCTATCAGCGTCAATGGCTCATGTGTGTATACAGACAGTAACAAATGGAAGCCCTGATGATGTGAACACTGGGGAAAGAGCTGTGAAATGAACATGGGGAGGCAACAGGTGTGGGGACCTTCACTGGGGCACAGCTGCTGAGCTACCCTCCTGACACACCTTCCTTGCAGCTTACCAGAGGGCTGGTGAGGTCACGGCTCTGTAGATGCCCAGTACTGGATTGATTCCACTGGTGCATCTTACAATTTCCTTGCTCTTGTCCTGCCCAGATAGGCTGCAGTGATGCTGATGCTGGTTGGGTGGCTCTGCCCTTACCACAGCTGCTGCTATTGCCCCTATCATGGCAATATAAAGCATTACCTGGAGACTAAAATTGAACAGCATGAAAGCCAAATGCTTGCTTAAGCAGAAAAATTCTTCATCTGGTGGCGAATATTTGCAAATGAATAGGCAGGGTAAATCTCATCAGGCAGGAAATTCCATCATCTAAGCTAGGGGGTCACCAAAACAGTGCCTAAGGGGGCACCAGCAACCGCAGAGGTCTTTTCTGGTGCCTTCCAGAATGAACCACTCTGTTGGAGTCAACAAAATAAGCTGCAATATATGCTTGATTGCAGTGTGTGTATGTTACTCATAACAGTTTTCCCTGGGCCCAAAAGGTTGGCAACACATAACTAGGCTACCACTATACATTTAAAGCTGTTTTGTATCATGAAAAAGAAAAGCATGCCACTAGGTGGCAGTGCACACTTACTCCTTACATAAAGCAGTGAAGTATTTGTAATACAGTACAGTGGTACCTTGGGTTAAGTACTTAATTCTTCTGGAGGTCCGTACTTAACCTGAAACTATTCTTAACCTGAAGCACCACTTTAGCTAATGGGGCCTCCCGCTGCTGCCGCGCCGCTGGAGCATGATTTCTGTTCTCATCCTGAAGCAAAGTTCTTAACCTGAAGCACTATTTCTGGGTTAGCAGAGTCTGTAACCTGAAGCGTATGTAACCTGAAGCGTATGTAACCCAAGGTACCACTGTACTGTGGAGTATTTAAGTGTTTGTGTGAGAATGAGACACAAGGACTGAAGCAGATATGGTAGCAGAAGCATTTCAAAAAAGTTTATTTTCAGTGCTGAAATTTGATTTCTATTTTTTAAAATATATTTTTTATTCTTTTTCCATAACAAATTATACATCCAAAACATCTTTTTTACATCCAAATTCCTCCTTAATGACTTCCCTCCTCCCGCCTGAAAAACCTTCCTAGTACTTACTTTCTCCACATTTCTTAAATTTAAATTACACCACCAAATTATTAATTAATTTTTTACAATCTAACAATATTCCTACCTTTTCTCTTCACAGAGCTTCCTTGAAACTTACAAACGTTATCTGATTATCACTTAATTTTTGCATATATTCAATAAATTTCATCCAATCTTCTGTAAATCTTTGATCACGTCAGTTCCGGATCCTTCCTGTTAGTCTATCAAGTTCTGCATAATCCATCATTTTCATTCTCCATTCTTCAATCGTAGGTAACTCTTCTTGTTTCCACTTCTGGGCCATCAAAGTTCTTGCTGCTGACACTGCATATAAAAATATCTTCCTATCTTTCTTATCTATCTCATTACCTATTATTCCTAGTAAAAATGCTTCTGGTTTCTTTACAAATGTATATTTCAATACTTTCTTCAATTCATTATAAATCATTTCCCAAATGTTTTTGGGAAAGTGACATCTTAGGCCCCTTCTGCACTATACATTTAAAACAGCATCATACAGCTTTGAATAGTCATCTTCCCTAAAGAATCCTGGGAACTGTAGGGCACTGAGAGTCTCTCCCTTCACAGTGCTACATTTCCCAGAGTTCCCTGGGAGTACCTCTCTGAGGGAGAAGGGGAGATGAAGAATTTCATTGTGTTGGATCGGAAAATTGATATGCTTACCAACAGGACTGGCCCAGGACATCTTGGGGTAGAACAGCGAATGGTTGACTGATTGAGATACGTTGGCCTCTGAGACAGGAAATTTCACAAGTACCACTCCATGGGAGTAAAAATTCAACAACAAATTATAAGAAGTAAAAAAAAGGCTGTCTTTTCACATCACCCTAAATCAAGCTGTTTTCATAACTGTTTTCATAGCATGCTAGAGCAACATAGGCCAGCTTTAGGCTTTTGTGGTCTGCCCACAAAATTAAAATTCCTTTGGTTCAGTGATGTTTGTTTTCAAAGCAAGAATACAAATTTTTTCTCCCTGAACAGTTAAGGCATAACTAATACATGCTAAGTAATGCTGAGAACACACTTGCTTATGGATATATGAAGTGACTTTCTCTTTCAGACCAAGGCCCCTCTAGTTAAAGGGAAGGCAGGAAATTTCCTTATATTGTGCAAGAACATCCTAGCTCAGCAGAGGCTCTCCAGGGTTTCAGGCAGGGGATGTTCCCACTCTTATCTGCAGAGGCCAAGGATTGAACCTGGGGCCTTATGCATGCAGAGCAGATATCCTGATCACTAAGTTATGACCCTTCAAGCATATATGGCAAGAATCCAAGCAGGCACTAGGTGGTCCACTGGAAATTGGCCAGTGGTCCATCACTATACTACCATTTACTACTAGTATACTACCCCAAGGCCAGATAAGCCCTCCCCCACCCATTTCTTTCTGCTCTTCAAATTCCCTACCAGTTTTGGTCACAGTCACAAAAGAAAATAGGGGGAGCACCGGTGTGTTTAAAAGCAGGAGGTATTTCCCTATCTTAAATGATCCACACAGATCAGTGTGTGTGCGTGTGTGTGTGTGTAGCAAACAAAAGTGAGGGAGGTAGCCACATCCCACCACTGTCATGTGCCTCCTGGAGAGTTGTCTAATGGTTAATGTGGCCCCCAAGTCGAGAAAAGTTAACCACCCCTGCACAGTATCCAAAGCACTTTGTATAAAATGCTGTAAAGTTTACAGCAATCCTTTAGAAAGGCTAGTATTCTTTTTATTTTTAAATTAATTTTCAAAGTTTCAAAAAGAAAAAAAATCTTTTTACACACACACACACACACAAACACACACACACACACACACACACACACTTGTTTACATTAAACCATAGTTCATATCAGTACCTTTATGGGGTTCCCTGAACCCCTGGACTTCCCTCCACCCCTCCTTGGCTTCCAAAATTTATCTTCCTTTTTAAACTAAATCTAATTTCATTTATCCAAATTATTGTACTTCATTTTTATCCTTTGTTATTTTAAATTACAAGTGCTATGTCAATCCTGCTAACGTTTTTAGATTTTCACAGCGTTCTTTAATATATTCTATAAAGTTATGCCATTCTCTATTAAATTCCCAGTCAGCCTTGCCATCTCCGCATAGTCCATCATCTTCAATAGCCATTCTTCCTTCTTTCTTCTTTCCATCCCTGGGCAAATAGTATTCTTGCCACTGTCGTTGCATACATACAGTGGAGTAGCAAGGTCAGGTGGTACCCAGTGCAGAAAATTTCTTGTCACCCCCCCCCCATTGATTATTTTTTTTGCCTGCAAAAATGGTTTGACTTTGTTTCATTTGGGGGGGGGGGGCAGCCAAAGTTGTTGAGCTATTGCGTGCATTGTGATGAGTCTGCCTGCCACAGCTGAGGGGGAGCCAGCGGGCGGACCGTTTCTGCAGCAGGAAGCCAGCACGCACCAAAGCCACAGCGTCTCTCACAGATGTTGAGTCCTGTAAACCATTTTGTCACCCCTTTCAGAGGTGACACCTGGGGTGGACAGCACCCACTGCACCCACTTTCCTATGCCCCTGCATACTAAAACAGTATTTTCTTATCATTCGGTAATTCTTCTCCTATTATACCTAATAGAAAGGCCTCTGGTTTTTTTTAAAATCAAAAGTTATTTTCAACATTTTTTTCAGTTCATTATAAATCATTTCCCAGAAGGCCTTAGCTATTTTACAGGTCCACCACATATGATGTAGACCTGTACCCTCTTTAACTTTACACTTCCAACATATGTTCTTATAAATTTTCACTAATCTTGTAGGAGTCAAATACCATCTATACATCATTTTCATATAGTTCTCTTTTAACGTACAACAGGCTGTAAATTTTAAATCCTCATTCCATAACTTCTCCCATGAAGCAAATTGTATATTATATCCCACATCTTTTGCCCAGTGTATCATTACAGATTTTACTTCCTCATCTTTTGTTTCCCATTCCAGCAACAATTTATACATTTTTGACAGAACTTTTTCATTATTTTCCAACAATTCTTTCTGCAATCTCAAAAATTCTTTACCAAAACCGACTATCCAACCTAAAAATGTCATTTAGTTGATGATATTGGCGCCAATCAGTTAACAGATGTCTTATGTCTTCAAACTTTTTTACTTTCAATTGATTTTCCTCCTCAGTTAACAACTCTCTATACGTTGCCCATTCTTTTTCCAGATTTATTTTTTTAACTGACAACACTTCTAATGGTTGCAGGTAGGTAGCCTTGTTGGTCTGCCATAGTCGAAACTAAAAAATTTCCTTCCAATAGCACCTTAGAGACCAACTAAGTTTGTTATTGGTATGAGCTTTCATGTGCATGCACACTTCTTAGCCACCATGGGGTTTTATTCTCTAATAAATTCTTATATTTTTCCCAAACAGCATAAATTTAATTTCTAATAAAATTGTTTAGAAATCCCCTCTGGACCTCAGGTATATCAAGCAGGAAATATACAAAATATTATCTTCAGTTCTTTTATGCCTAATCCAATTCCCACCCCACCCCCCCAATTTGCTGGGCAATGGGGGAAGTAGAGGTATCTCCACCAAACAGGGCAATGTATTACCAGAAACAAAAGAGAAAAGAAAAATAGTACAGTGGTACCTTGGTTTGCAACCACTTTGGATTACAACTGTTTTGGATTACAACCATGTCAAACCCGGAAGTGCATGTCCCTTTTTTTTATTACAACCCATTTTTTTTGGATTACAAACAATTTTTGGGGGGAGGCCCTATTGGCGAAAGCGCACCTTGGGTTACAACCTGTATTGATTTACAACTGGACCTCCGGAACGGATTATGGTTGTAAACAAGGTACCATTGTACTTCCACTCCCAATTGAGTCTAATCCACTTTTTGCCGATTCTCCTTAAACACAATTGCACAGGAAAAAGGAAACAATGTTTTACACTGAAACTTAGTGTCTGTAGCTTCACCACACGGTTTTAACCTGATAGCCATTGTTTTAAAAGTTACTTTCTGCTGGAAATTCTAATAAAACACACTGTTCATTTCCCTTCCCAAACTTTTAAATATAGGAAAACGTACGGACAATGTCTTTTTTTTAAATAAATTTTTATTAGTTTTCGATATAATCATACAATTTTATCCAAATTTTACCTAATGTTAACAAAATGCAAATTTTGGACTTCCTTCAACTTCTCTGGTAATCATCCATTTTTACCCTTCAGTGCGCATTCCTTTATTTGCATTGCCATTGGTCTTCCCTTCCTTTTCTATTTACTTTCAGCAATACCTCTTAGAATTTTAAAATTTTACAGTGCTTCTTGAAACCCCACTAGTGTTGCTTGCACCTCACATATATTTTTCAGATAATCTGCAAATTTTCCCCAATCCTCGATGAACTTTTGGTTTCGGGCATATCTTATTTTCCCGGTCAGTTTGTCCAGTTCCACATAGTCAGTCAATTTCATTCTCCATTCTTGAATCGTCGGTATTTCCTCTTGTTTCCATTTCTGAGCCAATAGAATTCTTGCTGCCGTAACTGCATACTGGAAAAGTTTACAGTCTTTTCTTCTTATGTCGTTTCCTGTAATCCCTAGAAGAAAGGCTTCTGGTTTCTTCACAAAAGTGTATTTTAACATTTTTTTCAATTCATTATATATTGCTTCCCAGAAACTCTTTACCTTCTTACATTCCCACCACATGTGGTAGAAAGTTCCCTCTTTTTCTTTACATTTCCAACACTTATTACATGTTTTATACATTTTTGCCAATTTTACCGGGGTGATATACCATCTGTAAAACATTTTCATTACATTTTCCTTCAACCCCATGCATGCAGTAAATTTTAAACTTTCCTTCCATAATTTTTCCCAATCTTCAAATTGAATGTTATATCCAAAATCTTTGGCCCACTGTATCATTACTGATTTAACCTCTTCGTCTTTCGCAAACCATTCTAGCAATATCTTATACATTTTTGACAGAGTTTTATATTCATTATTTATTATCTCTGTTTGGAACTTTGAGTCTTTTTCTGCATATCCACTTTCCTTTATATCTTTTTTAAATAATAATAATAATAATAATTTTTATTTATATCCCGCCCTCCCCAGCCAAAGCCGGGCTCAGGGCGGCTAACAACAATCAAATAAACAATCAAATAATAACACATTCTAAAAATATTTCATTATAAAAATTAGTTAAAATCAAATTGATGGCAACCGATTAAACAAAATTCTGTGCAGGTTGCCAGAGGAGGGAGTCAGGCTGCGCCCTGACCAAAAGCCTGGCGGAACAACTCTGTCTTGCAGGCCCTGCGGAAAGATGTCAGGTCCCGCAGGGCCCTAGTCTCTTGTGACAGAGCATTCCACCAGTTTGGAGCCGCAGCCGAGAAGGCCCTGGCTCTAGTTGAGGCCAGCCTAACCTCTCTGAGGCCTGGGACCTTGAGGATGTTATTATTTGCAGACCGTAGGTTTCTCTGTGGGGCATACCAGGAGAGGCGGTCCCGTAGATACGAGGGTCCTAGGCCGTATAGGGCTTTAAAGGTTAAAACCAGCACCTTAAACCTGATCCTGTACTCCACCGGGAGCCAGTGCAGCTGGTATAATACCGGATGAATGTGCTCTCGCAGCGAAGACCCCATAAGGAGTCTCGCCGCGGCATTCTGCACCCGCTGGAGTTTCTGGGTCAGTCTCAAGGGCAGCCCCACGTAGAGCGAGTTACAATAATCCAGTCTGGAGGTGACCGTCGCATGGATCACAGTGGCTAGGTCAGGACGAGAGAGATAAGGGGCCAACTGCTTAGCTTGGCGGAGATGAAAAAATGCCGCCTTTGTTATAGCTGTAATCTGCGACTCCATAGAGAGGGAGGTATCGAAGATTACACCCAAACTCTTAACGGACGGTGCTGGCACTAATTGCACCCCCGCAAGAGATGGGAGTTGCCCCCTCGATCCCATATCGTCCCGCCCCAGCCAGAGGACCTCTGTCTTCGAAGGATTTAACTTCAACCGGCTCCCACGTAACCATCCAGCCACCGCTTCCAGACATCTGGTCAGCGTGTCTGGGGCCGAGTCAGGATGGCCATCCATCAACAGATAGAGTTGGGTGTCATCAGCATACTGATGGCAACCCAGCCCAAAACTCCGGACAAGCTGGGCGAGGGGGCGCATAAAGATGTTAAAAAGCATCGGGGAGAGAATTGCACCCTGAGGCACTCCACACACCAAGGAGTGGCGTGATGACAATTCCCCCCCGAGCGCCACCCTCTGTCCCCGACCAGAGAGAAACTAGCGCAGCCATTGAAGGACTGTGCCCTGGATCCCCACGTCGGCAAGGCGGTGGTCCAGGAGTTCGTGATCGACCATGTCAAAGGCTGCTGACAGATCTAGAAGAATCAGCAGCCCTGACCCGCCTCGATCCAGCTGCCTGCGGAGATCATCTGTTAGGGCGACCAGAGCCGTCTCGGTCCCATGACCAGCGCGGAAGCCGGACTGGAATGGGTCTAGAGCAGATGTTTCATCCAGAAACCTACCAAGCTGTTCAGCAACTGCTCTCTCAATCACCTTACCCAGGAATGGAAGATTCGAGACCGGGCGGTAATTGGATAGATCTGAGGGATCTAATGATGTTTTCTTTAAGAGCGGACGCACCATTTCATTTAAACATTTCATTTACCTGAAAGTAATGCAACCAATCATACACATAATCTTTAACATATACGTATGGTTTTAATTTCCATTTTCCTCCTTCTTTAGTTGTTAATTCTCCGTATGTGGCCCATTTCCCTCTCATATTAATTTTCTTTACACTCATAGCCTCTAACGGAGATAACCAGTGTGGAACTCTTGGCTCCAGAAGGCTTTTGTACCTGTCCCAAACTTCTATTAATGAACTCCTGAAGATGTGGAACGTACGGACAATGTCCCTCGCTCTCTCTGTCTATTAATACTTTCATTCGGCAAGAGTTCCCGTAGAAATCAGAATGAAAATTAAAATGTCCTCTCGCCTCCCTTCTTTACTGGGAGGCAGGATTCTCTTCTGTCCTTGCACACTGTAACTTATTCTTCCAGTCTTTTCAGTCTTCTACTTTATCTTTACTGCAAAAAATTAGTTGGATATTTACCAATTATAAAGTTCTTTTAATGTTATCACTACTTGTAAATTGTCCCCGTGCAGGGTAGCTTACACCAGGAAGGGGTGGCCCTCCTTAAATTTCTCCCTTCACAGCGCCCAATTATTCTACTTTCCAATTAAGTCCAATTAAAGTTGTTTTATGCAATACAGGCTTTAAATTATATGGAGAAGGTTACCACATCCAGGCCGGAGTTTTAGGCTTCTCATCAGGGAGTTGATGGAGTTTTTCTTCACGCCGCGTCTCAATCCTGTCCCCTCCCGCCTTGTCTTTCGGCTTGGGGGAGGGGGGGCAGACAGGAGAGTTTGCTTCTGGTGCTGCCGAAAACTTCAGCACTCAAAATTTCCTTTTGAGCTTCTTTTGGGGTACACAGCGCCCTTGTGCTCTCCCCTAAACCCCTCTTGATGAATGAGCCTTCCCTGGTGGTTAAGGCTCTTCACTCCGTCGCCATTCATGGTTCCCCCAGAAGTCCCAGGGAGACTAGTATTCTTGTCTCCTTATTGTGGGGGCTGGTTGAATTTTAGTGGCTTGCCACTTCGTGAGCTCAGGGCTGAGGTAAGATTTACTTTCCTGCACCACAGCTCACAGTTTCCTCATCAGCTCTTGGAGACTTGGGCAAACTGAATCTCCGTTTCGACATGATTGACATGCCTCAATGTGATAATATGGTAGCAGTATTTCTTTTAGGACCTATAAACGTTTGACTACATGTTAAGTCTTTTGAGAGAACTGAAAACTAATCAGTGTACTATTAGCAATGAACAATGCCAGCCTAATGAAGAGGAAAAGCTTGGAAATGTGTGTGTGTGCCTGTTTGTTATTATTGTTATAAATTATTGTGTGTCTTAGTGCATTTTGTGCGTGCTGTGCATTTGTGACTGAGCACTAAATTCACTGAAACTCCTCCCCCCCGCTCCCAAGTGGGATCCTTTCATTGATGACCTGATAGTAATTTCATATTGATTCCTAGTAGTAAGCCAGCTGTTAACATTTCACTGAGCAAAAACTGGTCAATATAAGTGAGTTTTTCTAGAATAGAATGTGTCTGTCTTTTGAAGGCAAAGTGTATTCAAGGTCATTGTGACTTCAAAAAAGGAACCTTTTGGCTGTTCTAAAACACCCTGCCATATACCTCAACTGCATTCTTCTCATTTAGAGGAATAGTATTATTTTTGAAATGTGTGGTTTTTTCTTTACAAGTCCTTTGAAAGGCAACAAAGTGAGCTGAGAGGAAGTTGCTGGGTGATAGAGGAAGAGGGGCTGCAGGAGTCAGCCCATAATCACAGACCCAACTCCCCATGTCTTAACCATGATATTGCCAGAGTCTCTTTCTCCCTTTTAAGTTAGGCAGATGTTTGCTCTCTTAAGGCCTTCTGGATATATTCATTTTTCACAAAGTGGATAAATTCATTTTTGGCCTCTACCATTAAACTCTGCTGGGGGAGGTGGAGAGGAACTTATGTGACTGAATGCTCCTCCATTCAAGGTACAAAAATTAAAGTCCATATTCATGTCAGCAATTGTCTGCAGTCTGAAGTGGTACAGCCCAGAACCAGGGTTGCTAACACGTTTGCTGTTTATCAGAACTAGAAGCTGGTATTTTCAGGCTGGCATGCTAAGTAACTGTTCTTAAACCTTATGTGTAAGCTGAAGGTAATCAAACACAACTCTGTATGCAATGAAAGTATAATATGCCTGGAATACAATACAATTAATATTATGACTGAAAATCTTATTCTTCGGCGATCACTCATGCTATTGTTGTTGTTGTTTATTGAGTTTATATACCGCCCTATACCCGGAGGTCTCTGCGTGGTTCACAGAAAACTTGCAGCCGAGTAAGATTGTTTTCCATGAATACAATCTTAACAGTGTGTCTGTAAGTGACTGTGGAGGCCAATTCTGGATCCACACATTCTTCCACATTGGGGACATAGGTTTCCGAGTGGGAGTTGTTCATAGTGACAGTTTGCCAAACGTGCCTTCCACTTAGCGTGTTTCTCCTTTTTGCCCTGAGTTTGTGCTTCTTCAAAGTCCAAGACACCTTTGGTAAAGGCTGTTCTCCAGTTGGAGCGTTTGCAGGCCAGTGTTCCCTAGTTATCAGTGCTTATACTAATTTTTTAAAGATTTGCCTTGAGAGCATCTTTAAACCTCTTTTGTTGTCCACCGGTATTTCAATTTCCATTCTTGAGTTGAGAATAGAGTAGTTGCTTTGGCAGACGATAGGCATCCGAACTAAATGACCAGCCCAGCAAAGTTGATGTTAGAATCATAGAATCATAGAATCATAGAATCATAGAATCATAGAATCATAGAATCATAGAGTTGGAAGAGACCACAAGGGCCATCGAGTCCAACCCCCTGCCAAGCAGGAAACACCATCAGAGCACTCCTGACATATGGTTGTCAAGCCTCTGCTTAAAGACCTCCAAAGTAGGAGACTCCACCACACTCCTGGGCAGCAAATTCCACTGTCAAACAGCTCTTACTGTCAGGAAGTTCTTCCTAATGTTTAGGTGGAATCTTCTTTCTTGTAGTTTGCATCCATTGCTCCGTGTCAGCTTCTCTGGAGCAGCAGAAAACAACCTTTCTCCCTCCTCTATGTGACATCCTTTTATATATTTGAACATGGCTATCATATCACCCCTTAACCTCCTCTTCTCCAGGCTAAACATGCCCAGCTCCCTTAGCCGTTCCTCATAAGGCATCGTTTCCAGGCCTTTGATCATTTTGGTTGCCCTCCTCTGGACACGTTCCAGTTTGTCAGTGTCCTTCTTGAATTGTGGTGCCCAGAACTGGACACAGTGCTCCAGGTGAGGTCTGACCAGAGCAGAATACAGTGGCACTATTACTTCCCTTGATCTAGATGCTATACTCCTATTGATGCAGCCCAGAATTGCATTGGCTTTTTTAGCTGCCGCGTCACACTGTTGGCTCATGTCAAGTTTGTGGTCAACCAAGACTCCTAGATCCTTTTCACATGTACTGCTCTCAAGCCAGGTGTCCCCCATCTTGTATTTGTGCCTCTCATTTTTTTTGCCCAAGTGCAATACTTTACATTTCTCCCTGTTAAAATTCATCTTGTTTGTTTTTGCCCAGTTCTCTAATCTGTCAAGGTCGTTTTGAAGTGTGATCCTGTCCTCTGGGGTGTTAGCCACCCCTCCCAGTTCGGTGTCATCTGCAAATTTGATCAGGATGCCCTTGAGTCCATCATCCAAGTCGTTGATAAAGATGTTGAATAAGACCGGGCCCAAGACAGAACCCTGTGGCACCCCACTAGTCACTCTTCTCCAGGATGAAGAGGAACCATTGATGAGCACCTGTCAGGGGTTCAGGAGCAGAGGCACAGGAGAGGGAGGAAACAGAGAGCGAGGGGGAGGAATCCGAAGGTAATATGAGCGACGACAGCGGACCGAGATCTCCGAGTCTTTCCAGTGAGTCGGAAGATTCTTAGAAAGGGGCACCAGTGGTCAGAGCAAGGGGGGCGCCTAGGGGAACACCCCAGGAAGAAGGGACCAGAGGGGGTTCAGAGAGCAGCAGTTGGAAATCGGGACCAGCGTCCCCACCAGAGCGCAGCAGGGGGGAGGAGTCCCAGGTATCGGGATCGGGCGGCTCTCCGCAAGAGGGAGGACAGGAGTCAGGAGTGGCCACACCTCCATCGGGGAGCGAGGAAACGGTCAAGAGGAAGGTTGAAGGCTGCGCGCGCGCGCGCGCCAAGTTCAAATACACAGGAAGGTGGCGCAGTAAGCAGCCCGGATAGAGACCCAGGTCCTAAAGCCCGCCGCAAAGAGGGAGAAGAGTCGGGGGGGTCAGCGTCAGAAGAGTCCAGGAAGGAAGAGACCACGGGGGGTAGAGGGACCCAGAGGAGAAAGGAAAGAAGGAAGAGGTGGAGCAAGGCGAGAGTATTAAGTTGGTGTACAGGGGGCGGAGACTCAGACGGAGCTTCGCCGGTCTAGCTTCTAAGACGTAGAGCTGCGCGCTCCGGCTTTGGAATGGAAACTGTAACTCAATAAAGACTTTTGTACAGTACTGCTGGCTAGCGTGGTCCTCTGTGAGCTGGGACCTGGGAGCGGCTCTGACAGCACCCTTTGGGTTCGGTCAGTCAGCCAGTTACAAATCCACTGAGTGGTAGCATAGTCAAGACCGCATTTTACCAGCTTCTTTACAAGAATATCATGGGGCACCTTGTCAAATGCCTTGTTGAAATCAAGGTAGGCTATATCCACTGCTTTCCCTTCATCTACCAGGCTTGTAATTCTGTCAAAAAACGAGATCAGGTTAGTCTGACATGACTTATTTTTCAGAAATCCATGCTGACTATTGGTGATCACAGCATTCCTTTCTAGGTGCTCACAGACTGTTTGCTTAATGATCTGCTCCAGAATCTTCCCTGGTATTGATGTCAGACTGACTGGGCGGTAATTATTTGGGTCCTCTCTTTTCCCCTTTTTGAAAATAGGGACAACATTTGCCCTCCTCCAATCTGCCGGGACTTCACCTGTTCTCCAGGAATTCTCAAAGATGACTGCCAGTGGTTCTGAGATCACATCTGCCAGTTCTTTTAATACTCTTGGATGCAGTTCATCTGGCCCTGGAGACTTGAATACATCTAAACTAGCCAAGTATTCTTGTACTATCTCCTTAGTTATTCTGGGCTGTGTTTCCTTTGCTGAATCATTTGCTCCAAATTCTTCAGGTCAGGCATTGTTTTCTTTATCGGAGAAGACTGAGGCAAAGAAGGCATTGAGGAGTTCAGCCCTTTCTGTGTCCCCTGTTTGCATTTCACCATCTTCTCCTCTGAGTGACCCCACTGTTTCTTTGTTCTTCCTTTTGCTACGGACATACCCATAAAAGCCTTTTTTGTTGCTTTTAACCTCTCTAGCAAGCCTGAGTTCATTCTGTGCTTTAGCTTTTCTGACTTTGTGTCTACACGTGCTGGCTATTTGTTTGAATTCCTCTTTGGTGGTTTCCCCCCTTTTCCATTTTTTCTACACATCCTTTTTTAATCTTAACTCAGTTAAAAGTTCTTTAGATAGCCACCCTGGCTTCTTTAGGCACCTTCCATGTTTCCGTCTCATTGGTATTGCCTGACGTTGTGCTTTTACTATCTCCCTCTTAACAAACTCCCAGCCATCATGAACTCCCTTTCCTTTTAGTATTACTGTCCATGGGATTTCACCCAGCACTTCCCTAAGTTTTATGAAGTCGGCTTTCTTAAAGTCAAGAAATTGAGTCCTAGTATGCTTGGCTGCTCCTTTCCGCTGTATAGTAAACTTCAGAAGAGCATGATCACTCGTGCCTAATGATCCTTCCACTTCTACCCCACTAACCAGGTCATCAACATTGGTTAGGACCAGATCTAAAATGGCTGTTCCTCTTGTTGCTTCTCCCACTTTCTGGACAATGAAGTTGTCTGCAAGGCCAGTGAGGAATCTGTTTGACCTTATGCTCTTGGCTGAGTTTGACATCCAACAAATATCCGGGTAATTGAAGTCCCCCATTACTACTAACTCCCTTCCTTTTGCATGCTTGGCCATCTGTTCCAGGAAGGCATCATCTATGTCCTCCGTTTGGCTTGGGGATCTATAGTAAACTCCCACAATGAGGTCTCTGTTATTCTTCTCTCCCTTAATTTTGACCCAAATGCTCTCACTTTGGCTTTGAGGTTCTAAATCTTGGATCTCTTCATAGGTATACACATCCCTGACATATAACGCCACTCCTCCTCCTTTCTTGTCTGGTCTGTTTCTCTGAAATAGATTGTATCCCCCCATTATTACATTCCAATCGTGGGACTTATCCCACCAGGTTTCAGTGATGCCTATTATGTCATATTTAGTTTGCTGTACCAAGAGCTCAAGCTCATCTGGTTTATTTCCCATGCTTTGCGCACTAGTGTACAGACATTGAAGTCCATTAATCATTCCCCCGTGTCTCTTATTTAAGGATTTTTTCCTCCCACCACTAGGTCTGCATGCTGTTTGCTCCATTTGGTCTATGACATTTGGATGATCATCTTCATCAATTGATAGACTCCTACCTTCAGGAGCACTTGAGGCTGTTGAGCTGTGAAAATCATACCCACTGTCCCCCTAGAAGATCGAAAACCATTTTGGGATTCAGGAAGGGCATCCTCAGATATAGTTAAAATGTGAAGTTCGTGTTCATAAGTGGTTCAGCTCCTGACTTGCATGGGCACTCAGATCCTAGTATAATGCATTAAATATATCTGGACCGACCTGAACAAGGCAGATGAAACAAAGACCTTACCTAGGTGTCTCGTTGGCTGGAATCCTCTGTGTACACAGTTATATCTACAAAATGTACTACATAGTTGAACTCTTGATCTCAGTTATATTGAATAGCTATTCACAAGACTGTATATATTTTTTCAAGTTCCTCGTGACTGTACTTATATGCTTTGTGCTGGTATTATTTTGAGTCTTATAAAATACACTGAAAGCTCAATACAATTTGTAATACTTTTATTGCATGCTTACAGAGTTGTGTTTGATTGGATTCTATTTACTGTATTTCTTCGTTGTTGGACACTAAAATGAAGGTAAAGCAGTTGTGAGGGGGTAGTATGGTAGTATGAGGGTAAAACTTAAAGCAATTTTTTGTACATTTTGCTTTTCTTGAATTGAATATTAAGGTACACTTCTGAATCCATTGACTCAGTGTGGCTATTCATCACTTTGTAATACTGCTTGTTACTATTCAGTACTATTCTATGTGGGGCTGCCCTTGAGACTGACCCAGAAACTCCAGCGGGTGCAGAATGCTGCAGTGAGACTCCTTACCTGCCATTGGATCACATTCACTGGCGCCCGGTGGAGTACAGGATCAGGTTTAAGGTGCTGGTTTTAACCTTTAAAGCCCTATATGGCCTAGGACCCTCGTACCTACGGGACCGCCTCTCCTGGTATGTTCCACGGATGACCTTACGGTCTTCAAACAAAAACATCTTGGAGGTCCCGGGCCACAGGGAGGTTAGGCTGGCCCCAACCAGAGCCAGGGCTTTCTCAGCTGCAGCTCCAATCTGGTGGAAAGCTCTGTCACAAGAGACTAGGGCCCTGCAGGACTTGAAATCTTTCCGCAGGGCCTGCAAGACAGAGCTGTTCCACCAGGCCTTTGGCCAGGGCACAGCCTGACCCCCTCCTTTGGTAATCCTCACAGAACTCTAGCCCAAAGGTTGCTATTAATTTGATTTTGAATTGATTTCAGAATGAATTGATTTTAGAATGCTGTGTTACTTTTATTGTTGTTAGCTGCTCTGAGCCCGGCTTCGGCTGGGGAGGGCGGGATATAAATAAAATTTTATTATTATTATTATATTGCTTGGGTCCAAAACTATTGAATTAACCTTATGAACTGGTTATGTTTACAAATTATAACCAGCTGTTCTAGATGGCCTGGAATTTATTTATTTATTTAAAAAGACCCTGCTCTTTAGTTAGATACTTGCCTTCATTATAAGCTGTATAACTGGAGGCGGAAATACTTGTAAAAGATCTTTAAATTTTTGCTATAAAAAAAGAAACCGTGTTTATCACTCCATCTAGAACTTTAAGCAACTGATTAAGCAAATCAGTGGATTTGTGGCCCAAAGTATACAGGAACCAGTGAAAAGCCGAGACAAGTGCTGAATGTGTGCAGTGAGCATCTCAAGAAGTAGCAAGAGACATTCATTTCAGCTCTACATAGAAATGTGCATGTGCAGTGCATTGCTGAGCAAAATATGACTTTATTTCTTGGTTTCTCTCCTGCATGTGTGTATGTGTGAGAGTGTGTGTTTCTGTGGTGTGTGAGTGTGTGTGGAGGGGGAAACGGCACATTCCTCATATAACAATATAGCATGCTAACTATTAGTTAATAGACACTTTGAAGCTTCAGAGGTTTCAGAAAAGTGCTGGGTCTCTGAACTGTGTCTTCTGCATTCCACTTCTCAGACCACAGGTATGAATGTGGTGGTCAGAAAAGGACAGGAGCTGTGTGGAAGATGGGCTAAAAGGATGTTATTTCTCTCCTCCCAGTTATTTTTCTCATCCTTGACTATTCTGGAGACTTTAGGTTTGGATTCATTTGATTCTGGATAAGCATGCTAACCTAACTTGTGTGTGACAGAAATATGGACGGACAAGTTAGAAAGTGTTAACCTCTCCCAACACCACCCCCAATTTCTGAGTGTTGCATCCTGCAATTTGGGGAGGTAAAATAAAGCCATTCTTCTCTCTAGGTGTCCTGTCTACCAGTCAGCCTTGGGGTCCTCTTGATGTACATATAGCCCACTGTTCAATATTCTTCCTCTCTGAGGTGATGTTGGGCTTCTGCCTCCTTACTGTTCTTTAAAATTTCAACATTAATGCTGAGGTTCCCTAAGGGAACATTTCAGCAGTTTGTGGTTGTCATGACAACCATGGCCCTGACTCAGTTAATACTAGACCTGTCAGGACATGAGTTTTAGAAAAAGTCTCAGTGGCTCACTGTGGCCAATTTGCGCCACACTTTGCAGATTGGACTACAGATAAATTGTTGTGTCTGTGGATGGGCCTAAAATTTCTGCTTGTCTTGTTGTGATGCATATCTTTCAGTTTGTTTAGCCTGAGAATATGGGCAGGAACTTTGAGGCCAGCCACATGTAAACTTGACCTTTCCCACTCTTGCTCACTAAAACTTTCAGGAAGGAATTGAGTAAATGTGTAGAGGGGGTGAAAAATGTGAAACCACTGCTAGAAAGAACCCTCCTAAGATCCCTCTACCACCTGGACCAGTTTCCATCCTCTTTTGGGGGGGCAAGGCACTTGAGTGGGTGGTGACCCACCTCTAGGTGGTTTGGATTATACAGATTATCTAGATGCATTTGTCAGATTTAGGACTGAAATTGCTTTGGTAGAACTATGGTTGGAACTGGACAGGAGAACTGCAAACCCGCTTCTGTCAGACCTCTTGGTGGCTTTTTATACCATTGACTGGTATACATCTGCTGGATTGGATCCCTGGATGGCACAGTTCTGTGCTGGTTTTGGTCCTACCTGGTGAACAGGTTCCAGAAATGCTGCAATAGTCTAGATGTAGACTAAGAAACTGGGAGTTAATACAGGCAAGACAGGCATGCTGTTGGTCAGGAGGTGAGTTTGTGGTGGGAAAGGAAAGTTGAAAAGCCTTAAGTGCATGTGGAACAATATTCATGGCCTTTTGAACATACATAACATATGCAGTTTAAGATCAACCTCCCTTTTTTCAAAATTTTATTAAAAGTGCTTTCTTTTTACAGCTTAATCCACACTATCCAGATGGTAGTAATGGGGAAAAGGCTTTGGTAAGTGCAACTGCTTCTTTAAATAAAATGTGGTGAAATGCTCCCTTACATAATCTGATCTAATTAGAAAGAAAGTGCCTGTGACATTTAGGTTGTAGAAACAAACTGTGTACAATATCGACAAGAAATATATTTCTGTTACAGAGTTGGGAGCTTAAAAATCCTATGTTGATGTGACTTTTGCTTTCTATTTATTCATTTATTTTAAAACCTGGCAACAACTTTTCCTGACAAAAAGTTCTCCAAGCAACTGGCAATAATTATGGCTTTCCAAAATAAACAGACCAAACAAAATTTACAATGTATCATGAGTTGGCTTAAAAACAAATGCCACAATATGCTTTAATTCTATTAATGTTTGTTTTTTAGTTATTGTTCCCCCGTGTTTTTAGCTGCTCATATTTTATCAGTAAGCTGTCTTTAGACCCTGTCAGGGAAAAAGGTGGGATATAAATAAATATATAGCAACAACATGACTCTAAAAATATATAGAGGGTGTTAGGCTGGTACAGTTGAAGAGGGAATTATGGACTTGGGAAGCCATGATAGCAGAGGTGCTAATCTGGATGTTGCTGGGCATCGTCCCATCATCTTTGACCATTGGCCATGCTGGCTGGTGCTGTTGATGTGAGAGACCCCCAAATAAGTGTGGTAATTATACTTTACAGAGTTGTGCAGAAGTTGTTTTTCACAGTTCTCTTTTTCCCATAGAAAAACCACACAAGGTTTAAAAATAGCATATCACTTTACTTGCTGTGCTTGCTCTTGTCAGATTGAATATACAAGAGAGGCATGTAATACGTTACTAAAATATATTTACATGACTTTGTATCGGATTGACTAATATTTACAGACTGGCTCTTAGGAGGCAGCCTCATAACACAACACACATTCTGCTCTCACAGTTAAAACTCTAAGTTGATAACTGAACTATACAGTATACAGTATATATGACATCACAAGATTGTACACTACAGCATTAACCCTTTGCATAGTTTTTTGGATGCACCATTTCCACAATAAGCCACAGGTTATCATCATTGCATTATAGAGAGGGCCCTACTTCTGAGCTCAGTATAGACCTGGCACAAAGAAGAGTTTGGATTTGATATCCCGCCTTTCACTCCCCTTCAGGAGTCTCAAAGCGGCTCACATTCTCCTTTCCCTTCCTCCCCCACAACAAACACTCTGTGAGGTGAGTGGGGCTGAGAGACTTCACAGAAGTGTGACTGGCCCAAGGTCACCCAGCAGCTGCAGGTGGAGGAGCGGAGACGCGAACCCGGTTACCCAGATTACATGACTACCGCTCTTAACCACTACACCACACTGGCACAAAAGAGAATCAAGAAAGCCTGAGACTTTTTTTTTTACCTTTTAAGGCTATGAATTATTTTCATTACCCTATAGCAGGGGTCAGCAACCTTTTTCAGAAGGGGGTCGGTCCACTGTCCCTCAGACCTTGTGGGGGGCCAGACTATATTTTGAAGAAAAAATAATGAATGAATTCCTATGCTCCACAAATGACCCAGAGATGCATTTTAAATAAAAGCGCACACTGTGTTTAAATAAAAACACTGTGTTTAAGCTGGAGACATATTATATTTTTTTAAAAAATAATATTTATTAGTAGTTTTCAGAATTATAAGAAGAAAAAAACATTAAAAAACAACACTATAATAGACAAGAAAGAAAGAAAAAACACAAAAACCAATACAAGAATACAACAAAAAGGAAAAAAGAAAACAACAAAAATCCCAGATTACATATCTACAACTTCCATTTGCTTGTTTCATTGACTTCCTCACACCTCCCTTTTTGTATTCTAGTTTAATTAGTTATTTCAGCAAATTATTTCCATCTTTCTCAATTTTTGTTAAAAAAATTATCCTAACCTAATTTAATCTAATAGTTAACTCAACCAATCCTTTCCATCTTTCCCCATATTCTATTATTCACATTACCTTAATTAATTTAACCTTATCTTACCCTAAAACACCTTAAAGCTTGAATCTTAGTTATCAAATATACATTACTCCTGTTATCATTTCTGCTAAAGTCATATAGTTTCATTCCAAATTTTCCCCTAATATTCATTAATTTTTAACCAATTCCCCAAATAGAAAAAATTCTTTATAGATTTTCTTCCAATCTTCATCCAACGTCCCTTCTTCCTGGACTCGGATCGTGTCAGTCCTTACTGTCCATTCCATCTAGTCCATCAACCTGGAAGCCTTATGTCCGAGGCCCTTAAGTCTCTTCCATGTCCCTTCTGCAATTCTTCTTCTTCTTGTTTATACTTGCCCTTTTCCTTGTCTTTTGTTGGTCTCTTTCTTAGTTTCTTTCCTTTCTCATTGAGGGGTAGGCCTCTGGGGGGTTCCAAGCCAAAATTGTCTCCATCTCCCTTCATCAAACCCGCCCATTCCCCACAGTCCCACTCCCCACAATCCTCAATATAGTCCAAAAAGTATTTAAAAGCATATTCACACAAGTCCCCCACATGATAGCCTGTGGTAAATTGTAAAACCTGGTGTAATTAGCATACAGAGAGAGGTGTGTGCTATATTTAATTGGGGGCAGTTAGTGGGGTGAGTCCACTGTTTGTGCAGACTTCAAAAGAGGAAAGAGAGAGAGAGAGATTTGGCCCCTAGAGCTCTGTTAACGCTGTATGGGATTGCTGGTTTTGTAAGCCGCTGCTAAAGTTGTTTTAACACAGAGACACCAGATTATGCTTGATTTAGCAGATGTTTCTAGAACTCTGGTGGTTGTTAAATTTAATTTTAAGTTCAGTTAGTACTGCAGCTTAATGGTCTTCATGGAGGGAAATAACATTAGGACTGCAACTATGCTTTCAGAGGCAGTTTTTCCAAAGAATGAGCCTATAAAGTCTGGGGCACTCGTGCTTATGCAGAGAAACAGTGCAGGAGTGTACTGTTGCAGATTTCTGGTGGAGCAGAATAATCTTGAATGTCTCTCTAAGTTTAAAACAAAAGATCAATGCATGTAGAAAAGTAGTAAGATGAGCCTTGGGGTCTCTTCTAACCCTACGATTCTGTCATTCTAAGTAAGGAAAAATACTCGGTTAAAATTCTTCATCCAGACATGCTGTTTTTCTGTATGCAGGTAGCTTTGAGTTTATTAAAAAAAACTTGGGAGAGAATTTGAGTTTAGAATCCTCCTCCAGGGCATATATACAGTCCCAAGAAAGGCTATACCACACCACATGATATTCATAGTCACAATACCTAGCTAGGACCTGTATTCACAGTAGTGGCTTCCTGGTTGAGCTTATGCCACATCTCAACAGCTAAATGTGCAGTGTAGGACTGCTATGTACTAGAACAAGAGGCAGGTAGTGTCCTAGAATGCAACAACCTGATTGGCCTGCAGGAGCAGCCCAATCAGGCTCCAGGAGGGAAACATAATCAACCAATTAGATGGTACTCATTGTGTAAATAATGTATGTAAAGCCTGAGGTTCGGGGGGGGGGGGATTTGCTCACTGTTCCTATGAGCTGAAATAAAGAACATGAAATTACTACTCAACTGAGTATATTTCAAGGACTGATATAAATGGAGCACATATCATGGACAAGCTGTTTTGCAAAGTTGACTGCCCTTGTTGGTGGGGACAAAAAAACACAGCCTTTCCTGATGCTCGATGCCTCCTCTCTGTCCTTTGTCTTTCATCTTTGTACTCCTTTAAAGCCAGCGCTTTGATGCTGTATTCCTCTGCCAAACACCCAGCAGCCCTGACGGAACTCACCATTGAGCAATAACATGTTCTGTCCTAGGGACTTTTTGTTGGCCTCTGACCTATTTGTGTGAAAAGGCAGCTTGCATCCCAGCATCCTTGAGGCAGGTTGGTCCTTCTGTTTTGAATATGAGAAAAGAAGCTAGTAACCCTACAATTTCGCTCTAGTAACCCTACCCTCTTCACCTTGCAAAGAAAAAATATATTATTCTTGCAGAACTAACAATAGGATGCTGTGTAAACCAAAGTGTCCTTGTTCTTCATCCGCAGAGAGACAGCGAACTTCTCATTTCAAAGAAGAAACGACATGCTGGGGAAAAAATTATGTATACGCTGGTGTCTGTGCCACATGGAAATGATATTGCCTCTCTTTTTGAACTGGATGCTACCACCCTTCAGCGAGCTGACTGCCTGGTTCCAAGGTAGTGTTGCATGTGTATCTGTGGGCTTGCCAGCTGAAAAGTCAGCAGTTCAAATCTGCGTGATGGGGTGAGCTTCTGTTGCTCTTTCCAGCTTCTGCCAACCTAGCAGTTCAAAAGCACACCAGTGCAAGTAGATAAATCATGTTTCTGTGCACTTTGGTACTCATTACTATGTCCCATTGTGCCAGAAGTGGTTTAGTCCTGCTGGCCACATGACCAGGAAAGCTATCTGTGGACAAACATTGGCTCCCTTGGCCTGAAAAGGGGGATGAGCGCCGCAACCCCATAGTCGCCTTTGACTGGACTTAACCATCCAGGGGTGCTTTACATATGTGTGTGTGTGTGTGTGTGTGTACATGTACGTGTACCCAGTGCTTTTTGGGGGGGGAAGGTGCCGGAACTCATGATGAAGTGTGGAGGAGGAGAGAGCCTGTGCCGGTCTATAATAAGGGGGCATTGCAGCAACCCAATTTCAGGGGGTTATTTTAAGCTTGGAAGAAAGGTCAGGTAGTGCTTGGGAGAGAGGCAGAGGTTGCCTTCCATGTACCTGCTTAGCCGGTGTCTCCAGCCTATCTCTCTCTCTCTCTCTGGGGGTGAGTGATTATGTGTGTGAAGACTGCAAAGCCATATGACCCTGCAGAGCAATAGTGCTTCCGAAGGGAGCATGCTAGGCTAGCCTTCCTCCACCTCCTTCCTTTACTTGCCTCTTTGTGATGAAGGTAGCTGGTGCTGGCTAGGAAATCAGGGGAAGAAGAGGGGTAGGCTAGTGCTCCACATTTCCTTCTTCCTTCCTCTTGTTAATCTGAGCATAAAGCCTCCAACCACAGGTGGAGACCAGGGCTGGACCCATTGTTAGCTGATTCCTTCCCAGTGGATTTGAAAACAACATTTGATGCTCCAATGATTTTACATTTATTCCTTGAGAGCTGTTGTTTTACTTTGTTTAGAAATTCTTATGTGCGACTGAGACACCTGTGCACCAACACATGGGTCACCAGTACCAGTATCCCAATAGACAAAGACGAAGAAAGGCCTGTGATGTTAAAGGTAAATACCAACAGTCAACATAACTTAAGCAAAGAAAGCTGCTTTCTCACGTTAAATTTTGGTTGTTCTTCCCCTGCCAATATTACAGATTGGGACCTGCCAAACGAAAGAAGACAAGGAAGCATTTGCTATTGTGTCTGTTCCTCTGTCTGAGGTTAGAGATTTGGATTTTGCTAATGATGCCAACAAGGTTTTAGCATCCACAGTTAAAAAGTTGGAGAATGGCTCTGTAACTCAAAATGAAAGGAGGTCAGTGATCCTTTCTTACCTTTTGCCTCCCTCCCTGACCTAAAGATACCAAGCAAATGCCTACAGCTAATACAGGCTTTCACAAGAGACGACTAAACCAGATGTTGGAAATAATTGATCAGTTCAGCATTATTATGCTACAGCAGCTGTGAGGCATCTGTGGCCCTCCAAGTGCTGCTGGAGTCATAAGATCACAGAATTATAGAGTTGGAAGGGACACCAAGGGTCATCTAGTCCAGCCCCTGCACTGCAGGAATCCTGCTTACAGCTGTCCCTGAGTGGGCTCTGACCACCAACCTTCTGGTTAACAGTCTGATGCATTAACCCATTGCAGCATAGGAGAATGCCATTACCTCCAGACCACATGGCCCAATGGGCAGGAAAGAGAAGAGTTGCAGCCCAACAATATATGGAGGGCCACAGATTCCCCATCCCTGTGCTCTTTCAGCCCTGGAGCCTATTTATGCTTTCAAAAATGTGTATGTATTGAACACAAGGAGGATTAGGGAAAGTGTATCAACCCCATGCCCCACTTTCAGGCTCAAAAGACTTCTGTGCATTGACTTCCTTATGTGCATACAATGTGTCAATAATGTATTCCCTTGGCTTCTGATAGTGCAAGAGTTGTGGAAAATTGTGTTTTTCTTAGGTGTGAAGGTCTGCAGATTTGTGGAGTCAGAGGATTGTATGTACTGTAATGCTGGAACAATGGGTTTCCTGTCCTCCCCTTGCATGCCCCCCAGATCTGCTCCAGAGGGCCTCTCAAACCTTAGAGCTGATTTTGAGGGTGTGTGGCTGGTGGGGTAGGGTTTGAGGGGACAGGAGAGGAAGAGGTAATTCTGCTATGTGCAAAAAAAAAAAAAAAGTCTGCTGGTGAACCAGCATGCTAGAGACAACCCCATATATTTTTGTCAGTAATAATTATAACAAACAAGGAAAATACCTGTCACAAGGTGGATGTTTGTGGAGGTTGTGGTTATGTGAAAAATATCATTATTCATTATTATCTATATTATCTACATCATTATCCTTTTATATATAAAAGACAGGTGTCTTGTCGTCTGGGCAGCCCAGGACCTCTAGACACACTGCCCAAGCTTGTGCCCCAGGGAGGTCACTGCTAACACAGCGGTTTGACTTCATCCCCAGAGGCACATTCCATTGTGTTTTGAGACAGATGGATGCCAACAATCTATACCTATTTGAGTTATCTTGTGCTTCTGTAGCCCAAACCTCACTACTGTGGGACAAGAGAAAAGTATTAGCAAATCCCAAGTAGAAAAAAACGGCAGGGGGCTAAAAACTGGAATTGTGTTTGAGTAACCCTCAAAACAGTTCCATAATAATTGAACGGCATGGAAATTTGAAATGGGTGGGAGTCAGGAATAGAATAGTCTGGCTAGAACAAGGCGATTCGGACAACGCCCATACACCCGTTAGAAAGAACCATTTCATTGTCTTGATAGGTCACTTCTTACATTATACAGAGAAGCTGTTTGTTGTTGTCGTTGGGGACTTAAGAGAAAGTTGCCCATAGATACCAATGAAGAAATGAAATAAGTTGATGTTACTGAGCCCCGCTCCCACCCCCAGCCCCCAGAACCCAATGGGGAAAACGGAGATAAAATATTTATCAAAACAGCGCAATGTGGACTGAACATGATGCAAGGGTGCAGAATGATGACTGACTGCTGGGAGTTTGGGGCAGCGGGAAAGGAAAGAGTGGTTGAAACCCTGAACAGAAACACTCCACGCTGTAACATTTTGTTACAGAGCTACACTTGTTCACTGTATTGTACTTCTTCAAACAACATAGGTTTGTAACCAAGCTGTTGGAAGATCTCATTTTCTTTGTTGCTGATGTGCACAATAATGGCCAGGAAGTGTTGGATGTGATGGTCATTAAGCCCAACCGAGAGAGGCAAAAATTAATGAGGGAACAAAATATATTGGCACAGGTATGTAATTGATAGAAATATTTAATATGGAGCATATTCTTCAAAGATACAGTGGCCTTGTTTGCATATCACCTCAAGGTGTGTGGGGGGGACTGACCCCTTTAGTCAGTGTTTCCCAGACTTTTTAAACCCATTGTCCCCTTTTAGGTAATATAAAAATCTCTTCAAACCTGCCTCTCCTAATTATTTTATTTGCATTTTCAAAATGATTGAAATTAAATGATTGAATATTAATTATAAATAATATTTTGGGGCTTAATAATAAAAATCAATCAAAGTACTTATAACTTTTTAAAAAACAGTTATTCAAATTTCCAAAAAGCTGCACAAAATTATAAATTTCAAAAAAATGCTTTTATTATTATTAATATCAACATTGATTCTGCATGTTTGTCACAAGCTTTTGGATTCTGGGCACCGTGGAAGACAGAGTACATCTTGTTTCACTTTCAGCATCAGCCTGCTGCGCTGCTTTGTTTCAATATCTAAAAGAACAGAAAAACCATCTTCACAAAGGCATGTGGATGAAAATGTCGCAATGATGTGCAGAGCCTGCTCTTCTGTTTTGGGATATACAGGGAAATATTTCAACCAATTTTTTCCTGAAGGGAATTGTTTGAAATCATCTTTGGCAGCTCAATCACACTTGCGTTCCAAAAAGTCCTTCTGGAGATGCTCTGACAAGGACTGAACATAAGTGATAAAATCGTTTTCACAGTGTGTTCTGCAATCAGCTCAGTTTCCATTGCCTGAATATTTTTTATTGTCTGCAGACTCAAGCTGCCAAGCAGTGAAGCTTTTTCAGAGGGTTTCTAGGTGGTCTGTTTCAGACTCAATGCAGGCATAAGATTGGCCTGGTCTGTAATCTGCAAAGCCTGACTAAGAGGTGGATGAGTTTGGTGAGCAAAGCCAGCAGGGATTAATAAATTGGTAGAATTCTCTGGATTGGCTCACTAACTAGATCACTTATGCCTTTCATACTCAGCTGTAGTTCTCTCTCCAGCTCTCGTGTTTGTGGGGGAAATGGTGAATGTTGTTCTCATTCAAGAAAGCAAGAGTAAAAACTAATAGTTTTCATTGGTGAAATATTTGGCAAGCATTGTGATCAAAAGTAAATGCAGGCCTGCTTGTCTGTGGAAACAAGAACCTTCTGTCTTTATATCCAGTATAATATGCCACCATTGACTAACTGGGACCCATGACCAGCTGTTATGTATTGGCTTCGCAGAAGGAACACAGGGTGTGAGATAGGCCTAAGCTACAAAAACAGGAGTACGTAAAGGGTATTTACAAGGATGCAAGTGTTACCTGCCCAAAGGTGAAGATGAAGTAGAGGAGTATCTGTCCCAAAATAAGGTGTTTTAATATGGTTTGGGTAATTTACATACAGACACTGAGCTCATCTAATTTATATGCATACCACCCCTGATATTATCTGTCATTTAAGTGCTTAATAAACACATGCACCCAACACATCCAGTTTTCTGTCCATTTTTCCAGCTGCACAATTCCATCCCCACGTAGCACACTGAAAAAAACCTCAGCCTTAAATCGAGGATAATCTGATACGTAATAGCAGTAGTGTATGGTATGTTCAAAGTTCTAAAAATTAGTGGAAATGAGTAGTATAAATCAACATGTGAGTGATTAACCACACAGTGCATGACAAACTGCTGCGCTCTGTATATTGCATGTCACACCACTTAAGAGATAATGTTGAACTTCTTTGCACTCATGATGACATGCAGATCATGCTGCATGTGATCTTCTCATCCTCTGAACATAACATTTCAGACTTGTATACTTTCATGTTGTTGATCTTTTGGTTAGATCACACTTTTTTTAATGGAAACACTCACACATACCCTGAAATGTTCAGGTGCCCCCCCCCCCCTTGTTGAGAAGTCAGTGTTCTAGATATTTCAGGACTCCATATTCCATCAGTCCCAGCCAGCATTGCCAATGATCAGGGATGATGGGAGTTGTAGTCCAACAACATTTACAGGGCCACGGGTTCCTCAGCTCACTGCAAACCATTGTTACTTTTAAACCATAGTTAAGCTTATCAGGCAGCATGCTGGTGCACAGGGTGAAAATCGTGACCACTTTCCTCCTGTCTTGCTCTTGTAGCTGCTGCACTGCTGGGAGCTAAGCTACAGTATTATTTAAAATAATTTAAACATGAGATGACCTGTTGGAGGATGAAGTGAACTCCTAATGAAAATTACATATAGAGTGCCATGCAATTTTCATTGCTGAATTGATTCAACCTCAGTGGTGGGGCACATTTTATTTCCCCCTTGGCTCAAAATGCTTATATAATATATTCACTGAATTCACCAAAATACCCTGTTTTTCTATCCCCACCATTAGTCATCACTTTGTTTTTGTATTTATGTGTCTATATGTGTATACAAACAGATATTTGGGATCTTGAAAGCTCCATTTAAAGACAAAGCGGGAGAAGGAGCCATACTGAGACTCGAAGATCTGGGCGACCAGAGATATGCCCCGTACAAATACATGCTGAGGCTTTGTTACAGAATCCTCCGACATTCCCAGCAGGACTACAGGAAAAACCAGGTTTTTCTCTTGCCTTCTCATGTGGCTACATAATTGTATACAGTGGACTCCTTGGTTGTGCTTACAGATTCATTGAATCCAGTGGAATGACTGCTGCAGGAGAGTAATGCCAACTTGATTTGATGGAACCAAAATTTCACTTTCAGTGCGACTGTGGATTAATTCCATTACTTTAACCAAGTGCAGTATAGTAGCATGAGGTGCTGTTGAGTTGGAATCTCTATGCTATGATTGGCTCCACCTGGAGTTAAACAGATGAAGGTGGGATTAATTCGCTGTTATCAACAGTCAGGCAGGGTGTTCCCAGGACATCCCCCTTAACCGATCTTGTTTGATAAACTGACTTGTTTTCTGATTTTTAAAAAAAGATTGGTGCCATTTATTGGTTGATTTGTTGACTGTGTGTGGAATTTTTGAACTGATATGGTTGACTTCTTATCGCTTTTATTGTTTTGCTGGTTTCTTTCCATGAGGGCTCCAGGGAGCTATGCATGGCATAATAGAAATATTTAAATAAATAAAAGCAAGGAAAGGAGCAGAGTGGGGAGGTGATCTGACCATAGACTAGCAGAGGTACTTGCACTCTTCCAGAATAGCGCCATGCCTGCTTTACCTACTGGTCTGCAGTGGACTAGTGGACCCCCATCTTGATGAATCACCTGGGAACAAAAGTCTGTGAGAAGGAATCTTCCTGTCATAAGGAATATTCTAGTGCTGATTGGTACATGGAGTATCTAAGCATTTGTGGGTCATACTAGGGCAAACTTTACAAGGAGAGTCAAGTAAACATCAAAGCTAAAAGTTGGCTGATCAGACAAAAGTATGCTGGTCAGGTTTTTTATTAACTTTTATTATCATGCTGATTAGCAGCTGTACTAACTCTAACTAAATTGTCTTCTGGGCACAGTTCAAGGTACTGATTTGGATGTGTAAATCTTGTAATAGCTTAGGTCATACATACCTCAGATACACCTTCTTGCTGGTCCTGTGTATCAGCATGATAAGTATGTGAAGTGAGAGTGCCTTCTTCACTGTATGTCTAGGTGTCAATTTTGAACCAGTCTGGAATCCCAGCTATGAATCTATGGTGCCTCTGCAATACCTTGCCAGTCCAGTGGCACCCGGAGTGCACCGGGTGGAAGGCCACTGAATTCAAGAGAGGTGCCCTTTGTCAGGCCAGAAGGCTGGACCTTCAAGAGACTCTAGTTCTCCACAAAGGGGTGAAGCCTAGCAGAAGTGGAGGTAGAAACTCAAAAGGCTCAAAAGTTCACTTCTGCAAGTTGCTCATCAGGTGCTCTCCATGTGATCTGCTTTGCTGCTTTGCTCCATAGGCTCTTCCATGGACTAGAACAGCACATCAGCCAAGGGCATCAGCCATGCTTGTTGGGATTGATGGGGGTTGTAGTCCAAAGCATCTGAAGGGCACCAAGTGGGGGACAGCTGTTACAGACCAACATTTTTGGTGGCTGCCTCACAGTTGTGGAGCAGCCCTTCTCTGAGCTCTGTGAAAGTCCAAACCTGAATCCAACTCCATAAGAGCAAAACTTTCCTCTTGGGATATCTTTAATATAATCAGACTTGGAAAAGATTTGATTGATTTGAGTATTTTTTTGTTGTTGACCTGTGTTTTAATGATTTTTAATGGCTTCTGTGCCTTGAGAAGGATCAAGATAGAAACAAAACTAAAATAGCTAAACACATATGGAGTATGCTTCTAGTAATCTAAAGAAAGGAACCATGGTCTCTCATCTACTTGCCTATCAAACTAAATATTGCTGGTCAAAAATGGGGTGTGGGTCATGTGTGGAACCTTCCATCTTTCAATCTGGTGACAGACTACCCTGGGGTTTTCTTCCAGGAATACATTGCTAAGAACTTCTGCGTCATGCAGTCTCAGATTGGCTATGATATATTGGCAGAAGACACAATCACAGCTTTGCTGCACAACAACAGGAAGCTACTAGAGAAACATATCACAGCTAAAGAAATAGAGACGTTTGTAAATTTACTCAGGAGGAATCGAGAGCCAAGGTTTGAATTAGCCCACACCATTTCTTTGCTTTCTTTTAAAAATTTGTACACTGATCATCTTTTTATCTGTGTATCTGTGATCATGAACCTGTGTCCAGGAACAAATAGATTACATAAACTTTGCACTATATGTAATTTAAATTTGCATTCAGTATTTTACGGATAGGGTACTATTGATAATCATTGTGTTGTTTCTTTTCAATAAATTCCTGCAGTGTGACCCATCCCATTTTCTTGTTAATCTCCCCCTCACCTCAAGGTTCTTGGACTACCTGTCAGACTTGTGTGTTTCCAACACAACTGCAATCCCAGTCACTCAGGAACTTATTTGCAAATATATGCTGAGCCCAGGAAATGCTGATATTCTCATTCAGACCAAGTAAGTTAATTGACCTCTCAGTTTAATTATTTTACATTGTCTCACACAGTTTTAAGAAGATCATTAGTAGGTATAGTGTAAACTGTTTGTTTTAAGGTTGGTCTCAGTGCAAATGGACAACCCCTTGGATTGCTCCACCATCTCTGATGATCTGGACGAGGAAGAGGTTTGGCTGTACTGGATTGATAGCAACAAGGAGCCTCATGGCAAAGCCATCAGGCATCTTGCCCAAGAAGCTAAGGAGGGCACCAAAGCTGATTTAGAAGTCCTCACTTATTACAGGTAAAGCAGCTTTCCAAAAAGGTGAATTATTTGTCCCACAGGACACAAGTTCCTTCTGTGTTCTCTGGATTCATCAGTGTCCTCAGAGTTCATTGCTTGAATTCAACATGCACTCCACAAATTTTGGAGGCCTGAGCTAAGCATTAATTTGGTAAGAATTTTCCCTTTGAGAAAAGATATACTGAACACATACCCATCTCCAGCATGGTTCTACCAGAAAGTGGGATAAACTTTGGAAAACAATGACTGAACAAAGCTGTGCTTATAAGATACTGCAATGGTGTTTTGTGCAACGTGGTCCAAGGCTGAAAGCATACGCATTGCTGGGTATGGGCTAAATTAATATTTTGGGTAAAAGACTACTATTGATCTGTGAAAGATACTTCATTGGGGGGTCAGATGAATGGCATGGGAACACTCACTAGCATTGTTGAAGCTACAAGAATGTGGATCTGATCAGTGCATGGCTAGGAGACTACAAAGAGCCCCGTGTAAGATACTCTGCTAATAGAAGAATGTAAAGTTATACCACCATCAAATTAAATCAAACTTGGTGTTGCTTCATTTCCCGGAGGGGAAATAACATCTGAACAAGCCCTGAGATGTTTAATGTACAATCTGCAGTTCATTGATAGGTCTTCATTTAAACTAAAGTTGTTTCATTGAATTAAATTAAGACTGCAATTCTTGGCGCATTTACCAGGAAGAAAGCCCTCCCCACAACACACACACATTGGCTTCTGAGTAAAGTGCATAAGATTGACCGTATACTGTAAGTCAGCTGATTGATTTATGTATTTTCAGCCTGTGTCCTTAACATTTTCATTAGGCATGGCTTATGGCAGGATACAAGGCTAGGGTGCAAAACTGCTATTAAATGTAAGAATTTCAATGTCGTTGAGGGATTTATTCAGAGCAGTGCTGTGTACACCATGCAGGGTTGGGCAATGTCAGCATTTCAACATTGTGATGTATCACCAGCCAAACATTGCAATATGAAATGGAGGGGATGCAACACACACAGCAAGTTAGGAGGGGGAAGGATGAGCCCTGTCTCCCTGCTTTGCGTCACTCACTAGCCACCATTCTCCTCGGGGCAGCTGATTTCCCAAGGAGCCAATTTCTCCGCCTCCTTCACCACACGCCTCATTCTCCCTGTTCATTCCTTCACCCCAGTTTCAAGGCTCCTTCACCGCATGCCCAGTTCTCCCTGCTCCTTCCTTCGCACATACACCAATGTCAAGCCTCCTTCACCCTGCACCCAGTTCTCACTGCTTCTTCCTTTACACACACACACACACACACACACACACACACTGATTTCAAGCCTCCTTCACCTCATGCCCAATTGTCCCTGTTCCTCCTGCCCCCTCCCCAATCTCAGGCCCAGCTGGGGCGACTTGTTCCTGCTGCTGGGTGCTGGAGGCGGAGGACTCAGGAGCAGTGGTGGTTTCACTCATGGTATACCAGCGGGTGAAGCTGCCATCGTGTCCTGAGTGATGTATTGATACATTGCCCAGGCCTAACACCATGTAATGTGGATTGTATTTTATAACTGAGTGAGAGTCTAACAGCCATAGTCCAGTAAAAGACTAGAAATGTGTTGGTTGAGTTTATGTAATATTCCTCAGGTGTTTAGATTGGTATCTTAGCAACCAGGTTATTGAGTAACAAACACAGAAATAGAAATGACATTATTTTATTATCTTTTCTAAGGTACCAGTTGAACCTCTTTGCAAGAATGTGTCTGGATCGCCAGTATTTGGCTATAAACCAGATTTCCACACAGCTGTCGGTGGATCTGATCCTGCGCTGCATGTCAGATGAGAGCCTGCCTTACGACCTGCGAGCCTCCTTCTGCCGTCTCATGCTGCATATGCATGTGGATAGAGATCCTCAGGAGATAGTGGTGCCTGTGAAGTATGCCAGGCTATGGACTGAAATCCCTACCAAGATCACTATCCACGAGTGAGTTCTCTGTTGAAACCAACAAAATGGAACATTCACTGATTGGTGGCAGATTCATTTGTAGTAGTAGTAGTCGTCATCATCATCATCATCATCATAGATGGCATAATGGACACAGTCCTAGTTGGTTTTAAGAGATGATTTGACAAATTCATGTAGGATAGACTTCCTGGTTTGATAGCTAAATGGGACCTCCATGTTCAGAGGCAGTATACAGTCTTCTGAAGACAAATAAGACAAGGCCATTGCCTGCTTCTGAGCATACCAGAAGTGGCTTGCTTCTGTGGGATGGGGCTATAATGCTAGCTTCCTGGCAGTGCCTCTTACTGGAAGGGAGAGGAACAAGGTGGCAGGGAGCTTGGCATGGTACAAGTGCATTGTCTAGAGCAGTGGATTAGCTCCACTGGTGCACCCGAACATGCCCCTCCCCATCTTGGCAGGAAGCTAATCTTGCAACTCTGCCTCACTGGGTGAGATACGTCTGCAGCACACAGAAGCACCTTGGCAGGCTACTCTGGTTTAAATTATTTTAATGGATCCTGGGTCTAAATGGATTCTGGTTCTGATGCAGCAGGGTTCTTCTTACGCTCTTATGAAGCAATTATTATTATAGTTATTTACTTCATATCCTGCTGTTTTCCCAGACCGGAACTTAATGCAGTATACAATATTTCTTATCATCTCTGAGAATAAAAACCTGAGAATTTTCATGCAGCATGAAAGTGAAAAGGTTTCTGTCCTGGGTGGGTAACACAGTATAACATTTTAGTATTGACTTTTGTACCATGAAGATCCATAACAAGGGGAGGAGGAGGAGGAGGAGGAGGAGGAGGAGGAGGAGGAGGAGAAGAAGAAGAAGAAGAAGAAGAAGAAGAAGAAGAAGATCACCACCGTAATCATCTAGTGACTACCTCATCCCGAAGAAAGCTCTTTAAATTCATCTGCCACTCAAAAAATTTCCAATACCACCCTTTTGTGGGGTATAGTTAACCCTAGGAAGAAGCTATTTGGCGTAGCCTGATGCATTGCAACTGCTTCACATTAGAATTCATGTGCCTTAGAGTACTGTTGCTGACAAGCTCCAAGTTTTGCATGTAATCACTAATGCTCTGCTGTGAGTTGCTGCCTGGGGTTCCACGCTGTGTGTGCACATAAAACGGCAACAAATGGGCATGACTAATACATGTTTATAAATGCATGCATTACGTTGGTGTCCAGAATAGGCTACAGGTTCCTGCTGTGTGTAGATATAAGCTTGGATTCTATATGTGAATCAAAAGAGCTTCCATTCATAGAAGGAGAGTTGTGCTCATGGAAGGGTCCTTATTTTGAGGTAGAGGTTTCTGTTGTTGTTTTGGAGGAGCCTTGCATATTTATATATCTTCAGGATGGACCTTTGAGTTTGTGGAGTAGATTTCTAGAGTATATCATCAGCCGCTTAACAGAATGTACAGTCCAGCTTAATTTTGTTTTATTTATTATTTATCCCACCTTTTAATATAGACTCTGGATGTCTTACAATAAAAACAAATTAATTAGTAATTAAAAGCAGTATAAAACTTACAAATAGTATTAATTAATGGTGAGGTCTACGCTGATTCTCATGATGCCAGCTCCTCTTTAACTTTCTTGGGGATTTGTGACAAGCTCTTGGGAGATGTCAGCAACCTATCAAACATTTGTGCTTGTGAGGCACCAAAAAATATTTATTAAACCTTTACTGCCTCCTGCTGTTTCCCACTTATTTAGCTTTTGCTCATGGTCTTGCTTTGTAGGTATGACTCTTTCACAGATTCCTCACGAAATGACATGAAGAGGAAATTTGCTTTGACGATGGAATTTGTAGAGGAGTACTTGAAAGAAGTTGTGAACCAACCCTTTCCTTTTGGAGACAAACAAAAGAACAAGCTAACTTTTGAGGTATTTTTCAAAAGTACTGGTATTTTGCCAGTACTGAGTGCTTTTCAAAATTTAAAAAGAGCAAAGGGGAGCAGTGGCAGAATATCAGCTGATTTACCATCATTCTCTGCCTCCTACCTCACCATTGCACCTCCCACTTGAGGTCTTGCTGATTCTGAATTTACCAAACCAAGTATGGTGTGGGGAAGGTTATTAAGAATACCTAACAACCTGTAGGCAATGTTTGTTGAAATTTCTGAAGCCAGAGGGTGGGTTCAGTATGATTTTAATGGATAGAACAGTTGATCCTGTTAAGGCCCTAGTTTCACTATGGAATGGTGAGACTTGCAGAGCCATTGATATGATTGCTCCAGCACCGTGGGGTCCATTTTGCTGCTTGGTACACCTAAGAGGTGCAGTCAGTGAGGTGGCCTGGGAGAGGGTTGGTGCATAAGTGGTGTAAAACGTGCTTAGGAGTCAACCAAGCACATGCTTGGGCTCATAATTGGGCCTATCATGTGGCGGTGAGGGCAGCAAAGAGATCCTACTTTACTGCCTCCATTGCGTCCTTAGGGAGCTGTCCAGCAGAGCTGTTCTGTGTGGCTGTAGGATGGTTAATCTTGATGAAGGGGCAGATCTCTCGAGCACATGGTAACTAGCTGTCACTGGCTAAACACTCTGAGAATAAAGTTGCTGCTATTGTGACTAGGGTTGCCACCAGTTATGAAAAAATAAAATTGGCATTAATGTTTCCTCCTTTGTGCACTCACACTAACTTGCTTGTCTCACACAGGCCAGCTTGCTAGACACCTTGGAGGTTTAGCCTGTCCTCCCAAGCTGGCTGATTGACACTCCAATCTGGCCAATAGAACTTGCCAGTCAGCAGGCTCTTCTGGGTTGGGTTTGGTTGGGTTTCCAAGGGCTCTAAGACAATGTTTCCCAAACTTGGGTCTCTAGCTGTTTTCAGACTACAATTCCCATCATCCCTGACCACTGGTCTTACTAGCTAGGGAGGATGGGAAGTATAATCCAAAGACAGCTAGAGACCCAAGAAACACTGCCTAAGAGGACGGGTGAAACATTTCCTGGAGCAGTAACCTCAGCCACTTCAAACCTAAGAATTTGTTGCTATCTTTTCTCCACTTTCTTATTTTTTTCTTTTTTAGCTGGGTTTCTACATTTATCTTACTTCTGATAGGCAGAAATTCAGCGGGTGGGGAGGATTTCCTTTCAGTATCATTGGAATGTTCGTAGTTACTGATAGCTTTCATTTGATCATTGTAATGGATTGCTTTGAAGGCATTTCTGCATCAGGTAAAGTACCGTATTTTTCGCTCTATAACACGCACCTGACCATAACACGCACATCGTTTTTAGAGGAGGAAAACAAGGGAAAAAATATTCTGAATGAAACAGTGGACGTATCATTTTTGTGATTCATGCTGTGGCCACAGACATGTGATCTGATGGTGAATTTGGGGTGACCCAATGCAAAAATCCTGAGCATCCCTGTGGATCCATGCTTTGTAACCACGTTTTTGCACCATTGCAGCCCCAGGCAACAGTGGGTGCATGATTTTGGGGGGGGACAGGCTGTAGCCATGGACATGCTATGTGCTCTGATGGTGAATTTGGGGTGACCCAATGCAAAAATCCTGAGAATCCCTGTGGATCCATGCTTTGTAACCACGTTTTTGCACCATTGCAGCCCCAGGCAACAGTGGGTGCGTGATTTTTTTTGGGGGGGACAGGCTGTAGCCATGGACATGCTATGTGCTCTGATGGTGAATTTTGGCTGACCCAATGCAAAGATCCTGAGGATCCCTGTGGATCCATGCTTTGTAACCACGTTTTTGCACCATTGCAGCCCCAGGCAACAATGGGTGTGTGATTTTTTTGGGGGGGGACAGGCTGTAGCCATGGACATGCTGTGTGCTCTGATGGTGAATTTGGGGTGACCCAATGCAAAGATCCTGAGGATCCATGTGGATCCATGCTTTGTAACCACATTTTAAGTGGGGAGGGAAGGAAAAACACAGAAGGCTAAGAATGCAGGAGAGGGCTATAACGTGAGGAAAGGAAGGCAAAAGTTTTCCCCCACCCACCCACACAAGCCAGCCACTGTTTAAGGATTTCATCCTTTTAAATGGAAGAAAGCATATTTGAATGCTGTGTGTCTCCAAAAACAAAAAGCAGGAAGTCAAATCAGAATTTTAAGCCGAACCTGTAATCTCTCTTCCCTTCACAAACATTGTTCCCTCCGGAGCAGGGACAGGATAGAGCGAGGGACGCTCTGCTTTCCCCTCTACTTGCCTGGAGGGGAGGGGCTTTCCCTGCTCTTTGTTCGGACGCTCTGCTTTCCTCTCTACTTGCCTGGAGGGGAGGGGCTTTCCCTGCTCTTTGTTCCGTTTGAGCAAACACAGCAACGAAACAGAGCAGGGTGGGCAGAGAGACCCTGAGGCAGAATGCAGGAAAGCAACAGCTTTCTCACGGAGCTCCCTTCTCCCTGAAGCGCGGTTTGATTTTTGCCTTATTTTTCGGCTACAGGGACCACACATTCGCTGCATAACACGCACAGACATTTCCCCTTCCTTTTTAGGAGAAAAAATCTGCGTGTTATAGAGCGAAAAATACGGTAATTTTTAACCCCCAATCCCCCCAATTTGTCCTTTATTGTCAGGGAAGAGTTAGAGTTAGAAGTTTCCAGTTTCCCAGAGGGAGAAAGCTTTCTCCAAGGGGGGAAGGAGAGCAGTGAATCTAATAGAAGGGAGGGACCGGCTGTTCCCAGGAAAGGCCAGGCTTCAGTTCTAGCTCAGATTGGGAGGAGGGGAGATCCAAGCCAGCTCTAGCCAGGAGGGTAGGAAAAAGAGCGGGAAAGCGAAGGGAAAGGCGCCTTCGCCATTTTGAGAGTGGCTGGTCATGGAGAAGCAGAGCTCAGAAGGTATCTGAAATAAGTGACTCTTAGGAAGAATAGTTAAAGATAAGGATAGTTTAAAAGTTTGTTTGTTAATACACAATAAAAAGTTATAAAAGAACAGGAAGTGTTTGCGTGGTGATCGGAAGAGGACCACGGCCAGTCCTGACATTTATTTTGCATGACCTGTCTTGTATTTTGCCCAACCAAAGGTGGCAACCCTAATTATGACAGTACCAGCTGAGGTGGCCTGAGGATGTGGACAGGATACTTGCACTTATGCTCATTAGATCCTTGTTCATCCTGGCTTATTAAACCTGCTGGGGTGGGGAGACTGAATGGGTCATGGGTGTGGTAAACACCTCCTTGTGCGTTGGGGTGATGTCTGCTGCACTTAAAGAGGCAGTGGTGTATCCACTTCTCAAAAAGTCCATCCTAGATGCAACAAAGTGTAACAACTATAGATCCCCTTTCTTGGTAAAGGTGGTGGAGAAGGTTATTCCTGGAAGAGACTGATTATTTTAGATCCACTACCATCTGAGTTCAAACCTGGTTTTGGAACTGAATTGGCCTTGGTTGCCCTGATGAATGATCTTCATCATGAGAGGGACAGAGTGAGTGCGCCCCTGTTACTTCTGCTTGTTCACTCAGTGGCTTTTGATATCATTGACCATGGTATCCTTCTGGACTGACTTAGTGATATGGGCATCAGAGGCACTGTATCACAGTGGTTCTGTTTGTATCATCAAGGTTGTGTCCAGAAAGTATCACTGAGTGAGTGTTTCTCGGCCTGTTGTCATTTGTGCTATTGGTTTCTCCAGGGCACTATTTAATATCTGTATAAATATGTTGTGTGTGATCATTAGTAGTTTGGGAATGAGGTGTCACCTGTATGCTTATTTATTGATTGATTATTAAAGTTATATACCACCCTTCAAAGCAATATCATTTTATTACATAATAAAATACAAGATAAAAACACAGGTAATTAATTAAAACAAGGACAACAAAACAGTAGCCACCCTTCCCACAGACACTGTTAAAAGGCTATAGTATATTAATCAGCCCAAGGTGTGCTGGTCCCGTGGGTTTCCGTGAGGCGTGGTCCGAGTCCAGTCCGAGGTCGAGGGTGGAGTATTGAGGCCGTCTGTCAAAGCTGAAGCTAGGTCCAAGGCAGGGAGTCGGGTGAGGTCAGGAGATCCGGCAGAACAGGGTGCAGGCAGGAACTGGCTACCAACAACGTTGCTCCCACAACTTGGGACTGGGGCTGGCTGGCTTTTATCTGCCCGAGGCATAGGGCGGCCCCAGTCCACAGGTGACTCGCCTCTCCTGGCCTGGAGGCGAGCCCTCCTCCTGCGGGAACTTTGTTCCCTCCACCTCTCTGCCCTGAGCCTCTGCAGCTCAGGAGAGGCTGGAGGGTTACCAGACCCAGAGGCAACCTCAGCCTCCCCTGATGGGGCTGAGAGTGGAGCACCTGCAGGCTAATTTGGCAACAAAGAGAGATCAAGCCTTTCTCCTAAACGCTCTGCCAGTAGAGATTCAGTGGGTGCCTTTTTGCAGGTCCAGGTGTCCTGCTCCCCAGTCCCCAACCCCAGATAACACCCCCACAATGATCTATTGATATTTGTTTTTAACTTCCTTACTTTAAACTTGTTTTTAACTTAACAATTTTATTAACCACTGTGATATTTTTTATACAGTTGGACATAAATGTTTTTATAAATAAAAATTAAATTTCCATTGTTTATAGGGGCAGGGCTCTAGTGCCCTGCATAGCTTCATACCTCTCCACATAACTGGAAGAAATAGAATAAATCATACCAAATAGCAAATCTATGCAAATATTGTTGAATTCACATAATTCCTAATGATTGCAGCATGTCAGCTTTAATCACATCCAAATGCAGTTTAGATAAAAACAACAATATAAGTGACTGACCAGCTGAGTGGCCACATCAATTTTTTTCAGCTCCATCCTGCAGAAGTATGTTTGTATGTGTGGGTGTGACAAAATTTAAGTGCTGAGAAAGCAGCATATTTTTATTTTTCTGGTTCTTGTTTAAACCCATATCAGCTGATAGAATCTTCTGCAAGTGCCTTTTGGAGGTTATGAAAACTTTGGTAGGGTTTGGGGTGGTATCTTTGAACAAGGAAGGGTAGGAGAAGCTGCTCCAGCATGGTGAGAGGCAGGGACTAGACTGCCCTTTCATAGACTGATTCTACCATCATATAATTTGGTGTAGGAAATAAATTTCAGATCTGCATTTTTTATTTTATTTTATGGTATCAAACCTGGTCTAGCCTCATCAGAAATGGATCTGTGATTTGTCTCTGCTGTAACACTACTGGGAGCCCTTGTCTGCAACTTACAAGTGAAGAAGGTCATGGTGGTGAAGGGTTTCAGAATACCCTGCAGACACTGACTTTTAGACATTGAAATTGATGGGTATTTATTTGCCAGGGTATTCGTGGGAAGTCTCCTCACCACCTCCTTTTTCCTCAGTAAGGAGAGGAAACTGAAAGCCATTGGCTGGTGTACAGCTATGTCAACAGTTCATAGTAGGAAATAGGGCTCTATGCTGTTCTGGGTCAAATCCATAATTTGGATTGATTTCTGTTTATCTCCAGAAGATAACCACAAAATTTAGATGAGATCTGGAGGGCAGCCATGTGGGTCCATTCATCACTAGTTAAATGTTGGGACCTCTTTCTTTCTGTTGATATTCCTGACCTTCTCCCCCCCTCTTCCTTTTCTTTAGGTGGTGCACCTGGCTCGCAATCTTATATACTTTGGTTTTTATAGCTTCAGTGAGCTACTCAGACTGACTAGAACATTACTGGCTATCCTTGATATTGTACAAATGCCTATGTCATCATACTTTGAAAGATTAAGCAAATTTCAAGATGGAGGTGAGTGTGTGTGGGGGGGGGGTAATAGAAAATTATTTGCAACACATAATACATTACCTAGTAATACCTTGCATTCATTAAAGGTTCTGTTCTTTATTTTCCCCAATGGCTTTCTCTTTACCTTGAGGTGTGTTTCCCATAAAATACCGCATTTTTTGCTCTATAAGACGCACCAGACCACAAGATGCACCTAGTTTTTGGAGGAGGAAAACAAGAAAAAAAATATTCTGAATCTCAGAAGCCAGAACAGCAAGAGGGATCGCTGCAGCAATCCCTCTTGCTGTACTGGCTTCTGGGATAGCTGCGCAGCCTGCATTCGCTCCATAAGATGCACACACATTTCCCCTTACTTTTTTAGGAGGGAAAAAGTGAGTCTTGTAGAGCAAAAAATACGGTAAATTGTATGCCATTCTGAGAACCCTGCTACTGAAGGACAGCTTATAAATTGTCTAAATTAAAGGAAATAAATGCACCAAATAAAAATTGGCAGTATGTCTTCTTGTTTTGAAATATTTTAACCTTAAAGTTAGATACTTTGGGTCATGCAAATAATGACACATCTATTAATTTAAAAATTAGTAAGATGCACCTTAGATGAACATCCTTTAACTATAGTTTAGGATCTGTTGAAAATAATATTAATTATGGATAAAATCTCTCAGCAGATGACTACTAAATAAGAGAGATAAAAGGAAGATATATTCATGACTGACTGACCGGTTATTTTACTTTCACTGAGGGGGAACAGAAGCATTGTCAAAATCTTGATACCTGTAAGATTATTTAGCAGTAGTGGATGGTGTGATGGGACACTGTTGCTCACCTGGTCACACTGCTGCCACTTCCTGGAAGGTAGAGGGGATGGGGTGAGGCAGTGGCAAGGTCAGCACAACACAAACACTTCGGTGCTCTTGCCAGTGCATTTGAAAAGGTATAGAAAAGTTTCAAGGAGAAGGAACCTAAAGAAATAAGCCCCAAGCCGAAAACAGCCTGATAGAAACTCAGCATGTTCCGTGGTCACAGAGTGCATAATTTTGTTTAGAGTGGAGGAATGGAAAAACAGGAATAGGGACAAGGATTGGAAAGGGATGATGTGGCTGGTTGGAATACTGAACAGGAACACTCCATACTGCAATACTTGGTTTCGGTTCCCACTTGTGTTGAATAATAATAGCGTTATGGGCTTAGCTTAACAAGGTGGTGAAATAAAAAAAACTGAAATTTGAGAAGGAATGGTGGATAAAATGACAGGAATTTAATGGGAAAATCAGAGTTGGAAGAGACCCAAAGGTCATCTAGTCCAACCCCCTGCAATGCAGGAATCTCAGCCAAAGCATCCATGACAGATGGCCATCCAGCCTCTGCTTCAAAACCTCCAGGGAAGGAGAGTCCACCACCTCTTGTGGGAGTCTGTTCCACTGCTGAGCAGCTCTTAGAGTCAGAAGGTTTTTCCAAATGTTTAGTTGGAGTAGGCCCCAGCCAACAGAATGGCTGGGGCAGGTTCTGTGGGGGGGGGGTGCACTGGGACCCCCAATCTCAGTGATCACGGGTAGGAGGAGGAGTTACGCTAAGACCAAACTATGTCATTACCAAGGAGGCAGGTTTAGTCATTGTTTGAAGGCTATCGCTGTCTCCGTGTCTTGACCGGATGGATACTGGAATCAGCAAGGGAGACCCACATGACATGAAGGTGCTGCTGTGCAATGCCAGGTCAATGATTCACAAGACCACTGCCATCCATGATTTTATTGGGGATGGAGGACTTGACCTGGCATGTGTAACAGAGACTCAGTTAGATGAAGCGGATGGGCCTGTTCTTGCCGCTGCTTGTCCACCAGGGTTCTCTTCTGCACAGCAACCCAGGTCATGTGGGTGGGTGGGTTGCAGTGTTTTTTAGGAAGTCATTAGCTTGAACCAGGCATCCTATTGGTAAGACCCAGTTTTCTGAGTGCATGTTCTGGAAGTTGGGCAATAGGAACATCCAGCAAAGGCATGGCATTTATTAAACATTATCAATTGCTGACACATCCTTTAAAGCTGATTCAGCTTTAAAGCAACACTTCCCAAGCAGTGGGAATAAAACCTCAGCCAAGCAAAATCTGTAGATAGCTCACTTAGCTATCTTAAACGCCATGGTCCTCTGAAACAACTTATCTAGAATGAACCAAAAAGAAATCCCATCTTCCCATAGACAATGAACCTCCCAAATTTAAACACCTGCTCCATTAATAACCCTTCTATTAGAAAGCCAGCTCTTTTACCATGGCATGAAAAGCCCTTTGAGCCAAAACTTGGACAAAGTCCAGACACCCCTGGAAGCTGAAATTGGCTATTACCTGCCAATCCACACCAGTTTCTGGGGATGAGATATGTTAAATAGTGGGTAGACATAGCAGACGATGCAGCGATTTCTCCAAAGCAGCTCTTTATTTGTAAGCTGGAACAGAACTGAACAGCAAACAGCTCAGCTGGCCTGCTTTTATAGGCAGCCGGCTGTCAACATTGTAGCAACAACAACCCAGGGTTTCCCGCCTAAAATAACTGATGTGGACCTGAGTGAAAACTATCTACAGTATCCCCCTGCTGGCCCAGGGTGAGAACTTCAGTACATAACACCACTCCCCACCGAGATAAGGCGTTAGTTACAATCATAGTGGTTCCATTACATACAGCAATACCTGTATTGGTTTCAGTAAAACACATAAGCATATTAATTGACCCTATTCACCATACAGCTTTAGATGTGCAGTTTGTCCAGTGAACATAGTCTTTTAAATGCGCTGGGCGCTTGGAAACCCTGCTGGATTGCCGAGGGCCAGTACCAGAGTCCTGGTGGCCTTCTGATTCTGGCGGTGACTGTGGTGCGGCCAAATGTGGCATTGAGCCCGAGTTCCCTGGTTCTGCTGTTGTCGAAGGAACCACCGTGAGCGGACTCAGTGGACGGTCAGGCACGGCGGTGGTATGAGTCTCTGGAGAGCCAGGCAGACCCAATGAAATGGCTTGGTTCGGCTCCATGCCCCCAGTTTCTGAGGAAGATGTAGGTGGAGCCTCGCCTTCCATTAACAACTGCTCTGGAACTGGGGCCACAGTTGGGGGCACAGCAGTAGTGTCCAAATCCCCAATCCTGCACCTTAGCTGGTCTATGTGCCGGAACCACAAGTGTCCGTTCTCGAGTGCCACCTGGTACGAACGGGGCCCTGTGACTCCCACTACCACAAAGTTCCAGGCAAAAACCTGATCCCCCGGAATAAACGACCGTGGGGCGTTAGTACAGCCCAGGGGCTCGGCCTCACCAAAGTCTGGGTGCAGCCGGTCAAGCGGTGACCTGAGGAGGCGGCCCATAAGCAGTTTGGCTGGGCTCTGCCCTGTGGCTGCATGAGGGGTGATGTGCTGCACAAGCAAGTATTCAGTGACCCGCTCGTGCCAGTCCCTCTGTTCCAGGGGCTCCAGTGTCTCTTTTGCTGATCGCACCATTCTTTCTGCCTGCCCGTTGCTGGCTGGGTGAAATGGTGCCGTTAGGGCATGGCGGATGCCCAGCCCCAAGAGGTACTTTTCAAAGGTGCCCGACGTGAACTGTGGTCCGAGATGAGGACACCAGGACACCCATGAGTTGCAAACAGGCCCCGCAGCACCCGGATGACGGCTTCGGTAGTGGTGGAGGGCATCAGGGCCACCTCCATCCATTTAGAATAGGCGTTCACCACTACCATAAAGTTCCGGCCATGAAAGGGTCTGGCAATATCGATGTCTACACTCGACCAGGCTGCCTTGGGTATCTCCCAGGTATTACCCTTATCTGCTGGCGGTGCAGGTCTTGACTCTTGGCATGCTTGACAGGAGGCAACTCACGAAGTGATGGCATCGTCCATACAAGGGCACCAGACGTAACACCGAGCCAACGCCTTCATTTTGACGATTCCTGGGTAGCCGATGTGCAGAACCCCAAGGACGCATTGGCGGAGTCTTTGGGGAACCACGGCTCGGTCCATACAAGGATGGCATCGTCCATACAAGGGCACCAGACGTAACACCGAGCCAACGCCTTCATTTTGACGATTCCTGGGTAGCCGATGTGCAGAACCCCAAGGACGCGTTGGTGGAGTCTTTGGGGAACCACAATAGGTAGCCGCGATGAGCCAAGAGCTCGTGCTGTCTGATTGCAAACAGCTGGAACTCTGGTGCGAAGGACCCTTCCAGCCACCCCCTCCATACCCAGTTGAGTACACGTTTGATGGTGCGGTCCTGGGTAGATGTTGAGGCTACAGCGGCAGCCGATACTGGCGCTGCTGGGTGGTCCTCAATTAGGAGGAGTGATGAAGCAAGAACCGGGTCTTCCACAAGTGCTGGAAGAGGGCAACGACTGAGTGCGTTGTCATGGCCCATTGATTTTCAAGGGCGATGGACGAGCTGGTAGCTGTACACTGCCAGAAAGACAGTCCATTGCAGCATGCATGGTGAGAGGGCCAGTGGAGTTGGTTGATCACTGGCAAGGAGGCCCAGGAGCAGCTTGGGGTCAGTAATGAGGTCCAAGGTTCTCCCATAGAGGTATTCGTGGAACCTCTTTACTCCAGACACAAGTGCCAGTGCCTCCTTGTTGAGCTGGCTGTAATTCCGTTCGGCCGGAGACAGTGACCGGGAGAAGTAGGCAAGTGGTGCTTCTCTTCCGTCTGGAAACCGGTGACCGAGGACGGTGCCGATGCCAAAGGGCGAGGCGTCACAGGCCTGGCTTCACAGGCCTGGTACCAGCACACTGTCCGATGAGAGGAGGGCTTTGACTGCGTTGAATGCTGCCGTTTCCTGATGACCCCAGGACCACGGTACCTTTGTGCTGAGGAGGCGGTGTAGAGGCTCGGCTAGTGTTGCTTTGTGGGGCAGGAACATATTGTAGAAGTTCAGCAGCCCCAGGAACGCCTGCAACTCCGCCTTGCTTTTTGGAATCGGGACCTGCTGAATGGCTCGGATCTTGGATGCCGACCGGAGGAGTTGATAAGGTAGCCCAGGAACTCCACCTGCAGAACGGCGATCTGGCACTTTTCTTTTTTCACCTTGAGCCCGGCCTCCTGGAACCTGGTCAGCACAGCGCGGATGCGCTCAAACAGCTGCTGATTTGAGTCTGCGGATACCAAGACGTCATCAAAATATGGCAGCACGCCTGGAAGCCCCTGCAGGAGACGCTGCATGAGGCTTTGAAAGATGCCAGGAGCCACATTTACCCCGAACTGCAAACTGAGGCACCGGAACACCCCTTGGTGGGTGACGATCATCTGGGCTTCAGCAGTGGCATCGTCGACAGGCAGTTGTTGATAGGCTTGGGCAGGGTCCAGTTTAGTGAAGACCCTGGGTGAGGACCCAGGGAATGCAGCAGGTGGTGAACAACTGGAACCGGGTAAGCGTGCTGCTGAAGTGCCTTGTTGATGGTGCACTTGTAGTCGGCGCAGATTCTTACTGACCCGTCCTGCTTAACAGGCATGACGATGGGGGTTTCCCACTTGGTGTGGTCAACTGGCTCCAAAACTCCTTGGGCGATCAGCTTGTCAAGTTGTTCGTCCACCTTAGCCTTGAGACCAAATGGGACCCAGCGTGGCTTTAGCTTGATGGGGGTGATTTGTGGATCTAGGCTGAAGGAGATGGGCGTACCTGTATATTGGCCCAAAGTGCCGTTGAAAACCTCAGCAAAGTCTTTGATTAGGCCATCAACCTCTGCGTCGGAGATGCAGTTGATGCCGGTGACTTCCAGGCCGAGGGCATCAAACCAGTCTAGCCCTAGGAGGCTAGGCCACAGGCCTTCGACCACCACCAGTCAGAACAGGCCTGAAAAATTCTTGAAAGCGACCCAGAACTGGCCAACACCTACCTCAGGGATGTCGTTTCCCTGGTAGTCTCTTAAATGTATGCGGTTTGGGTCGAGTTGCCTCTTGGACGGCTTGGGCATGAGTCTTTTGATGGTGCTCCAGGATATGACGGACAAGGCAGATCTCCATGTCACACGGAGCTCCTTCGATGAGCACGGTGGCATGTAGCTTGCAATGCGTAGGCGAGTCGGTTTGGCCAATCATGGTTTTGGATGGGCAGTGGCAGTTGGTGAGGGCGAAGCAGCTTCCCTTGGTGGACCAGGGGGAAGACTTGGACTTGTGAGATGGCGAAGGGGGGGTGTTAGACAGAGCCGATCGACAGAACTTAGTGATGTGGCCCCTCCTGGATCATCGCCGACAGATGGCGTCTCTGAACCGACACTTGGCATGGGAATAGTTGCCTCCACAGCCGGCACATTATGACTGGCCCGTGGACTTCTGTTTGAACTTCCTGCACTCCCACTTTGTCTGGTGCACGTCATCGTCTTCACCAGAGGATGCCTCATCACTGCTGGCCTCTTCGTGATGCACAGGGACTGGCTTCTTAGCAAGATGTGGGCTACTGGCCTTGCGGATTTCCTGGGCGGAGAGTTCAGCAGCTTCTGAGGCCATGGCGTCCTCAATGGCCTTCTGCAGAGTTAGGTCTGGCTTGGCGAGGAGATGCCGTTGCAGACCCGGACCCCACAGACGATTCAATCCATCAGGGGCATCGTCTAAGTCTCGGAACTCGCAGTGCATTGCAGCCTGTCAGAGGGCGGCAGTGTAGTTGTTAATTGACTCCCCCTCTGCCTGGTTCCGGTGGTAGAACGCATGGCGGGCAGCAATCTTGGACGGCTTTGGCGCGTAGTGGTTGCGGAGCTTCTCTTGGATCGTGTCCCACGGCTCTGCCTGGACTGCTAGAGGCGCAACCAATGCTCGGGCCGTCTTGAACACCTCAGGCCCTCAGAGACTGAGGAATAGGCCCCGCTTATGCTCCTCTGACACTTCCGTCAGCTCATTGGCTTGGAGGTAGCAGTTGAACCGAGCGAGGTAGGAGTCCCATGATTCAGAGGCTGGGGCAAACGGCGGTAGAAGCATGAGTGAAGCCATGATTCTGATGCCGACGTGGAGGGTGATGGATGGAACACAGTGCTCTAGCCAGAATGGTCAGCTCTGAATTGGTTCTGTTCAGTGATTTCACTCGGTCTTTCAGCTCAGCGATTCAGCTCAGCTTAGAGGGTGGCCGCATCTGGCTGTGCTCTGATGTCCATCAATCCCATCCTCGTCGCCAGTGTTAAATAGTGGGTAGACATAGCAGACGACGCAGCGATTTCTCCAAAGCAGCTCTTTATTTGTAAGCTGGAACAGAACTGAACAGCAAGCAGCTCAGCCGGCCTATAAAGGCAGCCGGCTGTCAACATTGTAGCAACAACAACCCAGGGTTTCCCGCCTAAAGTAACTGACATGGACCTGAGTGAAAACTATATACACGATACTCCTGGTGGCCAGGGGGAGAACTTCACTACATAACCAGATAGATATCCTCTTACATTTCCCAGATAGGCACACAGACTGAAACTGCGGGAGAAGAACCTCCCCCCTTTCCTCCTGCCTATCGCTCATCCTGAGCTGATCTAGGCAGACCTGCCTTCCAAGCAGGCAAAACAAATCACACAGACAACTCAGCAGGAAGGGCTGTCTGCTTCTGAAGAGACAGATGCTCCAGATTCCATTTCCGACTCTTCAGGGGGTTTGGGGTTTATTTCAGGGTGCGGGGCAGGTGATTGGGTCAGAGCTGGGACAGAGACAGGGTCCAGAAGAGCTGGGCTGAGACAGGGCTGGGGCAGATTTAAGAGGCATGGGTTCAGAAAATAGGTTAGGGCAAAACCCTGGGTTGGGGCAGGTCATGGGGGGCAGGAAGGAGGAGGGGACTTCTCTTCCTCAACAGTCTGAATTCTGGGGACTACTGGCTAAATGGAACACATGGATGGGCAGAGAGTGGGGGTGGGGCACATTGCAAAAAAAAAATAATTGGACAGAAACAACGTTACAATCATCCAAACCCATATTATACCTTCCTACCTCAGACTGGCAAAGCAGGTTTCATGGGTCAGCCCTATTAGCTTGACACACACGTCAGGAATGGCCTTCCTTCCCCTGTCGATTTAAAGCCAGCTGTTTTACAGATCTTAATTTCATCCAGAACAGTTACAGCTCTTCAGACACTCACAGATTCACACTCCTTCACCATTCACATGACACCCCTATTAATACTCACCTTAACAAGCTGTTTTATAGAGCACAATCACAGGTCCTAACCAGAATGGATCTCCTTGGCGTTCGCCCGTGACTTCTCGAGGTCTGCCAGTGTGTGTGTGTGTGTGTGTGTGTGTGTGTGTGTGTGTGTTATGGAGTCTCCTTTGGAGGTGCCCGAGGTGTGCCGATACTTCAAAAACCGTGCCCCGGTTTCTCACCAGAGTCGGTCGGAAGGCACAGCTCATAAACAGGGCAATATGACAGGCAAAATTACCGTATTTTTCGCTCTATTGGACGCAGTTTTTCCTCTCCAAAAATTGAGGGGAAATGTGTGTGCGTCCTATAGAGCGAATGCAGGCTTGTGCCATAGCCGCGCGCAACCCCTCCGGCAAGGAGAGGCTGCACGGGGCTAAAGGGGAAGCCAAAACAGCGAGCGGGATGGAACCCTTGCCTTCTTCCATAGCTGCGCGCAACCCCTCGGGCAAGGAGAGGCTGCATGGGGCTATGGATTGTTTAGCCTCACACAGCCTCTCCCAGGAGGTAGAGGCTGCATGGGGCTAAAGGGGAAGCCAAAACAGCGAGCGGGATCCATCCCGCTTGCTGCCTTGCCTTCTTCCATAGCTGCGCGCAACCCCTCTGGCAGGGAGAGGTTGTGTGCAGCCTGTACGCTGCTCTTTGGGGCTGGGGGGGGAAAATATTTTTTCCCTTGATTTCCCCCCCTAAAAACTGGGTGCGCCCTATGGTCCGGTGCACCCTATGGTGCGAAAGATACGGTAATGCCTTCTTAGCTCCACGTTCTGGCACCATATGATGGGTCTGCTTTCAAACCCTGAACCGTCTTTGTAACAGAGAATCAATTATTGGCAGAGACAGGTATATTCCAATGAACACCTTTAATCAGCTGAGCAAAGGTAGCGCAAGCATGCCCAACAAAGGAACTGGAAAATGCCAGCACAAGGAAGTCTAGAGTTTTAAAAACTATTCTCCACCCTCCTCCCTCCTCAGGGGCCTCTTGGCTGTAAATAAAGACCAGGCTTTAGAGCACTAGACACAGGAAAAGTAACTCCTTAACACAGGCACCTCCTTTTGTTACATTCCACAGCCAGAGCTGATAAGGGGCAATTACCGTATTTTTCGCTCCATAAGACGCACTTTTCCCCTCCTAAAAAGTAAGGGGAAATGTGTGTGCGTCTTATGGAGCGAATGCAGGCGGGAAAAGCCCCCAAGAGCCGCACACATGCTCCACGCACTCTTTAAAGGGAGCGCGGCTCTTGTGGGTTTTGCGGGAGGTGGGGGAAGGGACAGAGGGCAGCCCCTCAGTCCCTTCCCCCACCTCCCGGAAAAGCCCCCAAGAACCGCGCTCCCTTTCACAAGCCATGCAGAGCGTGTGTGTGGCTCTTGGGGGCTTTTCCCCAAGGAGGGAGAAGGGCACACACGCTCCACACGGCTCGTGAAAGGGAGCGCTGAGCAGAGCCTGGGATGCATACATATTTTTTATCTTGTATTCCCTCTCTAAAAACTAGGTGCGTGTTATGGTCAGGTGCGTCTTATGGGGCGAAAAATACGGTAACTAGTATCCCTAACAGAGAAACAGCTTCTAAAGAAAAGACAGATTACCCCTTGATTGGCTATAAACTGATGACATATTTCTTAGAATGAAACTCCTGACAGATTCTTCAGCAGGAAACAGAACAAAGACAGCATTAATTTAGCAAGCACAATTTTACAGAAGCGAAGATGGCATTAGTTATGAATACAAACACACATGCACACACACACACACACACACACACACACACACGAGAGAGAGAGAGAGAGAGAGAGAGAGAAAGAGAGAGAATAAGAACATATTTCTGAGACCCTACAGCAGCAGCAACAAATTCTTACCCTTTATCTTTTGAATTGATACATAAACCCATCATATTCTAGAAGAACTAGGGACTGTAACAGTCTGGTTAGGAAGAAGCTAAAGAGATCTTCAGTTAACTCAACTTGTAGACTGCAAGAACATTTGATAATGTAGATGTGCTTGGAGCATTGGGCTATTTTATTAATACATATATATTTAAATTTAATATCTTCTTTTTCAGCCAGAGAGGCAATTGCCCATCAGAGTGACAACTTTCTGTTTTTATATTTCATATACATAGGAAACAATGTTATGAGAACCATTCATGGTGTGGGAGAGATGATGACTCAAATGGTCCTCAGCAGAGGTTCTATTTTTCCTCTTTCTGTACCTGATGTACCCCCAAGTGTCCACCCAAGCAAGCAAGCCAACATTGTAGAGAGTGAAGATGTCACTGTCATGGACACCAAATTAAAAATCATTGAGATTTTACAGGTAAAGACCTTTACTTTAATTTTTTTTAATGAAACAGAGCACCAACAATATATATTATGTACTGTAACATCAAGGCATGAGCGTGAAGGCTTGTGGTTATGGTGCCTCCAGTTTTTGAATTGTGGTGTGGGGTTTTGACTCCAGCACAAGGCCATCTCACCAGCTAGTTAGTTTCCACTAGAGTTATGGCTAGTAATAGACTAATCTGGCAACTTCAATTTCTCTGTTTCTCAGTTTTCCAATTTTAAATTCTGTTTTCCACATTTGTACATTTCTACATCAATTTGCGATTTGTTTGTTTATTTAAAATCCTCATGAAAAGTTTAATGTGCAGTTCTAATATACACATTTTTGTACGAAATTTTAACCAATATGCACATTTTGCAATCAATTTATCCCTATACACGTATATTTTTGTTATTTTCCCAAAGGAGTTCATTTTATTGTACACATTTCCCTAAAATATGCATTTTTGTACACACTGGTTGAAGAACTGCAACAAAATTTTGAGAAGTGCAACTTTTGAAGGATAGCTGTGTCTCAGTGCACATTCTGGTGCGAGAAGTGTGAATTAGGTAGTTTCTCATTAAAATGCAAGCAAAATCAAATTGCTCCCCTATTCAACACATGTGCCTGATTTATTTGCACTATAGAAGACAGTTTCTATTAACAGATCTGCTAACAGTAGTTTTCAAAAAACGTGTGATCTTTTGAAATATTGCATTTTATTACATACCTTTTAAGGCAACAATAATAACCTTGGTTTCACAAGCAAATCATCTTCAGATGCTTCAGAAAACTCGCACAGAGGTTCAGAAATGTGTTGTGTCAATCTCTTGCTTTGTAGTTTATTCTTAGCGTTCGGCTTGACTACAGAATATCGTACATGCTGTCAATTTACAAGAAGGAATTTGGAGAGAGCAGTGAAAATGTTGATAGTTCAGTGACATCTCCCCCTGACACACCAACTCTCACATCAGGTATTGTTATTAAAGCGGAATAATTCAACATAATGATGATTCCTTTCAATAAGTGTTGAAATAAAAGATGAGTGGGCATTCACCTACTAGTTTAGGCAAAATGTTCAGAAACTCAAATGTGGGGAAACTTTGGAGATAATGGCTGGACAATTCTGACAATGCTTCAGACCTTACTCAGTTTATGAGTTGTTTCCAACAAAAGTCTTGAATGACTTATAAAAAAAATAAATCCAGCTAACAGTGCAATGTTGAAAATCAATTTAATATAGATGAGACGGTGGTCAGATTGTAACACAAATTCCTCCACACACATTCCGGCCTTAGACTTTGCCTCCAAACCAATAGCCCTGTGGAAAATTTATGGTCAAATGCCTGGCAGGAGAGAATCATCTTTGACTGACACACACACAAATGTCAATGTTGGCTCCAGGCAAGCTTCCCTGGGGAAAGTATTTCATAGATGGGAAGCTATGATAAGGTTACCAGATTTTTTTCAATGAATCCGGGGACACTTTTTAACTTCAGTAGGAATGACAGGATTTTGTCATGGGACTGATTTGTAAATCCGAGAACTGTCCCCGCGAAACAGGGACGTCTGGTAACCTTAAGCTATGACTGAAAAGACCCAGTCTCTTGTGGCTGTCCTCCAGACTGCTGCTTCGCTTGCACATGTGGGAAAATTGCAAATCAGTTTGGGGACTCGCATGCCTGCTCTTTGACTCAAGTTCTCCAATTGTACAGAGAATGTAATAGGTACTGCATTTATTTGATGGTGAAATCTCTCTGGCTCTGTAATGCAAAGTCAGATCACAGGATCAGGGACTTTATTTTCCAGTTTAGTTCTTACGTTCTAGGTATGATTTTTGGTGGAGAAGAAAGTGCCTGCTCCCTGTGTCCAGAGGTTGAGTATTGTTTGAACATGCATTCCAAGAATTGGATCGTACGTAGGTGTTCTGTTTTGTTCAGTAACTTGAAGTTTAGTTGCCCTATTTTTATTTATTGCTTCTTATTTGTGGGTTATGTGACCAAGCATAGGTGAGATGCTGTGGTCAAAAGGCTAGTGAGTGAGCTGCTGTCATCCTTGGACAATGTGGTAATAGTGTCCTTTGATTTCTTTTTTTGTGTCATACCAGTCACTGTTGGTCGTTCATTCCTAGGACAAAATAAGTAAGGGGGTGTAGTAATTTTTGTATTGCTAACTTTACCAAAATCTCATTTCATAGGAGTTGTTCCTAATATAGATGAAATTGCTGCTGAAGCAGAAACTATGTTTGCTGGCAGGTAAGCTCTAAAATGGCTCCATTCCTTCCATTTTTATACTTGGCCAACTTCGCCTCCCCCCCATCATCCTCCTGCTTTGTAATACTAACAAACACTTCCTGTTTACTCTTTTCCCTTTCTCCTGCTTGCTGATGTACTGCTACTTCAGTGGTAGAACTTTTAATTTGTAGAATGCTTTATAAACATTTTAATGATTCAGCCTTGAATCACAGTAGCTTCTATCTAGTAGACATAGACTGAATATTTGATTTTTTAAAAATGTTTTTATTTGCTGGTTATATTATACTGCTTTGAGATATTCTGAGTTGACTAAATAAATAAACAGCTGTTGAAATGAGCCCAATGAACAATGTGTGAGCTTCAGTATTCCAGAAATGCAACACCTCTCATCATGGAATCTGGTCAGGCTACTTATATATTTTATGTGTTTGGTTTATGTGTTTTGTTTGTTATGGCTGTAATGTTTTTGATATATTGTGGGATGGCTTAGAAGAGGATACTCTGAAAAGCAACCTATAAATAATAAGATAAACCTCATTGTCAGAGCTATCTAGTGATCAAGCCATAGCTTTTCAGACACATAACTGAGTAGAGTTTTTCAGTTTATAGTGCTTTTACATTTTTGCATCAAGTTCTTTATGCTTGCTAGTTTATGGTGGTTTTAAACTGATTTTATGCTGTTGGTCTTACTATTTTGTATTGTTTATAACTAGTTTTGTTGTGTGACATGTGTGTGTGTGTACACACACACAATATCTCTTGTTACACTGAACTGGTTCGTACATAATGCTAAGCCAGACATGTTCCTAGAAAGGAGATTGTAGCCATATTGCTCTTCCTCTAGTCCTGCTGCTGCACTGCTAAGCTATGGTTTGGCTGAGCTGTGACTCATGGTTTGTCTTGCACCAGGCAAATCATGAGCTGTAAACCCAAGAACAAACCTTGGTCACAGCTCCTAGGTTGCTACCCACTTGTGGTAAGTACAATTAGCTTTATTGTGCAGCTGAACCTGAGCTAGGGCTCCTGTTAGAAGTGTTTATTTTTTGGTAAATTTCCTTAAAATAGCTCAAAAATGTCATTTTCCCCCTGAGATTTTGCTAAAAAAAAGCTCACCGCTCCACAAAACAACTTTTGTGTCCAGATTTTCACTTTTTGAAAATGGCAACGCTAGCATGAGCCTACTTTGTGCTCTCGTTCCTTCTGTCTCCTTCCACCAGTAGCATATCATTCAGAACCATATTAAGTGTTAGGAGTCTAGGCTTGAGAACACAGTAAATGTACGTAATTTAAAAGGAGGATTTGTTGCAAAAACAAGCAGTTATCTCCGGACTGCTCTAGCCAAGCATCTGGCATCATTACTTAAGTTGACCGTTCTGAAGAGTTCTTCCAGCATCGACAGTTTGAACCTGTGACCCTTACGTCTCTTGTTTTGTCGGGATGTGCTAAGTACTCTTCTTAGTCTCGAGTATCTGGATATAAACTTACAGTAGTAGTTCGCGAAACCCAGGAATCGTTGCAAGTCTTTCTTGGTTCTGGGTTCCTGCCATGTCACCACTGCCTTCACCTTGGTGGAATCCATGTGTACTCTCTCAGGGGTGATGCGATAGCTCAAGAACTCCACCTTGGTCACGTCGAACTGACCCTTTTCTAACTTGGCGTACAACCGATTTTCTCTGAGCCGCTGCAGCACTTCTTCCATGTGTTTTACGCATTCTTCCAGGGTGTCTGAGTAAATCAAGAGATTTAGATAACACAACACTGTAGAGTCCACCAGACCCCCCAACACATGATTGATGAACACCTGGAACATCGCAGTTCTGGATTGTAATCCAAACGGCATGACTAGGTACTCGAAACTGCCGTATCTTGTACAAAAGGTGGCCTTCCACTCATCTCCCACTCTCACCCGTATCAGGTTGTAAGCTGCCCTCAAGTCGAGCTTTGTGAAGATCTTTGCTGATCTCAGCCTCTCCAGCAGATCCCCAGTGCGTGGCAAGGGATAGCGGTTGGGCACTGTCAGACTTCAATGATTACAGACTTCAGGAGTCTGTAATCATTGCAGAGCCTCAACTCTGAAGTGTCGTGTTTCTTCACAAAGAGCACAGGGGCACTCCCAGGAGTCTTAGTTGCGCTCAGGCTTTGGGTCCACGCTCGCCCCTGACAGGGATCCCTGGAGCTTCCTGTCTGCACACCGTTGCACCATGTGTGTTGCTGAGCCGCAAATAAAACACAGCCGCTCCTTCCAACGTTTTTCCCTTTCAGTTGGTGAAATTCCAGGAAAGTGCCTTCCTGGTGGCACCCAGTTGCATAGGGTCCTTCCCTTCCCTTCCTGCTCCTCCTGGGACCAGCAGCTCACATTCTCCACTTGCACAGTACTCCACATAAGTACTGAGGGTTAAAGGCCTTGCCTGACCTCGGCGTACCCTGGTGCGCTCCTGCAGTCTCAGGCCCAGCTATAATGAAGCCTGCCCAACTGCTTGCAGTGTAGGCTATGGGGGCATCCAAGCCAGTTCACCCAAAATCTGCTCATTCAGCCCCGCCTTATATAACGCAACCAGAGATTTCCACTCCCATCCCAGTTGCGGGACATACATATGAAACTCCGACCAATACTCCGCGACTGTCCTGTTTCCCTGCTTGAGGCTCATGAGCTTCTGGGCGAGTGCCGCCTCCCGCATCAGATCTAAAAATATGCTGTCCATCGTTTTCACGAAGGCATCCAAGTTGGCAAGTACCACATCATTGCTTAACATGAGGGGGGTCACAATGTCGAGCCCTTCCCTCTAAGAGGCTAATGAGGAATGCCACCTTTTCTCTATCGTCTTGAAATTCTGCCCCTTGAAGGCTCAGGAAATAAAGGAAGGCTGTTTTGAAGGCCACGTACTCTGAGGGCTTTCCTGAAAATCACAGGGGGCGGGGCGGCACTAGGCTCTTGGACATCTGTCTTCCACATCTCATGTCAATTGTCTGCCCTGCTCCCCCACCACTCCTTCCGAGCTATTGATCTGTGCCTTCAATTCCAGATTATGTTGCCACAATACCTGATAAGGATCCGCAGGCAGGTTCTGGCCTCCTTCTGTCCCCCCCGCCCCAAGGCAGCTGGGAGTTGTTGTTGTCTTTCCATTATCAGCTTTTTTGTCTTCCGACTAATGCAAATAATTGTTGAGAAGGGTCAATCTGCTAGGAGTCCAGGTTCCTGGCTTGAGAAAACAGTAAATGTCCGCAATTAAAAAGGAGGATTTATTGCAAAAACAAGCAATTAGCTCCGGACTGCTCTAGCCAAGCATCTGGCATCATTACTTAAGTTGACCCTTCTGAAGAGTTCTTCTGGCATCAACAGAAGATATTGAACCTGTGACCCTTACGTCTCTTGTTTTGTTTCCTGTCTATCAGCCATCCTATTTGTCTACGTCTCGGGCTCCTTGGGTCATCTGCCTCCCCTTCCTGTGACGAAAGGCTGTCTGTCTCGCTTTTTGCTTCTGTTTGTGCTTCCTGTGAGCTTTGGCTGTGTTCCAGCCAGCTCTCAGCTACTGCCTTATCAGCCTGCGGTTCAAGGTCAGGAAGAGGCGAAGCCTGCAGCTGTCGGCTCTCCTCTGCCTGAGTAAAATCCAAGCCTCTCTGTTCCTGGCTACTTTCTGCAGCTGGCTGCAAACCTTCGCTTGGAGATGGTGTATTCATTACATTAAGCTTATGAATACATGGGCTCTTCCTGATCCTGCTTTGGAAATTCCCCTTCATTCCCAAAATGACTTGCTATGTGGCCTTGGGAGGCTGGTGTATCAGGCTCATAGATTCAGTTGCACAGTTCTTTGGGTAGCTGAGGGGTCTCAAACCCTTGGTGAGTTAGGGACTTCCCCTGCATGTAAAGACAGGCTTTGGCGGACTGAGTGGATGAGACCAATAGTGAGTCCAATGGTCAAGAAGGCAGTTTCTGCACGTGCTGTAGTTCAGAGGGCTGGATGAGAATTGTCAGCTTGGGAAGGTAGCACATCAAGAAGAAGGAAAACTGACCCTAACCCTCTGCTGCTGTCGGGGACTGGGCAGAGGAGGAATGGTGGAGACCGTCTCCCCATCCTGACCTCTCCAGGGAGGAGGAAGTGGATGACAGTTTAGATGTATAACTATGGTTTGAGGGAGGTCACAGCTCAGAGGCAGATGAGGGGAAATGTTGGGAAATAATGGGAGAGGAAGAGGCAGGACCAGAACGGCAACTGACTGATACGGTCTTTAGAAAGCATTCCAGACCCCACTCCCAGAACCTGGCAAGCCTTAAAAGTAGGAGAGCAAAGAGCTCAAAGACATAAGGCATGTAGCAGCCCCCTTAGAAGTGACAAATGAGGAGGTGGGAGAGATGGGGGGGTGGAGATTAACTCAGCACAACACCATTATCCAAGAGGCTGGGTTCTATAGCCTCTCTATGTAATATTGAAATAAAAAAGCATGGTAATAAACTTTTTCTTGGTTTTATACTTTCCTGGCAACCAGCTGGGAGCTGCTGACATCATCCTGACATCATCCTCGTGGCATAGCCCTACACAAATCCAAAGTGAAGCCCCCAAGACAGTTGAATGGTGCCTTGTTCACCTCCTTCTGGGAGCTCCTACAGACAAGCAAGTGCCAAACATCTTGCTCTGTTTTCCTTTGGACCACATCAGCAAGGCCGAGAGCAGGCTCTTATTGTCTGGGTAGCCCATGACCCCCATACACACCCCAAGAGAGGTCACTTCGGTGCTGCTAACTAACACAGCAGTTTGATTTCACCCCTGGAGGCACACTCCATTGTCTCTCAGGACAGACAGATGCCAACAACAATTTATGTCAACTCCCTGTGTTGAGAGAAAGGAGTGAACAAGGCGCTGGGTTTTTATCCTTTTTACCAGGCCGAATGTTTTCACTTGGTTTTTGGTTTTTTTGTTTTTTGTGCAGAAAAGAAAAAAATGCAGTGCAGCTGGATGATGAAGGTGGCAGGACATTCCTGCGAGTCCTCATTCACCTTATTATGCATGACTACCCTCCTTTGCTTTCTGGAGCCCTGCAGCTGTTGTTTAAACACTTCAGCCAACGAGCAGAAGTTTTGCAAGCCTTTAAACAGGTAGAGCAACCAATTAAAGCTATTTCTTTACATATTTTTCAGTTGCTAGTGATGTATGTCAGTAAGTCTCCCTCCTCTAGAATGTAGCCAGAACATTTATGCAGTGCCTGTGTCTGTGTTGATGGAAGACTTGAAGACTTGTCTGGTGCTGCTTTTCAGGAGAGAGAACCCTCCCTGACCCACTTACTGCAGTGTTTTAACTGGGCTGTACCAGAGGCATACAGCGTGCAAAGTTTCTCCCTCTTCTAAGCTTGTACAAGTAACACATAGGAAAGAAGATTCTTTTTTGGTGTTTGACAGTTGCTGCATAATGACCTTCTACCTTCCATTAAAATGGTGCTATGCTTATTAGCTGCAGTTCTCTGTTAAGTGACAGCTGAGTGGTTGGCATGTTTTGTGGCGGGAAAAGGACCTAATTGGGAAATTAATGAACTTGCTCCAGCAAAAGATGGGAGATGATTATTCAGGAGTAAGAGATACCCAAGGCTGTGTGCCAGGATGCTTTGTAAATGCAGAAAAGCATCAGAAAAATAATGAATGACCTGCAGTGTTCACCTACCTAAAAAAACTCAGATTGTTTTTTAAAGCCTTTCTATTTGCAAAGATTGTTCTTTAAAATGTGGGACAAAGCTTGAGGAAATTTCACATAACAATTTCAAACAGTAGTAAGAGGCTTCATTACCTTGTATAGGTTCTTTCTCCATCCAAATTTAGCAAAAAAGAGAATTGGTTTTCATGGCAAAAGACTGCAGAATAGATTCTGCAAAATAAGAGCAACAATACAAGTGTTGTTATCTGCATAATTTAGGCCAATTGAAGACATGGCATCTGATGTGATATGAATACAGGAGGCTGCTTTCCCTGAGTCAGCCCATTGGTTCAGCTGGCTTGGTATTGCCTATTCTGAGCCGGTGGGGTTCTCCTGGATTTCAGACAGGGAACATTCCCAGCCCTGCCTGGATACAGTAAGGGTTGAACTTGGGATGTTCTGCATGCATGTCATCTGCTCTACCATTAAGTTACAGTCTTTTCCCAGTGTCATAGTATTTAACTTACCCTGGCGCAGAATTTTTCTTAAAATCTAATTAATGAAGTCATCCATAAATTATATAACAGAATTCTGAATCTGCATTGTTGGGAAGAAATGGGCACCAACCTGCAAAGGTGTAGCTAGCTGAGATTTCTGTTCGTTTGCATGTTTATATAGAAAAACATGCAAAACCTTAAATAGCAAGAGTCCTCTGCAGTAGAGGAATATTTGCTGATGTTAGGTATTATCTTTTTGTACTGCTTTATACGAGCCTTGTCACAGTGTTTATAGAGTTAATGTAGGGAAAACTGACAACTTTAGTTTCATTCAATGTCTTCATTAATAATCTTTACAAGCATGCAGCCTTGTAACCAATTTTACAGATGTTGATAAATTGAGAAATCATAATGAAAACCTTTTAAAGAAAGATGTTCTAGACATCTTGTCAGAAAATGAACAAATTGCAAGTCATTTTAGGAAACCCCTCCCCCATATTATTGCATTATGAAGGAAATAATCCCTGATGTTCAAAAAGGGATCTGGATGTCTTCTTGCAAAATAAGTTGAATTAGGAGAAAATGACAATTTCCCCCATATTAAAAAGAAAAAGGAGGTTACCATTTTTTCTAATCTGATTAATTTTGCAGAGGCGCATCCAAAGAATTCACACACATTTATGTGTTTCCCCCCTTAAATAACTTACATTTTGTTCATTTCTTACTAGGTGCCTAAAATGTCTCTTTTCAAATGTTTTCATATTACCATAACTTCCCAATTCTGTTTCAAGTTGGTCATTTTTCTTATCACTGTTCAGATTTGGAGTTCATAATTTCAGTGATTGCCACATTTTCTTTCATCAGTTAAAATGATATATTACCTTGGTGTAAAGTCCACATTCAGTATTTTTGAACTGGTTTGTTCATACATGTTAATCACCAGGCAACTAAAGCATTAAGTGGCAATTTGCATGCGTAAGTGAGCCATCGTACATCAAATGAGAAGGAACTTTCATATCTTCACCAAAAGAGTGATTCTCCATTGAATCAGTTCATACATTTAGCTGCAATAAGTGATGTGTATCAATGGGTGAACCATATGATTTCTCTTGCTTTTATGTATAAAAAATATTCTTTGGCTTGCTAATGTGATCTGCTGAAGGGTAAAAAAAAATCAATGGGCCTTATAAAAAGTCAAATCAAGGAGTTGATTGCAACTATAGTACAAAATGCAGCTCTGATGACATCTTTTTAAAAAATGTAGTGAAACTTTTGTGAAATTTTGGGATTTACAGGTTCAGTTGCTGGTATCTAATCAAGATGTGGATAACTACAAGCAAATTAAAGCTGATCTTGACCAGCTAAGGCTTACTGTAGAAAAATCTGAACTTTGGGTTGAAAAGAACAGCAGTTATGAAAGTGGAGAGCTGGGCGAAAGTCAGGCAAAAGGAAGCGATGAGCCCATTGAGGTGGGTGTTTTTGTTTTGATCCCTGCACATTGTTTCACTTTTATTTATTTTGAATATTTATATGCCACCATTCAATAAAAGGTTCTCAAGCTGGTTTACACAGTAAAACTGGGCAACAGTTAAAATGTTCCTAAAACACATTTCACCAGAGTTTTGTTTTATGTTTGCGTTCTGTAGACTTCACTGGTAAGAAGCTGCTTCAGCCCATCTGCACCACCACAGGGATAGCCTAACTTCTGTTGTCTTTGCTCTGATAACCTCTAGGTTGGATTACACCATGTGTTCTATGTGGAGCTGCTTGCCCCACATGGTGCAGAAGCTTCAGCTGCTGCAGCCAGGTTACTTGCCAGGGCAAGACAGTTTGGGCGATTCTGGCCTGACTGCGCTGGCTGCCAGTTAGTTTCTTGGCACAATTCAAAGTGCTGGTTTTGACTTATAAAGCCTTAGGCCTGCAATACTTCAAGGACCACCTTTCCCCATATGAACTGACCCAGACCCTGTGATCATCATCAGGCGAAAACATTCCTCTTCTTCCAGGCCTTTGGCTGATTAAACAATCTATGGCCTTTTAAATTCTCTCTCTCTCTCTACCTCTCCGCCTCTCTCTCTCTCTCTCTCTCTCTCTCTCTCTCTCTCTGTGTGTGTGTGTTATTGTTTTATTATTTTTGTATTTTTGAACTGTAAAACATGATAAAGGGCAATATATAAACTTAATAAATAAAATAAAATAAGGTATGATGGTTCCTGGAGGGAAGGCATTGCTGAGGGAACAGTGAGGATTAACGTCTCTCCCAAGCATTCTTGCTGACTTGCTGGGCCCTTCATTGGCCTCATGAGAATGGAAGAATAGAAGCCCCTGCACCTGTATTACTGAGCACCAGATCCAGGTGGCACAAGATGTTAACATCCAGTAGTGCTGGAACTTCTCTTCACCACACCCAGGTCCTATCAATTGTTAGGGGAGGCTATTGACTCCAGCTCCCATTAGCCACACACACTCAGCATGGCCAACAGAGAGGATGGAAGCTGTAGTGCAGCAGCAGCTGGAGGGCAGGGCTTTTTACAGCCAGAACTTGCTAGAACTTAGTTTCAGCACCTCTCGGTTGGGTGCCATGTGAGGAATTTATGATCTTCAGATCATAAAAGCACACTTTCGCTTCGTGTGCCAGCTCCCTAAAATCAGCCAAGTAATCAGCATTGTGCAGCTGCTTCAAAACATATCAGAGATCAAGTTTCCCACAGAAAGCAATAAAACACTCATGAAAGCAGTAAAGATCAGTCAAGTGATTAGTTTATTTGGCAGGCCTTAAAATGCATGACTGTTCCTATTTTCAAGCATCTACTACAGCTGCTACGCTTGAAGTCCAAGCTTTGCTTACTGTAAGGATATCAGGGGGTTACTCGAGAGCAATCAGGGAAATGCCTCCCTGGTCGGCTGTAAAGCCACGTTTTTGGTGCCAAAAACCCTTCACCATGCAGAGTGCCACTATTCCGTGGCTCGCTCATTCACTGGCAGAATCTGTGAGTGGGCAGTCCTTAAACCTTCCCCAGCAGAGTAGTTTATTGACACCCAATCTGCGCTTCCCCTCTCGGCGCGGAAGCTTACTGCGCAGGGAGGATGTGGGTAACAGACGTGGGTAACAGAGGGCCTCTCTCCTCCCCGCTTTGCTCAGGCAAGGTGTCCTGGCACCGCCTCGCCTCCTCTGAGCCCTGAAGCTTCTCTCCACTGGAGGCGTGGTTACTCTCCTCCGCTGAGGAGGTGCTGCTTCCCACGATCTTTGGGGGCTCTCTGTAATCCACCCCTCTCACCCCTGATCCGATGGCAGCTCCCTGACACTTACCAACTGCAAAACTTCTTTCCTACATCTTGCAGGCTAGGGAGATAATACAGAACTGAACAACAGCTCTCTGTCTCCTGTAGGAACTGTGCGTGTTCAGAAAACGATTCCCATAGAATGTGTCCATCTGTAGAAAACATTCCAGCACTTTGCTGCTTCTTAAATCTTCTTTCTATTTCTGGAAATGAAAGAATACACTCTCACTCACTCAACCCAACACACCATTGCCATTCTAAGAGAATGAGGGAGGTGTTTGTGGTGGGTTCTGTCACCTCTTTTTCTAGAAAAACAACACTGCTGGCAATGTCTTTTTCTAAAGAAACAGGTACTGGTACTCACCATGAAGTTGTTTTGGTGCCACACTTTTTAACAAAAAAAAGATAGGTGCTGGTACTGCGTGGTAGTAGTAGTAATTAACAATTTATAATTTATACCCCCCATCTGGCTGGGTATTAAAAAGCACAATAAAATATCGAACATTAAAAACTTCCCTAAACAGGGCTGCCTTCAGATGTTGTTTATTTCCTTGGCATCTGATAGGACAGCGTTCCACAGGGCGGGCACCACTACCAAGGTCCTCTGCCTGGTTACCTGTAACCTCACTACTTGCAGGGAGGGAACCAGCAGAAGAGGTCCTTGGAGGAGGACCTCAGTGTCTGGGCTGAACGATGGGGGTAGAGATGCTCCTTCAGGTATACTGGGCATGAATGTTTCCATTATTTACTAAACTTTCTCTTTCTTAACATGCAAATAGTTTCTTATGACTTCGTGTTAATGGTTTATTCATATTGTTACTTTAACTTCCCTTCTGAGAATTGCTAGATGTTGTAGGGTGACTGTTGTTATATTTACAACTCTTGTTAGATAACAGCTGAAATGCAGAGTTCATTGTCCTCAGTGTCTGGGCTGAACAAAGGGGGTGGAGATGCTCCTTCGGGTATACTGGGCCGAGGCCATTTAGGGCTTTAAAGGTCAGCACCAACATTTTGAATTGTGCTCGGAAACATACTGGGAGCCAAACTAGGTCTTTCAGGACTGGTGTTATGTGGTCTCGGTGGCCACTCCCAGTCACCAGTCTAGCTGCCACATTCTGGATTAATTGTACTTTCCGGGTCACCTTCAAAGGTAGAGCACATTGCAGTAGTCCAAGTGGGAGATAACCAGAGCATGGACCACTCTGGTAAGACAGTCTGTGGGCAGGGAGGGTCTCAACTTGCATACCAGATTGACCTGCGCCTCCATGGACAGCTGCAAGTCCAAAGTGACTTACTCAGTCATAAATCTCATGGGGTGACCTTGAGGTGAGCCACAGCCTCTTAACCTACCTCACAGGGTCTTTTTAGGGATTAACTGAGAAGGGGGGGGGGTCAGCCATGTACTCGTTGGAGAAAAAGGTGGGAGATAAATGCAATAAACAAGCTCTTCTGTAGGGGCAAGATGGAGATGTTGGTTGCCAACCTGGCATCCAGAGATCTCCATGTGGTCACAATTGGACCCGTGCCAGACACAAAACATGCCTGGCACCTAACACCTATTGTGCCCTAAGCTACCCAGGGCAGACACAGGGTAGCTACCCATAAACCCAACCCTTTAAAACTAGAAGGAAGAGGTGAGTTGGGTTGTCATACGTCTAGAACTTCCCAGACACAGCCGGTATTCAGCCCCCTTAAGGAGCGTATGAGTGGCAGTTGCTAAAATGTCTGAGGAAATCTGGACGTACGTCAAGCCATGTTGGGGGTGTAGATTAAAAAAGCTCAACAACTTTTGTGGATGGATTCACACTTTTGTGTCCGGATTTTCATGGCAACCCCTGAGGTGAGTAACCTCTACAGTGCTGACCCTTGTGAAACAGAGCATGCTGCTTTGCTGGGCTGAAGCAGGGAGAAGGAACAACTCAATCTCTCTGCAAGAGAATGCTATATAGAGCTAGCATGCCAAGTTTGGGGACAGTATGTTTCTTTTACAAAGAGAATAAGCAACTGCTTAAATATTCCCAGCAGAATGCAAATAGTTTCTGGTCCCTTCCCTAGAAGGATATGATGAGGGAGTGTCTATCACATGACATAAGGCTAGAAGATATGCAGCTGCATGTCACAACTCTGTTGATGGTGTGATTATCTTTCTATAACTGCATCTCTGGAATACCCTTTGGTACCCTTTGTGCACCACTGTCTTCCATGTGCACCACTGTCTTTTTCTGTATTTCTACTCCAACTGATTAGAATGATGCTCAGTTCTCATTGGGCTGTTTTAGGGGTTTTTGTCACCACAGTTTTATTTTCTTAGCCTTCCTTCTTTCCTTCCTTCCGCAAACCTTGGGTTCCTTCTTACATGCATGTTAGGTTCCAATATTATTGACACTTATCACCTGACTTTCCTATTAGAGGGAGAGATACTTAGTGCTAAATACTGGATAATGGCTACTGTAACTGTATGGGATTTCAGGGAGAAATGCCAGATTTCAGACAATACAGTGGTACCTCTGGTTAAGAGCTTAATTCATTCTGGAGGTCTGTTCTTAACCTGAAACTGTTCTTAACCTGAAGCACCACTTTAGCTAATGGGGCCTCCTGCTGCCACTGTGCTGCCGCTGCACAATTTCTGTTCTCATCCTGAAGCAAAGTTCTTAACCCAAGGTACTATTTCTGGGTTAGCGGAGTCTGTAACCTGAAGCGTCTGTAACCTGAAGCGTATGTAACCCGAGGTATCACTGTATAAAGATCAAAGGCTGCTGAAAAGCTGCACCTCCTCTTTCCTAGCAAAAAGGAAAAGTTGGATTCAGTGCATGTTAGAAATTCACCTCTTCCCTGCTCTGACATCCCCAGACTGATTTCCTTCTTCTGACCTTTTCCCTCCACCTGTCTTTCATTGGGTCTCTAGTCTCATATATGTAAACCTGAGGGCAGGGCATGTATCATTATTTTGAGTTATATGCAATGCTTAGTTGCTATGAACACTGCAAATAATAACACAAATTCTAAAACTAATCCAAATACTAACAAGAAATAACAAAAATTGAAGAGACATTTTATAGTGTGTATATTATCAATATCAATATCAATATCAATATCAATTTTCATACAGTTATCATACCTTCTTTGTGCTGGACACATTAGCATTTTAGGCTGTGATCCTGTGCCTATTTATCTTGGTACTAAACCCTGTTGAACTGAGTGGGATTTACTTCTGAATTCTGTACTTTAATTCTCTAGCTCACCTTGGGTTAATATTTGCCCACTGTTAGTGGAAGATTGTTTTACATGGTTTCCATGCATGTTGGTACTGCACTTCAAGATTTTGGAGTTAAATTTTTCCCTCCCTCCCTATCTTTTTAATTATAGGAGTCAAATATTTTAAGTCCAGTCCAGGATGGGAGCAAGAAACCTCAGATTGACAGTAACAAGAGCAACAACTACAATATAGTTATGGAGGTATGTTGATAAAATGCTTCAAAGTATCAATTAGGTATATTCACTGTGGTAGCAACTCATATTTCCCCTGGCTTTGTATTTATGTACAGCACATATTATCTTTTATCAACAGATTCTGATCCGCTTAAGCAAACTGTGCATCCAGAATAAAAAATGTCGTCATCAGCAGCAGCGCTTGCTTAAAAATATGGGCGCTCACAGTGTGGTGTTGGATCTTCTGCAGATACCCTATGAGAAGGTAATTAACGTTTATGCCAAGTTGAAGAGCCGTTTTTAACCCAAGGGCCACAATAGCTCATAGGCAATCTTCTGGGGACCACATGCCAATGGAGGGCAGGACCAGAGGTAGTTGGGGTGGAGCAACGAATGTGACAGTCACCTTTGTACAGCAGGAGACAGGGGCGAGCCAGCAGTGAAACACCCCCAGCAAGTTGAAGTTAACTCTTTCTTAGCAAAAAGACAATCTTGCACAGACTTGGTGGAGTGTCAGAGACAGCAACTCATCTCTGGTAGGTCTTGCCCCCATGAAGTTGTTGCTGAGACCTTCCCACAGCTGCCTAAGTCATGACTAGCATTCCCCATTGTTTTCATTGGGACCTAAGATGAGTTATCTTAGTCTGGATACAGCTGTGGGCATTTAAACTAGAACTCAGACATTTTAAGGCAACTGTGTGACTACACTTGCAGGAGTAAAATAAAGATTTCCCTGGCTGCTTAGTCATTTGGAAATGTGTCTTTCAGGAACAGAAGAAACTTAGTTGACCTTTCCCTTATCTTTATTGCATTCTAATTAGGGCTTACTCTTTTCTTTTTTAGTTGTTTTTATTCAAGATTTTCTTGGGTTAAAAAAGTACATACATTGTGTCAGGACTGGTCGTTGTCCTCTTCAGATCACCACACAAACGCTTCTTGTTCTTTTATAACTTTTTATTGTGTATTAACAAAACAGTCTTATAAACGGTTCTTAACTCTTCTTCCTCAGAGTCACTTCTTTCAGATACCTTCTGAGCTCTGCTTCTCCATGACCAGCCACCCTCAAAATGGCGAAGGTGCCCTTCCCTTCGCTTTTCCGCTCTTTTTCCTACCCTCCTGGCTAGAGCTGGCTTGGATCTCCCCTCCTCCCAATCTGAGCTAGAACTGAACCCTGGCCTTTCCTGGGAACATCCTGTCCCTCCCTCTTGTTCCTCTTGCTCTCTTCTATTAGATTCACTGCTCTCCTTCCCCCCTTGGAGAAAGCTTTCTCCCTCTGGGAAACTGGAAACTTCTAACTCTTCCCTGACACATCGTCTGTATTTCTGATCATAACGTCCTTTCTACAGATCAGTTAGGCTGTTATCTGATTCTAAAGAAATCAGGAACCAAAAATCAATTCATCAAACTTACACATGAATAAAACAATAGTTTTAAAGAAAAAGCACACTCCTTAAAAAAAACACACACACGCATTATGTGATGATGTATAGTTATGTCACTGTAGGCACCATGTTATTGGGAATATTTCCTCCCCTGTGGATCACTCCAATAAATCAGTTAAATAATTTTAATCAGTTTCAGTTGGTTAAGTGTTACCACTTTAATGATAATTGATATATTCATTCTAGAATGCCTGAAATGATCCCTCATATCAATGCCTCATTTATTAGTTAATTCTGTATGAGTTCTGTTTTAAGTTTCACCAAAAGTATAAACCTGCCCCCTGCAAACCAAATAACTTGTGCAGAGACTTCTTAGCAGTGGCCCTGTTGCCCTGGTCTTGTCCCACAAGAAGCCTAGTAGACGCAAACAGACATGTCCCCCTTCCCCACACCCCAGACTTTGTTGGCATCCATCCTCCTGTCTTGGGAGACAGTGGAGGAGTGCGCTTTTGGGGGTGAAGTCAAATTGTTGGAAGGTTGCAGCACCTGCTGTGGCTATCGAGATCAATATGGGAGAGACATGCTTTGTTACAGGTGGGGCAGATGAAGGCGTCCATTTGTGCTGTTGCAGATGCACCAGGGTGTTTCTTCTCTCTGCGCCTCCTCCTAGTGGTCATTCCTCCTCTGATCACTGCTATGGATGCAAAACCTGTCTCTAGGCACTATTAACTTACTTTATTTTAAATTTCTTTGTAAAAATAATTACAGACTGCAAACTTGTATGAAATATCAAGGTGGTGTACAACAATTTAATACACAAAACAATGCAATCACAAAATGACTGACCTGTCTTAAGAAAATTTAAACAACCGAATGGGCCTGTTTTAGCATAAAAAGGTTTTTAAGGGCCACCTGAAAGTTATTTAGGATTCCTGCTGAATCTCTGCTGGAAAAGTATTAACTGTTTGCTTTTTAGATTTATTTTTAAAGTTTTTAAAGCTTTTAAAAAGTTTTTGTCATATGTTGTCTAGTATTTCTAGTATTGTTTAGTATTTCTAAGATGCCTTTGTTTTAATTCAAGGATAAGTGGGATATTATAAATAAACAAACAAACAAACAAACAAACAGACAGACAGATAGATAGATAGGTAGGTAGGTAGATAGATAGATAGATAGATAGATAGATAGACAGACAGACACATAAGCAAACCAGGTAAACTGAATAAGGTAACATTGATGAACACAGGAAGAAACAGAAACTCCATACCTACAAGGAAGTTTGTTGCCGCTTGAAGTGATATTGTTTATATATTTCCAGTTAAGTGTTTAACTGGTCCATTTATTGTTTTGTTCCTTTTACATTTGAAAAAATGAATTGACACAAAGACTGATGAAAAGATGAATGAAGTTATGAACTTAGCTCACCTGTTCCTTCAGAACTTCTGTCGTGGAAACCCTCAGAATCAAGTTCTACTTCATAAACACCTCAACTTATTTTTAACACCTGGTGTGAGTATTTTGAGTTGATGATAAATCCCTTGCATAACAGTCATTTGTACTACCAAGAGTTGCATTCAAATATACCTAAACATTCAGATACATCCCTTTTCCCTAACAGTGGACCAGGGCAGGAATAAGGAGTCGGAGCAGTCCAAAACATCTGCAGGGCAGTAAGTTGGTGGCCTTCAGATTTGATCACTAGGGCCACCTCCTTTGTTTTCCCGCTGCAAAGAACTGGAAGTGATCAAATTGCTTAGCTTAGTTGTGTGTGTGTTTGTGTGGTATGTGTAAGATCAGATCTTTCAGAAGCAGACAACACAGGAGACTATGCTCTTATCTTTATTATTTTAATTCACTATAATTAGGCCTGTCATCTGATTAAAGAAATCTTAAGTTGGTTATGGATATTATTTATTTATTAATTGGTTGATTAACTAATCACATTTCCAAATCAGATAAATAGGTACCGCTCCGGCGGGAAGGTAAACGGCGTTTCCGTGCACTGCTCTGGTTCGTCAGAAGTGGCTTCATCATGCTGGCCACATGACCCAGAAGCTGTACGCCGGCTCCCTTGGCCAATAAAGCGAGATGTGCGCCACAACCCCAGATTCGGCCACGACTGGACCTAATGGTCAGGGGTCCCTTTACCTTTAAATGGGCCGCAGGTGGCACTGTAGGTTAAACCACAGAGCCTAAGACTTGCCAATCGGAAGGTCGGCGTTTTGAATCCCTGTGACGGGGTGAGCTCCTGTTTCTCGGTCCCTGCTCCTGCCAACCTAGCAGTTCGAAAGCACATCAAAGTGCAAGTAGATAAATAGGTACCGCTCCGGCGGGAAGGTAAATGGCATTTCCGTGCGCTGCTCTGGTTCGCCAGAAGCAGCTTAGTCATGCTGGTCACATGACCCGGAAGCTGTCTGTGGACAAACGCCGGCTCCCTCAGCCAATAAAGCAAGATGAGAGCCGCAACCCCAGAGTTGGTCACGACTGGACCTAATGGTCAGGGGTCCCTTTACCTTTACCTTCCCTTCCCTAAGCCTTGATGTCATATAAGATGTCAGACACAGGAAAATTTGACCCATGACTTGAAAAACCAAGCTGTGGCTAAATGAAGGAGAATTGTGAGCACACTCAAATTTAGAATGTATTTTTATTTACCATGTGACTTTACACCTCCCGCCCCCCCCCCCTTAAAACTATTTTTTCTAAGACTGGACACTTGGGGTTGCTTGCATGGGAGAAGAGTAACATAGCCAGTAGTCATAGCACATGTTAAATAAAATGTGCAAGTATAGACACCCATGGTCCCACCAGTTATCTTTCCTCAGCAGAACGCCCTGTAGCACAACATGATTTCCTTTCTTGGTAGCTCTGCATTAAAGGACCTTGGAATGGGAGTCCAGTTATGACACTTGTCCCTTCCCTTCTAGTCCAGTGGCCAGGACTTGAATTTTTCCTTGGTTCCGGGGTGTTTCCACACCTAAACACCCTCTTTTAATACCCTTATTCTGCTTTGACTACACCCACAACATACCCATGTAACAAGCTTTATATTGGCTAACTTGGTTGGGTCACTTGAGACTCCTGCAGGCCACCTGGTTGCCCTACTGAGTCCGAGGATCTGCTCAAAGGTCAGTCTTGGGTTGTATCTCTGCAGCAGAGCACCTGCTTTGCATTCAAAACATTTGAGGTCAATCCCTGACATCTTCAATCAGAACGGGAAATAAACCCTGGAGCGCTGCTGCCACTTATTGTAAAAAATGCTAAGCTAAATGGACCAAGGCGACAACAGGCATGCAGCTACAGCTATATTGAGAAACAACACAAGAAATGAAATCTCAGATCTATTTTATTTACCTTACCTGGAGGCATTGGGAAGTCTTCCCTGCAGCTTTCTCTGACAGTTCCTACCAGTGCAGTTTTATTATGCGGTAGTAACTTGAGATTCCCATGTGTTCTAACTACTTCAGTCAGAATTTTGTGAAAGCACCATCTTTGCTGTTTTTCTGAGTGGCTTTTTGATTGTTTTTAAATTAGCTTCTTGAGGCTGAAACCATGCGACACATCTTCACAAACAATTACCATCTGTGCAATGAAATTAGTGAGCGGGTGGTGCAGCATTTTGTTCACTGCATCGAGACGCATGGCCGCCACGTGGAATATCTGCGCTTTCTGCAAACCATTGTCAAGGCAGACAGCAAATATGTTAAGAAGTGCCAAGATACAGTAATGACAGAGGTATGTTAACTCAGCTACACTCGATATGTTTGACACATGCAGTTTCTTCTACACTTTCATTATCATCATTTCATCAAGTTACAAGGCGCTTAGCAGTTTCTATATACAGTATGAGTGAAAAAAGATAGGGCCCTATCCTCAAGAAGCGTATAGCATGTGTGTGTGCTGAGCATGTGTAGGTGGCTCTGAGGAAGAGATTTTCAATCTACTGAATCCCTTTTTTATTGGCACCTTTTCATGTACAGAGAACTGTGCTTTTGAATTGCTGCTATCCTTGAGTGTTGCTACATTTCAGGGTGACACGAAAGATCCAGCTCTGAATTTCAACAATGTGGGTAAACACAAAGGAGAGGAGAGAAAATTGGGGGAAAGATATGCAAATAGTGGTACAACAGCTGAATTTCCACACCCACTGTTGCCACTGATTCCCCGTTGATTGGGGAAGGGCCTTACATAGCTCAGTGGTAGAGTATTTACATTGCTTTCAGAAGGTTCCAGGTTCAATCTCCAGGATTTCTTGGTAGGGCTGGGAATGTCACCTGTCTGAAACCCCAGAAAGCCACTGGCAGTCATTGTCAACAATACTGAGCAAGATGGACCAATGATCTGACTCTGTATAATTCATCTTTCCATATTCCTATACTCCAGTGTGGTTTGCCTATATCATAGATTTGGCAGTGTGAATGTTGCCACATATAACTAGGATTTTAGCACAAAGATTCTAATTTGGTGAGGCCTTCTGTAGCGCTCAAAGCAAATAACTATGGTAGCAGGTGGCGATCTGTGCAACACAAATATTTGAATTCCGTGTTCAGACCTTTGTTTATTATAGGGCAATATGTGTTGATGATCACAAATGGATTGGATATGTGTCCATGGGAGTCCATGGGAATAGATTGTGCTAGGATTCTTTAATAAAAGTCAGGTGGAATAAAATAAAATGGTCCAGCTAAAGTAGTGATCCCTCTAGATTGCTTTTGGAGTGAGCTAAGAACATGCTTATTGAAATCAATGAGATTTAAAAGAGCTTAAGTTCTTTGGCTGAATCATACCTCTTATAATCTTACTAATTTCAGTGGGAGAGGTAAGCATCTGGAGAATTCAATCCTATTGAAGTCAATGGGACTTAAAAAATGTTTTCTTCTGACTGGATGATATCCATGTTCAGCAGATGAGCTTGTGACCTCTTTTGCACATAAAACCATGCCAAGGTTTGTTTACTAATGGTTAACTATTACTTGTCCCACAGATGATCAAACAAATTATGGATTTTTTCCGCAGTGTGTGGTTTGTTTTACTGTTGTTCTTGTCTCCTGCCTTTTAGCATGGTGAGCATCTGTGGTGGGGTGGACAAACCAACCATGGTTAGAGATGGATGCTGTCAGGGAAAGGGAGACGGTTAGAGAGACGAGGGGGGAGAGAGGCAATTACAGAGAGCCGAAAGAGCTCATTAGCAGTTTATCATCCGACTCAGAGGAGGAAATAGGGAGGGGGCAACCAGTCCCCGGAACGAGCTACTCACAGAACAAAGAAAGTAGGAGGCGTGCCCTGCACCGATGGGCATGCTGGGGAAAAAGACGTCACAAATCTTCAGTTGAGACATCTGACTGAGATGAGCATGGACGACTTCCGGGTTAGCGCGATCGGCTAATGGCGGATTCCCTCCGAGCTCCGGAGGGAATCGGCTCCATGGAGGACGGGTCTTGCCGTGGCGGCGACGCGGGGACCCTCAGAAACCACAGGCGCTGAAGCCTGTAGACTTGGTGATTCGGCGGGCACCATTTGCGCCCCCCGACCCGCAAAGAAGCCTTTTTAAAGGCTTCGGAGCGGGGGACGGAGAGTGGCGTGGTGCTGTGAGTAGACCGCTTCTTCTATGGAGTGAAGCCGTGAGCCATGGCCGGAGAGCGCTGACTTCTTTCCTTGAACATTTGGATTGTAAAAGAAACAACCCGTGAGTAGTACGGAATTTGGACTTTAAAAAATTCTTTCCTTTGAATTCGGTACGATCGGGGGAAGCGCTAAAAGGAAGTCCGCCCCGCCCCCCCGTCCTGCAGACAACTTAAAGCAAGAATCGGATAACTAAGGTCGAGAGACCATTTCTATCTTTGTGAGATAAAAGCTATTAATTCCACGATTTGGCATTAGAAGTTTTGTGCTGGAGGATAAGAACTGAATTTTAGGAGTTGACGTGCAACCCCCCGGGATCCGGGAGCGATCCGAGAGTGAGCCTGTTGAGGAGACATAAGGAGTTTGACAGCTGTCAAACGAGCTGTCAAAGCTAAAAAAAAATGTTTTATACTATCTCTGCTGGCTAGACTCGATACATTGGATCTTAAGTTGTTGGAAACAAAGAAGATATATTAATAAAGTAACTGGATTGTTGGAGAAAGATTACTAAGTAACTAAAATCCCTCTAGAGGGGGTTTTGAGACATTACAATGGCTGCAGATGGAAAAATACAGGAAGAGCTGGAAAGAATGTTTCTTCTCGTGGGAAGGTTACAAGAACAGAGTACAGCCTTCACTACAGAGATAGCGACCTTGAATTCTAAAGTAAGCAAACTTGTTGATTGTGTTAGCGACTCGACTCAGAATTCTGCAGCCGAATTAGAAGAGACATCTGCAGATTTAGAGGAGTGGGAAGGAGGAGCTGAAGTGTTGCAGGTGGAAAGAGACAACCAGAGGCCTACAAAAAAGAACCACAAGGAAAACAAGATCTGGACAATGAGAATGTGGACTGAAACTAAGAATGAAGAATGGAGTGATCTCTTCATGGGGAGATCGGAAGAACTATGGAATACAAATTTGATTAAGATAAAAGTTGGAGCTTTGGGGACATTTGGATTTAAGAGAAGCAATAAACATGATTTGGGCTCCGCTTTTGAATATGGAGGACTGGTTGGAAGAAACATAGATCTTGCTGGGACAGAGCTCCTCCGAGATTTGACGACCAACCTAAAGGACTACCAACAAAACCGGCAGAGAGGAACTGAGAGAGATTTGAAGGCCTCGGACGTGAGGAATCCAGGCTAAGAACTGATATTATGGACATATTTTGGGGATTGAAACCAGGAAAGGGGGGGGGAGATTTTTTGAATCCAAAGGGTGCATAAGTTTATGCTGTTTCTTTTTTTGTTAGTATGTTTAATAATTATTATAAAATTGGGAAATTTGTGGAAGGGAATTTGAGTCGACCTTAGGAAAAGATGTAAAAGATTTGTATTCTGAATTAATTGAGGTATAAGTTAAATTTGGTTAACGAAGAATTTAGTTAAAAAAAATAGTAATAATAAGGTAAAGGTGGGAGTTAAGAACTTGCTGAATTAACTATTGGAATTAGGATGTAAGAGGGGGAGGTGTGGGGAAGTCAGGGAAAGTGGTTAAGAAAGTAAGGATTTGAAATTTTGCATGTTTGTTTTTGTGTTTGTGTATCTGTGTTGTGTATTGTGTGTTTATATAAAATCTGAAAACCCAATAAAAAATTTATTAAAAAAAAAGAGAGAGATGAGCATGGACGCGTTTGTTTGAACTCTTGTAACTGCTTTGAACTTTTGGTAATAAATCTACAACACAGAAATGGCTGTGTGCCTGGAGCGTTATCTCTGCTAGTTTTGGCAGCATCCACTCTTTACAGATGCTGTGTTTGCCTGTGACATCAAGTCATAGTTGACCAAACCAAGGCAACAAACCATGGCTTCAGATCATAGTTTCTTGGCAGGAAACAAACGAAATTGGGCAGAGTTTAGCTAACAAACCATGGCTTAATAAAACATGGCCTAACATGTGGAAACCAGGCCACTGTTTTTACCGTTCTAAAAGGTAGAAAATAAGTTTGAATTCATGTAAAAATAGCTAGCTAATAAGAATAATGGACAAAAAAGCAATTCACACGTATTTATTTGCCATTTTTGGATTGTCTGTAGATGGAGTAGTTAATGACAGAAGTTTTTAAGTGATTTTGAACCTCATCAGTCATGACTGGAGTGAGGGAATAAGTCATCCCTTCCCATCTCCAGATGCACCTATGTGTGTTGTTATTATGAGGCATAAAAGGTAACTACAGAAATACTGTTAGATGGGTCCCTCCCTATTTAATTTTGAACATATCAGAGCGTAAATCTTCAAACCTTCAGCTCTGAAAGTGGCTTATTCTAACTATGAAGCAAGATGTTACGTGTGTTTTTTTATACAATGGGTTTTGGCCCAAAGGTCCCTAAAGCTATGAACAGCATGTTAATTTGAAATAACTATACAAGAAAAGTATAAAGAATGCAATCAAAAGAATATAAAATAGCAAAATCATAAAATACTCATCAATCATACTGTATATGTGTAGGGAACACCAATTAACACTGCAGCAAAAGCCCTGAAAAATCAACAATCAAGCCACTCCATATCTCATTGTGGGTGTATACACTCCCCTCCTGTTTCTCACCTGAGGGGGACACATTTCACCAACAGGCTGTCCCCCTGGAGCAGAAACTGTCTCCCACTGCAGGGACAAAATACTCAGCAGACAGAATCCTCATTAGCACAACCTGGAGAAGAGGAAAAAGATAATAAAACCAGATAAATGCAACAAAAACAGTAAAATAAAATAAAAACTTAAAATACAAGAACAGAAGAGCAAACTATTTGATTATGATCAAATTAGCATCTGGATTAGCACAGAGATGGGCTCAAACTGCAACAGGAGCATTGCACTGAACTAGAATATTGTTCCATTTCCTGCTTGACAATGTCTCTGCAGGGTTTCAGACAGGAGTCTTTCCAAACTGTATCTGGAGATTCCAGGGATGGAGTCTGGGACTCTTTGCATGCAAGACAGGTGCTCTACCACTGTGCTATATTCCTTTCTTCTAAACTACATTTTTCTAAAGAAAATATAGTTGCAGGGATAAAATAGTTTTAACCAGCCTTCAAAAATTCAACCATGAAGTAAATCTGGTGAGTTCTATTGGGGAGTGAATTTCTGCACTGCAGACCCTACAGCTAAAAAAGCCCTGCTCTTTGTGGCCATAAATCTGGTATTTGATGGAACAGGCAGTCAGAAGTGTATTTCGTAGGTACACTGCGGAATTCAGTCCTCTGAAAAGGTACTAGCTGGCTTCAGAACTTCTCAATCCAAGGACGAAAGAAGAAAGTGGACCAAGCAACACTTGTGGCAATAGGGTTTACCGACAAGTGACTTGGAGGAATTAGAGCCAAAGCTTAAGCTTTCCATCCTCAGCTTGATTCTCTTAAGCAAGCATGCTGCCTTGTCACTCATACACACCAAGTGATGTGCTGCTGGGTTGTGTGCATGCTGCATGACGTATGCAAGTGACACAAGTACGCTGCATAGTGTGTACGAGTGAGGTGAGTGCATAGTGCAGCATGCATGCACAGCCACCGTGAAATTTTGTGGGGCCCTCGGTCCCCTGCCCCCCAGTTGGTGCCCTTGCTCTTAAGTGGTCCCCAGGAAATCTTGTTGCTTATAAATGTTATATATTACACAGTTATATTGTGCTTTATGTGATGCGTAGAAGATTAATGTGTGCGTGCGTGTATCGAAGTGGGGTGGGGGACTGAACTATTTAAACAGATTCAAAGTATTTCTTGTTATAATTTCAGCTAGTTAATGGGGGTGAAGACGTGCTGGTGTTTTACAATGATAGAGCATCATTTCCAATCCTCCTCCAAATGATGTGCTCTGAGAGGGATCGAGTGGACGAAAGCGGCCCTTTGGTTTACCACATCACCCTGGTGGAACTGCTAGCAGCATGTACAGAAGGGAAGAACGTTTATACTGAAATAAAATGTAACTCCCTTCTTCCACTAGATGACATAGTGAGAGTGGTGACTCATGATGACTGCATACCTGAGGTAAGCCAGACTTTACGGCATGCGAAGCATTGTTGTTGTTATTATAATAATATTATTAATTTATATAATTTATATAATTTAATATTATTAAAGATTTCTTAGTTTACAAAAATACGTGCATTGTCTCTTTTTTCAAGTTGTGTTTTCTACAAATCAGTTTCATTTATTGTGAGACATTAGTGTTGCATACAGTGTTAGGTTAGGAAGAAAAGAGGGGGATTTAGACCACATTCTAGTCCATTGGGTGGGGTTTATTTCATAGCCTATGGCGTCCTCCCATTGTTTTTTGATTACGTCAAGGGGGATTGTGGGGTTTTGGAGCAGTGTTTGGTATATTGTGGATGCCACCCCCTTGCTGTGTCCCTCTGGGGTGAGGAGGAGGTTTCCGAAGGTTGTCAAGGGCCTGATTGGTGCTGGTTTTACTAGTGGATTGTTTGAGAAGGCATGCAATTGGCAGTGTGTTAGCCAGGGCATCTGGGTGTCCCTTGTTTGTCTTGTATTTCTTGTGTCAATGTGGGTTTGCTATTTTTGTAGAAGTCTGCTAGGGGGGGATAAGCCTTTGGCTTGTCAGGTTTTTACCTGGAAGTTTTGTGCTGCGTGGTGGCATAGTAGGTGGTGAGCCAGGGGGTTTAGTGGGGATGGGGTTGGGGACAGTTTGCCTGCTTCTTTCTTCCATTCTTTAAGCATGGTCTGTGTTAACCTGTTTAGTGATGTGGGGATTTTCCTTTGTTTGGGAGGAATGGGCATCCTGTGGTGGGGGTATTTTCAATTGTGTCTCTCTCCAGGTGTACCCATTGGTTTGTCTCGTCTTCTAGAATGTAGCGTACTTGCTTGGCAATGTAATATGATTCTATGTTGGGGATTCCCCATCCTCCTCCTGAAGAGGAGGTATTTGGGGCTTATTCTTGTTTTTGTGTGTGAGAAGATAAATGAGTGTATTTTTTTCTGCCATTTGCAAAGTTGGGCTGGGGGAATCCAGATTGGGAGGGTTTGGAATAGGTAGGTTAGTTTTGGGAGGGTGATCATTTTGATCATGGCTATTTTGTCTGTGAGAGTGAAGTTGGTGTTGTTCTATCCCCTCAAGTCTTTGTTAATTTGTCGCCATAAGGGGTTGTAGTTGTGGCTGCATAGTTTGTAGAGGTTTATGATTATTTGTACCTCTAGGTATCTGAACTTGGTGTGGCAAAGTTTTAGCTTGGTGGTGTTGGTGAATTCTTTTTGGGTATGGGGAGGTGGGGTGTTGAAGCACATAGCCTCAGATTTTGCCAAATTTACCTGTAGGCCCGGCACCATTGAAATGTGTTGAGTTCTCTGGTTAGGGTGGTTGCTATGTTTATGGGGTCTGGTGTTGTAACCATTAGGTCATCTGCAAATTTATAGGTTCTGCCTTTTATTTCCACTCCCTTGATGTCTGTGGCTGCTCGGATTCGGATTGCTAAGGGTTCCAGAGCCAAGATAAATAAGAAGGGAGACAGTGGGCATCCTTGTTTTGTGCCTCTTTGGATTGCTATAGTATTAGAGTCCATATTGTTAGTTCTGCATTTTGCTGAGGCTTGGGAGTATATTTGAGGATTTGTAGGAAGTTGGGGCCAAATTTCATGTTAGTTAGTACTGCTAATATGTATTTCCACTCTAAGCAATCAGAAGCTTTGAGGATGTCTAGGGACATAGTTGTCAGTGGGAGTTTAGTTGCCTTGCTGTGTTCGATCAGGTTCAGTAGTTTCCTGATGGGGTCTGTTATATTGCGGCCAGGAACAAAGCCGGTCTGGTCTGGGGCTATTAACTTGTGTAGGAAGTTTTAGGCGGTTGGCCAAGATTTATGTGAGTATCTTGTAGTCTTGGTTTATTAATGAGATTGGGTGGTATGATTCTACTTTGAGGCTGTCTCTCAGTTGTTTTGGGATGGAGACTATTTTGGAGTGGGTCCAGGTTTAGGGGATGGGCCCCCCTTTTATGATGTCATTGAATAGGTCATGTAGGGCATCAGGGGTTCTTTGAATTTCCTATAAAAATTTGCTGTGAAGCCTGGGGCTTTGTGTGGTTTCAGGTTTTTGAGGACGGTATCTATTTCCTCTGGGGTGATAGGATGGTCCATGAATTCCTGTTCCTCACCAGTTAAGATAGACATGGTCAGTCCTGCTAGGAATTTTCTGATTTCCTTCTCAGGTGGGTTATGGGAGGTGTATAGGTTGGAGTAGAATTCTACAAATTCTGAGGTTATTTCTTTGGGGGAGAATGTTATGTTGCCGTCTTTTTTGGTGATGCTGTGTGTTCTTGTTTTGAGTGCTTTTTTCCTACATCTATTTGCTGGTAGTCTGGAGTTTCCCCCTCCATATTCATAGAAGCATTGTTTAGAGTATGGAATGCTGATCATTGTTTTGTTGATTTCTAGGGAGTCTAGTTCTCTCCTTTTTTGTTCTATAAGTTTGAGGAGTTTTTTAGATCCTGTTTGTATGTAGCTTTCTCTTTTATGCAAGCTCCTCTGGTGACCGCTTTCATTGCGTCCCATAGGAGAGGGGCTGTTATATTATCTACATAATTTTCTTTGAAGTAGTTTTGGAGTGTTTTTGTGATAAACTATCTCTAATTAGTTTATTTGTGGTTAGGATGGGACTGAAGGACCATGATGGGGTGGTTTCTGTTTATTCTCCTATTTTAAGGGTAACTTTTACTGGGACATGATCTGTGATTTTAATGCTACCTATGTTTGTTGATTCAACCAAGGGGATCAGACCTTGTGTGAGCAGAATGCTATCTATGTAGTTTGGACACTGTGCCGTGGTACCCGGACTGGAATGTGTGGCTGGTGTCTCCCAGGTTTTCTTTACCCCATATGTCATAGAGACATTTTTTAGCATTTTAAGCAATTTGTAAGAGTCCCTAATTGTTTGGGTTAAAGAGTGGGGGGGTAGATTACAGAAAGTAGCCTATATGTTGTTATATAGGTGTTTATTTGGGGTATCTTGGACTATCTGGTGTCTGATTGGTCCTGGGTCTCAGCTGGCATGGAGGGCCTTTTTTAAGAACAGGCTGTCCTTCCTGTTGTTTGTGATAGGTAGTGGTCAGTGAGATGGTGTTAAGCATCCTTGTGATGCCTATGTTGGGTATAAGATTTATACGCAATGTTGTCAGTGTTATTAACAACATCGTTGGAATGTTGGGGTGGGGATATGGGTATTGGTACGCTCTGGCACTATCATTGTGCTGGTTGTGTGTCAGATTTTAGCCTGTTTGTGGACAGATAAAGACAGATAAAGGAGGTGGATGGAGGGGGTAGGAAATTTAAGAGTAAAGGAAAAAGGAAAAAGGAAAAACAAACAGAAAGAAAAAAGAAAAAACCAAAGATGTTGAGGTGGTGCTGTATGAAAGTAGTATTTATATATATCAAATAATAAAAGTGTGAAGTTGTGGGTGAACATATCAGACGACACAGCAATTCTTCAAACAGCTCTTCTTTATTCTGAGGTCAGAACTGAACTGAACTGAAGGGCTCAGTCAGCCTGCTTATATAGAGCTCCAGTACCTTGTTACTGTAACAACTTTCTAAAACTATCCAATCACTGAATGTCACTTTCGATCCTTCATTTGCATAACTATCTACAGTATCCCCCTGCTGGCCCAGGGTGAGAACTTCAGTACATAACAAAAAGTAAAAATAAAAAGTATATGGAAAACTCCTTTAAGGGGGAAAATAAAATAGAATTATATATGTATATATGTATTCTCTTTAAAGAGAAAAAGGAAAGGGGAAGGGGGGGAAAGGGAAAAAGAGGGGAAGATAACAATAGCAATCACAATAATGTAGAAAAAAGTTTTGTTTTGTTTTTGTTGTTTTAAAAAAGGAGGTTGATAATAAAGGGCGGGCAGGAGGAGGAAGGACACCCCACAAAAAAGGACTCTTTAAAAATTTTTATTCTATTTTCTTTTCCCACTATTTAATTTAAAAAATGGGGGTGGGGGTGGGGTGGGGAGTCAGGGCTGAAGTGGCGGTCCCAGGAAGTGGCCTCTGTTGGTTCAGGGCTCCTTTATGGGCACCACCATTTTAATTCTTAAGAGTTAGAAAAATGGAGGTAAAAAAATTGAGGGGGGAAATGTATTAAAAATACATTAAGGAAATTAAGGAAAAGGATTTTTAAAAAAATGATTTGGATCCTGTTTCCATTTCCAGCTGCCAGTGGCACCCCTCTGTCAGCAGGAGAGGGCCAACACAGTGCCCGTCTTCTCCCAGGGTGATTCTCTTAGTGTGGCTCCCCTATGGGTCCCTGCCACTTCCCTCACTCCAGTCACTAGAGAGGTTGGATCTGGTTTGGACTGGGCTGCGCACTTCTATGCGGCCTCCCTGACTCTCCCAGTCCCATCCTACCTCTCTTTCTTGATTACTACTGTCAGATGGCAGTGGTGGTTGCTCATGAGTAACCAGGCAGGACTCCGACCTGTCTTTAACAGGTTTTATTTTGGTGCAAAACTATTTACAGTGCAGAACCATCAGTTCATGTCTGCCTCAATCGCTAGCAGAATCTGGGAGTGGTCGTTTCCAGGTCCTCCCCCAACATAAGAGCTTAGTCACCCCCAGCCTTTTCCTTCCTCCTTTGCGTTTTATGCCTCTGCGCAAGGTGGGTGATGGAAGAGGCGTGCTTCCCTCCTGACCGGCTTGGCAAGGATCGGTGCCGAGGCTTCCAGCAGCATCCCTCTAGCACTTTCCCCTCCTTTACCCGGGAGGTGGGGCTTTCCCCAGCCTCCGACTGACGAGGTGCAGCGCTGGGACTCCCAACAGCAACCTCTGGTCCCTTCCCTCTTCCCCACTGGAGGTGTGGCTTTCCCCACCGCAGGAAGAGGAACTGCTTCGCAAGCTTTTCAGAGGTTCCCTGTATCCCAACGGCCCCTTTGCCTCCCTTCCCTGTTCCAGTGGTAGGCCCCTGACAGCTACAATGGCGGTTGCCGTGATGGTGGAAGCTGGCAAGTGTAATGTGAAGCATAATTATAAGAATATTTTTAGTGCCTGTTTTTAAAAACAAAAAAATAAAGACAGCATGCCAGGCTGAAAACGGGGTTCTATTGTGCGTTAAACTGTTATTAACAAAGAAGTAAATCAAGACATTTCTTATTGAATGAAACAATGACGTGTTGATTCCCTTGCTCTACACCACACACTAATGTGGCACCAGGTTGTAATTTCAGAACAGGAACAGGAAATAATACAAGCAATTGTGTTTTGCCACTTAAACTAAGGCCAGGCTGCCATTTTGTGCTATTAAGTGTACAAAATAGATATAGGCCTTGGACATGTCAATACTCCAATTCCTAAACATTTCTGGGAAGATAGCTTTATAACCTCAGTGCTACCACAAGAAAGGATGAGGGTGTGTTCCTGTGGTATCCAAATAGGATCTTAAGGTTTTGTTTGGTAAATACAGCAAAAGATGGTCTTTCTGATAACCTGGTCCCAAAGCATTTAGGGTCCTGAAGGTTAAAGCCAGCACTTCAAATTGTGCTGGGAAATGCACTGCGAAATTGTGCTGGGAAGTGCAGCTGTCAAATCTTAATATGGTCAGACTTCTGAGTCTTCTTGACTGTGAGCTGGTTCACACATAAAGCTGTGCCAATCCCAATATTTATATTGCAAATATTTGGGCTCTTGGAGAAGAGATGGTGTCAGTTTTGCTCCTCTGGTCTGCATTTTTGTTGTAAGCCATTACATGCCAACCAGCTCAGTATTTTATGGACTACAAGAAAATACATATGTAGTGACTTTGGCTTACCTGATTCATTTTTTAAAAATATTATGTTCCAGGTGAAGATAGCATATGTGAACTTTGTCAATCATTGCTATGTAGACACTGAGGTGGAAATGAAGGAAATCTACACCAGTAACCACATCTGGAAACTATTTGAAAACTTTCTTGTTGATATGGCAAGGGTAAGTGTTATGAATCATTAAATATTGATTAATATTGAATCATTAATAATCTTTATTAAAGGCAGTGGGCTGGAGTTTTATGTTTCTGTTTTAAGTTAAATTTATGTTTATTTTTTCATGAGTCACTGGAACGAGGGACCTACAATGTGGGGTGCCAGATGGGCTGTGGCCCCAGGTACGTATTAATGAGGCAGGTGCCCCCACGCAGACACCCCCAGCACAACGTGGCCTGGCACTTCTCTCCTGACCTTGGAGGAACCAATACCCACAGAGAGGAGCACTGGGCTACTCTGTGTTGAGGGCGCAGAGTATTTGCTAAAGCTAACAATTAGAAAAGCAAGTGCTTACATATTTTCGGTGGCTCCATAAAGTTCTTAAGTGACAGTTCAAAGTAGAGATGAAATTTCTCAGTCCTTCTGGTGCCTTATGCCTTAGCTGAACTTAGACTCCAGTATCTGAGTAGCATGAATTCAACCCAGCCCTCTTGCTCTTTTTATACAGCAGGAAAGCCAGTGTGCCTCTGTGTGCATTTTTTATTACCAGTTTGAGGGTTGGGGGTGTCCCCCCCCCCGGCTACTGTCTTTTAATTTGTGTTCACATGTCTTCAGGAAACCCTCAGGTAAACCCACTGAACTGTTTCATGCATCACTTTTGAAGCTGCTGGTTAGTTGAAACTACAGAGCATACTTTTATTACTCTGAAGGATTTTCTGTGCTTTAACATGTCCAATTTACAGAGGGCAGCATTTCCTCCCCTTCCCCCATCTAATATGTTTGTCATGAAAGATTGTGCACTCCTAAACCGGTACAGCATCATCCTCCCAAGAGGAATATCCACAGACCTTCATTGGCCTCAGGTGTAGAATTAGCACAAGTGGCACAATGCAAAGGTCTGTTGCCAAAATCCATATTGACCATTTAGCAAACATGACTGATGTTGCCTTGCATCAAGTTATTGTGATGCTTGAGGTAGTCACTTATTTGTAAAGTAAAATAAGAGAAAATTATTCCTAACTATCAGGGGACTGCCATCAGAACGGGGAAAGGAGGTGGGGTATACAGGGAACCTCTACCGATTCTGAGAAGCAGCTCCTCATCTGGCAGTAGGGAAAGCCACACCTCCAGCGGAGCAAAGGGGAAAGGAAGTAGCCTGGTGGAGGGAAGGCTCGAAGATGCTACTGAGGGCCCAAGCACCTCACCTAGCACGGCCGGCCAGAAGACACACACGCTTCTGTTGCCCTGCTTGCGCAGAGGGGTGAAACATAAGGAGGGGAGGTGGAGATTTGGGGTGTCCAAGTTCTTATGTTGGGGGGAAAGCCGGAAGGGGCCACTCCCAGAATCTGCTAGTGGCTGAGACAGTCATGGACTTTGGGGTTATGCACTGTAAATAGTTTGCACCACAATAAAGCCTGTAAAAGACAGGTCGGAGTCCTGCCTCATGAGCGACCATCATCAGCATCTGGCACTAACTTTCAGTGGTATCATTTAATTCACCCCAAAGTGTGTGTGTTTCTCTTTGAAAGCATTTCTAGTAGCTGTCTGATAACATTCCTTCTATTTCTCTGTTCCTTGTTTTTCTTGCTACACAGCCCATCCATTAGAGTAGAATGTCAAAAGTGCTCTCTTCTATTCTATTTTCATGGAGCCTTGTGTGGTTCGAGCTACCCAAGCCTTCTAGATTACTGAGTTTATTTATTCAGAGAAGCAGGGAGGGGAGAAGAGAGTTATTTTAGATGGAGGCACAGACCATATGTTTTGAATACATAACTTTTACCTTGCTTTCAGGACTTGGATTATGAGTTTAGCATCAAGAATGAATGTTGCAAAAGCTCCCCAATCATTTAGAGATAGGACCCTTCAGTTGCTGCTGCTCTATGTGTTTTTCCCTTATTGCTTTCAGATACTGCCTGTCCTTAGCAAATCAGGAAGACTTTATGGAGAGAAAGTTTCTCCTCAGGCGCATCAGAATACTTTGTGCCTTGATATCCTTACTCTTTATGTTTACTCAGAGGCCTAATCCCTTAAGCATGACATCCTCTCAGTGTGTGTGTGAGAGTGTGCACATATCCTAAGAAGGGCATCACATGTTTTATTGGGAAGCACAGTGGTCCAGGGCAGAAGAATCTTTTGTGGCACAACTTCATACTTTCAGTAGCAGTCAAGCTCTATAATAAACTTAAAGTTTTCACAGTTTTGGAGCACATGCAATTCAGTAATAGCTGGGGAGTTTCATTTGCCCAGTCTATAAGGAGAGACCTTCACTTGATCTAGATCAGAGGTCAGCAACCCGCGGCTCCGGAGCCGCATGCGGCTCTTTTACACCTTTGCCGCGGCTCCGCAGATCCTCGGGGACCCTGAGCAGAAAAGCAGAAGCGCCAGAAAGAGGAGGGGGATGGAGCTGGGCAGCCGAGCCGGGCAAAGCAAGGCAGCAGCGGCAGCGGAGCTCGAGAGGCGGTGGCTGCTGGGATGGAGGAGGAGGCGGCGGCGGCGGCCAGAGAAGGGCTGCTGCTGCTGCTGCTGCTGCTGCTTCTGCCGCCGGAGGGAAGTTCTGCCAGGCGGCTTCACAGCTCATAGCTTCCCCCACCCACCCAGGCCACGCTCTCCTCAGCCCCGCGCGCGAGGCACCTGAGGCGAGGGGGAGAGAGAGCGCGCGCTCGAGATGGCGGGCGGTATATGTGTGTGTGTGTGTGTGAGAGAGAGAGAGGGGGGGGGGTGGCAGTGGTGCTTCGGGATCCTTTTCCGTGCCTTGCTTCTGAGTGGCTGCCGAGTTGAGGGAGAGCACCTGAGGTGAACCACAAAATGGGCCCGCCCTCCCTGTCAGGGAGGAAGGGGTGAATAACGTCAGTGACGAGGAGGGGGTCCAGAGGTAGCCAGCAGGAGAGGCGGGGGAGCACGAGAGCAATTGCAGAGGGAGGGGGGCTGTTAGGCACCAAAATCCTGCATGCGGGATTTCCCCCGTTCTCTTGTGCCTATGCAATTCCTGCCCTTCTCCCTTCCCCCTCAAGATTTGCTGCAGAGACAAGCAAATGAAGAAGGGAAGAGTATTAGCTGGCATGTCCCCGGATCCCATGGAAAGCACTACAGATTCCTTTGCTTATTTTAAGTTGGCTTCAAACCTGTAATTGTGCAGGTGTATGTATGTATACATATACACATATAAATATTCATATCTCTTCCCTCTCACCTTCCTTTCACCCAGTTTCTCTGGCACTGGTTTATAAATGCTGCTATGTAGAAATGATGAGAAAGTTGCACCAGCAGAAGGAATGGATATGTACTGTTAGTAAAAAGAGAGGGAGTTGAACTGCAGGGAGGGACAGACACTTTTCTATGTATTAATTTGTATAATGCCCTCTATGCACATGGTGCTTTGCAAAAAATGGATATGAGAGGTACCATACCCCTCTTTGCTATCTGAAATAGACTCAGGGAAAAGAGAGAGAATGGGGGAAGGGGAAGAATGTGTGGTTATTTACATTTGGCTTGTTTTGCGGCTCCCAGTTTTTTTCCCCCTTCGGAAACGGGTCCAAGTGGCTCTTTTTGTCTTAAAGGTTGCAGACCCCTGATCTAGATCATAGGAGCCAACTCTAGGGGCCAATGCCCTTTCATTCCCCCCCCCAATGAAATATTTGAGGGGGACCACAAGTTGATGAACATTGTTGTTCAAATGGTGTGTGTTTTGTGATCAATTATGTGGGGCACCTCCCCCCAATATTTTATTCAAGTTGGTACTCCTGACCTAAATAGTTTGTTTTTAGTTATGTGTTCTGCTCACTACTGTGCAGAAAATTGCACATCTGTTGCATGTATTTAGTTCCAACAGTGCATCCACAACTGACCTCTCATATGATGAAGGCACATCCAACCCTTTTTAGCAGCTGCTTTCTAACAATTTGTGAACAGACAGCCAGGTCTTCCTTTGTGGCTGTAAGTATGGCACTACAGAGGTGGAAATCTCCCAGGTGTCTTGTTACAGAAGAATGGCCTCTTAGATCTTGTAGCTCATAAATGAATAGTTTACTTAAAAAGCAGGAACAGATGATAAATTTCAGTTATCTGGCAGGATGTCATAGAACTCCATGCAGACTAAGAAATGGAAGACATCCTTGTGCCATTAACCCTTCTGTACCATCACTATACGTGTTTTGTTTCTTCCTTTTCTTCCTTTTGAATTATCCCTTTTTTGTTGTCTTCTTTTTAACATTTTCCTTATTTTTTTTTAGAAAAAGCAGAATAGGAAGCCAAGCACATGTGTTCATGATAACTGAAAATTCGCTTTAAATGTAAAAAAGTGACTCATGTTAGTGATCTAAACCCTGGGAAATGGAGCTTTATTGTTCCATGTTTGGTATCACCTACTGTATAAGGAGGGGTGGTGTTTTTTTGCTTTTGTTTTACATTGAATATCAATGGGGGGAAGTGATGGATGGGAGCTTCTGTTTTCACACATTCTTCATGCAGTTCCTCTGTCTGCTCTAGGTTTGTAACACAACCACAGACAGAAAACATGCAGATGCATCTCTGGAGAAGTATGTTACAGAATCAGTAATGAACATAGTGAGTGGTTTCTTCAGTTCTCCATTTTCAGACAACAGCACAAGCCTCCAGGTAAAGACTTAGAATCATAGAATTTTCCAGACCCTTGATCATTTTGGTTGCCCTCCTCTGCTTATGCTCCAGCTTGTCAACACCCTTCTTAAATTGTGGTGCCCAGAACTGGGCATAGTATTCCACGTTTGGTCTGACCAAGGCAGAATAGACTGGTGCTATGACTTCCCTTGATCTGAACACTATGCTTCTGCTGATGCAGCCTAGAATAGCATTGTTTCTTTTTGCTGCTGCATCACACTGTTGACTCACGTTAAGCTTGTTGTTCACCAAGACCCCTAGATCCTTTTCAAATGTACTGCTAGCAAGCCATGTGTCCCCCATCCTATATTTGTGCATTTGCTTCTTCCTCCCTAAGTGCAGAACCGTATGTTTGTCACTATTGAAATTCATTTTATTAGCTTGTGCCCAGTTCTCCAATCTGTTAAGGTCATTTTGAATTCTGATTCTGTCTTCTGTGGTATTAGCTACCCCTCCCAGTTTGGTGTCATCTGCAAATTTGAAATATGTGATACATGTTTATTTCAGACTACTATTCCATGGTCTCACATGTGACAGGAAGTTAGCAATCCGTGCATTCACAGGAACGTTTATTTCATTGGTGACACTATTTGCTTGTCCCCACCCCTATGTAAACAGGAAGAAATCTATAAAACAATTTCATTTCATTTTATTTCATTTTCATTTATTATCTTTCTGTGCCGCTTTTCAGTCACACGAATCACAAAGTGGCTCACAAATAATAAATAACAGTAATATAACAGAACTTCACAATTACAGCATAAATCTTATAGAATATTTAGCAATCATTGGTAAAACAGCCACTTTCTACAAAATACGGTTAACAAAACAACTTAAAAAAAAGGTAAACATCACAACCACAATAAAAAAGTCATATTCACAGCACACATAACCTACAAAACAACATTAACAAACTAATAACAAAAAATAAACACTGCTGAATTCTCTCTCTCTCTCTCTCTCTCTCTCTCTCTCACACACACACACACACACAGAGAGAGAGAGAGAGAGAGAGAGAGAGAGAGAGAGAGAGAGACATAATCCCTAGCTCTGTACTCTATGAAAAATTCAACTTATATAAATTTTTTTCCATAAAAACATTTCCACCCTGCCTTTCAGCCCCCAAAAGTATATATTTGATGGAGGGTTTGAAAGCCAGAATCCACAGATCTTTTTGCCTAGGGCAGCCTTCCACCCTCCGCTGCCTGATGTTCTTTAACTACAACTTCCATCATTGAGCAGGCTGCCTAGGAATGATGGGGGTTATAGTCCAACATCTGAGGAAATCTGGCCTAGATTATATTAGTTGACACTGCATAGATTAAGACGAAGGCTTGCCTAAATTCAGCTGCTAAATCATACAGCAATACTCACTGCTGAGGTACAGTGTTCTCCCTGGACAAGATAGAAGCAATTTCAGACATTTCAACAGGTGACCCCTCTTTATTTTTGCTGTTAAAGCAAGGAAGTGAAGCAGACTAAAACCCAGGAAAATGTCCTATGATGGGTCAGGGTATTTGTTCATCTAGCCCAGCATTTTCCACTCTGACTGGCTGCAGCTCTCTAGGATCTTGAAGATGTGTAACATTACCTGCCTCCTGATCTTAAGATGTGAGGGATGAACCTGGGACCATCTGCAGGCAAAGCATGTGATCTAATACTGATCTAATACTGATCTACAACACCAGCTAGAAGCCAAACCTGGATATATTATCATTTCCTTTTTTCAGCTTTCCTGGCCCTTAGGTCAAAAGCATCCTGGCCCCGAGTGCTAGAGCGATTGACATGGCTAGACTGGAGTGAGTGTCTTCACATATGCCAGACCCCATAGAGGTTATACTCTTGCTACCCAAATCCTTCATTCAGATTTCCCTTAGGCCAGCGGAGCCACCTTGAGGCAGGTGGTAGAACCACTGGCTCTGTCTCACTTTCCCTCTCATGCACCACTCTAGAAGAGTGCTTGGTGCAATAATACATGGAGTATGTGAAATCAGTAGCAGTGCACATGTGTTTGTATTAGGCTAGAACACATAGCAATTTTTATTTATTGTATAAATATATTGGATCATAATATCTAAACATGTTTGAGCTGATAACATATTTTTTGTGTTCTTTCAGACACACCAGCCTGTTTTTATCCAGTTACTGCAGTCTGCGTTTAGAATTTACAACTGTACCTGGCCAAACCCAGTGCAGAAATCTTCAGTAGAGTCCTGTATCAAAACTTTAGCTGAAGTCGGTAGGTCATTATACTCCTTGCTTTCACTGTTTCTGTTTTAAGTGACTTTGGATGGAATACCTGTTACTTCTAGGAAAGTAAAATCCTGCAAATTGCTAGTGCAGGAAACCTTTGTGCAATCTCCTTTGAAATGAGCGGAAGTTGAATTAAAGGACGGTCACTAGTGGAATGTGCACACTAATCTATACAGTATTTTGCTTGCAGTGGGGAAGCCTCACCACAAATAAAACATGAGTGGCTAGAGAGAGCTTCGGGTGTGGCCTCTTTCTTGCCCTATAGAATTGCTGCAGGACACTTGAGCAGAAGAATCTTACCCTGATTGCTGCTGGTTCCCTGGCAAGCAAGGGCAACAATTACTCTAAGACTGAACTGACTTGACCTGGTGTTTCATCAGGCTGGCCTGGATGCCCTCAGTCTGGCCTGCCTTGGTCCCTTCTATCCTGCTTTCAAATTCATAGCAGCTGATGAGTCACGGGAGGAGAAGGCAATGACTCAAGATTATTGGCATATCAGAATTGTGGCATATCAGACTAGGACCTGGGTTCAGCCATGAAGCCCACCGGGTGACCGTGGGCCTGACCTACCTCACGGGACTGTTGTGATTATCAAGCAGAAAGGGGGAGGGGGGTGTGTGCCACCCTGAGCTCCTTGGAGGAAAGTTGCTATATAAATGTAATAATAA